>NC_041382.1:45390613-45551558 GCF_002162155.2 Triticum dicoccoides
TTTTTTCAAAACTACTAATGGCGCACCGTGGGAGTGGTGCGCCATTACTAGTTGAACTAGTAATGGCGCACCACTCCCACGGTGTGCCATTAGTACTTTTTTTTTAATTTTTTCAAAACTACTAATGGAGCACCGTGGGAGTGGTGCGCCATTAGTAACTTGGCCAGCACTTCCACCGAATGCACCCCCCCCCCCGTGGACCGCCTTTTCAGTTTTTAAAAAATAAAAATAAATGATGGAAATGTCAAAAAAATAAAAGAAAATAAGTTTCCCATGTGATATGTGGTCTAGTTGTTGTGAAAATTTACAAATATGAATTTCGACTTTATTTGCGAAATCTCTCGAGAATTTGTAAAATGGGCATAACTTTTGCGTACGAACTCGGATGAAAAAGTTTTTTATATGAAAAATCATCTACTCGAAAAGTTACATCCCCGTTAAACATTTTCAAAATCCCCAAAAAACCTAACAGAAAAAAAGTTACGGGGCTTCTAAGATCCAGAGGCAAAAAAATTCAAAAAAATTCAAACTTACTAGTGGCGCACCGTATGCTAGGTGCGCCACTAGTGACAGAAAAAAAATTGGTTTTGAAAAAAAAATGAATTATTTTTCAAAATATGATACATAATATGATCGGGAAGTTTGAAATATTTTTTCAAAATTTCATCATACTCATGAACATGAACAAAGTCCTAGACATCAGCAAGGTTTAATAGGATTGATATGATAGATATATCTACAAGTACCTGTGAAGTGAGGTGGTGCTGGGGTCGGATAGAACAATGAAGTTAAGCATGCTTGGGCTGGAGTAGTGTGAGGATGGGTGACCTTTCGAGAAGTTTGACCACAGAGTGTGATTTGACCGGAGATTAAGCATATTGACTCGAGATTAAGCCATAGTGACCCGAGATTAAGAAAAAATAAAAAAATTGAATTTTTTCAAAAAAAATGAAAAAAAAATTGAAAAAAAATTATTACTAATGGCGCACTTCTATGTGGTGCGCCATTACTAAGTCAGATAGTAATGGCGCACCTCTAGGCATACTAATGGCGCACTACTGGTGCGCCATTAGTAAAAAAATACTAGTGGCGTGATACTAATGGCGCACCAGTAGTGCGCCATTAGTAGGCAAAACAGGTGCGCCATTAGTAGGCCTTTTCCTAGTAGTGTTCATTGGGTTCAGGAGTAGGGACGGCCTGCCCTCGGGCAGGCAGCTAATGCGAGACTTCGGCGGTTAAGTATCTTGCCTCCCTCAACTTCTGGATATCCTCTTCCATGATGGAGGAGGGCATCCACCGGCCCTGGAGGCTGGATCCGGACATGATTGAAGGTCCGGAGCACCTGACCTGGGCTTTAGGTGTTAGAACTCGAGGCGGGGAAGGATTCGATTGAGCACGGGAGGAAAAAAGTAAAAGCCTTGACCCTTTATAAAGAGGGTGAATATCAAGCGTCCTCCTCGTGGCCGTTTGGGACTTGCCTAAAATCTAGGAGTCCTAGGCGCGGTTGGGTTACCCACGACCGTATTGATGAGAATCCCGTAATAAGGGGGACATGATCTCTGCTTTGACAAGACGTGTCAAGAAACTGCCTCACATTATGTGCGGGACTAGTTAAAGAAAAACGGTTCGATAAATCACCGAGCCATGGCACGATGTCATGTTGCCAAAACGTGTCAGCAGATTAGATTTGCAGAAATATTATTCTCTCTACCGTGGTCTGTGGAACTTATTTTGCAGGGTCGGACACTATCCGGAGGAGGAACCCTCCTTGCAATGTCGAAGACAATACTGCCCGCCGGACTCATCGTCATTGAAGCCTGGTTCAGGGGCTACTGAGGGAGTCCTGGATTAGGGGGTCTCTGGACAGCCGGACTATATCCTTTGGCTGGACTATTGGACTATGAAGATACAAGATTGAAGACTTCGTCTCGTGTCCGGATGGGACTCTACTTGGCGTGGAAGGCAAGCTAGGCAGTATGGATATGGATATCTCCTCCTTTGTAACCGACCTTGTGTAACCCTAGCCCCCTCCGGTGTCTATATAAACCGGAGGGTTTTAGCCCGTAGGACAACATACAATCATACCATAGGCTAGCTTCTAGGGTTTAGCCTCTCCGATCTCGTGGTAGATCAACTCTTGTAATACCCATATCATCAAGATAATCAAGCAAGACGTAGGGTTTTACCTCCATCAAGAGGGCCCGAACCTGGGGAAAACATTGTGTCCCCTACCTCCTGCTTGAAGGAAATATGCCCTAGAGGCAATAATAAAGTTATTATTTATTTCCTTATAATCATGATAAATGTTTATTATTCATGCTAGAATTGTATTTTCCGGAAACATAATACATGTGTGAATACATAGACAAACAGAGTGTCACTAGTATGCCTCTACTTGACTAGCTCGTTAATCAAAGATGGTTATGTTTCCTAACCATGAACAATGAGTTGTTATTTGATTAACGAGGTCACATCATTAGTAGAATGATCTGATTGACATGACCCATTCCATTAGCTTAGCACCTGATCGTTTAGTATGTTGCTATTGCTTTCTTCATGACTTATACATGTTCCTACGACTATGAGATTATGCAACTCCCGTTTACCGGAGGAACACTTTGGGTACTACCAAATGTCACAACGTAAATGGGTGATTATAAAGGAGTACTACAGGTGTCTCCAATGGTCGATGTTGGGTTGGCATATTTCGAGATTAGGATTTGTCACTCCGATTGTCGGAGAGGTATCTCTGGGCCCTCTCGGTAATACACATCACATAAGCCTTGCAAGCATTACAACTAATATGTTAGTTGTGAGATGATGTATTACGGAACGAGTAAAGAGACTTGCCGTTAACGAGATTGAACTAGGTATTGGATACCGACGATCGAATCTCGGGCAAGTAACATACCGATGACAAAGGGAACAACGTATGTTGTTATGCGGTCTGACCGATAAAGATCTTCGTAGAATATGTAGGAGCCAATATGGGCATCCAGGTCCCGCTATTGGTTATTGACCAGAGACATGTCTCGGTCATGTCTACATTGTTCTCGAACCCGTAGGGTCCGCACGCTTAAGGTTACGATGACGGTTATATTATGAGTTTATGCATTTTGATGTACCGAAGGTTGTTCGGAGTCCCGGATGTGATCACGGACATGACGAGGAGTCTCGAAATGGTCGAGACGTAAAGATTGATATATTGGAAGCCTATGTTTGGACATCGGAAGTGTTCCGGGTGAAATCGGGATTTTACCGGGTTACCGGGAGGTTACCGGAACCCCCCGGGAGCCATATGGGCCATCATGGGCCTTAGTGGAAAGGAGAAAGGGGCAGCCCAAGGTGGCTGCGCCTCTTTCCCCTCCCCTAGTCCTATTAGGACTAGGAGAAGGTGGCCGGCCCCCCTCTCTCCCTTCCCCTCCGAGGAATCCTAGTTGGACTAGGATTGGGGGGAGGAATCCTACTCCCAGAGGGAGTAGGACTCTCCTGCGCCTCCCTCTTTGGCCGGCCAGCCTCTCCTCCTCTCCTCCTTTATATACGGAGGCAGGGGCACCTCTAAACACACAAGTTGACACAAGTTGATCCACGTGATCGATTCCTTAGCCGTGTGCGGTGCCCCCTGCCACCATATTCCTCGATAATACTGTAGCGGAGTTTAGGCGAAGCCCTGCTGCTGTAGTTCATCAAGATCGTCACCACGCCGTCGTGCTGACGAAACTCTTCCCCGACACTTTGCTGGATCGGAGTCCGGGGATCGTCATCGAGCTGAACGTGTGCTCGAACTCGGAGGTGCCGTAGTTTCGGTGCTTGATCGGTTGGATCGTGAAGACGTACGACTACTTCCTCTACGTCGTGTCATTGCTTCCGCAGTCGGTCTGCGCTGGGTACGTAGACAACACTCTCCTCTCGTTGCTATGCATCACATGATCCTGTGTGCGCGTAGGAAAATTTTTGAAATTACTACGAAACCCAACACGACCCGCATCTCCATAACACTCGACCCAAAATAGGAAGAAGCGCTCATCCAGTTCCTCCGTGAGAACTGGGACATTTTTGCATGGAAGCCCGCTGACATGCCAGGTGTTCCCAGGGGACTGGCTGAGCATCGCCTAAGAGTCGACTCGTCTGCAAAACCAGTCAAAGAGCATCTTCGGCGGTCCGCCGTCCAGAAGAGAAAGGCCATCGGTGAAGAAGTGGCTCGACTGTTGGCGGCAGGATTTATCCGAGAGATATACCACTCCGAGTGGCTCGCTAATGTCGTCATGGTTCCTAAGAAGGACAAGTCGCTCCGAATGTGCATTGATTTCAAGCACATCAACCGGGCCTGCCCGAAAGATCACTTTCCTCTCCCTCGCATAGATCAAATTGTTGACTCGACCGCGGGATGCGAGAGGTTGTCTTTTTTAGATGCTTACTCCGGGTACCACCAGATCCGTCTGTACGGGCCCGATGAGGTAAAAACAGCTTTCATCACTCCATTCGGGTGCTTCTGCTATATCACCATGCCATTCGGCCTCAAGAATGCCGGAGCCACTTTTATGCGAATGATTCAGAAGTGTCTACTCACCCAAATCAGTCGGAATGTGGAAGCTTATATGGATGATATGAAGGAAATATGCCCTAGAGGCAATAATAAAGTTATTATTTATTTCCTTATAATCATGATAAATGTTTATTATTCATGCTAGAATTGTATTTTCCGGAAACATAATACATGTGTGAATACATAGACAAACAGAGTGTCACTAGTATGCCTCTACTTGACTAGCTCGTTAATCAAAGATGGTTATGTTTCCTAACCATGAACAATGAGTTGTTATTTGATTAACGAGGTCACATCATTAGTAGAATGATCTGATTGACATGACCCATTCCATTAGCTTAGCACCTGATCGTTTAGTATGTTGCTATTGCTTTCTTCATGACTTATACATGTTCCTACGACTATGAGATTATGCAACTCCCGTTTACCGGAGGAACACTTTGGGTACTACCAAACGTCACAACGTAAATGGGTGATTATAAAGGAGTACTACAGGTGTCTCCAATGGTCGATGTTGGGTTGGCGTATTTCAAGATTAGGATTTGTCACTCCGATTGTCGGAGAGGTATCTCTGGGCCCTCTCGGTAATACACATCACATAAGCCTTGCAAGCATTACAACTAATATGTTAGTTGTGAGATGATGTATTACGGAACGAGTAAAGAGACTTGCCGTTAACGAGATTGAACTAGGTATTGGATACCGACGATCAAATCTCGGGCAAGTAACATACCGATGACAAAGGGAACAACGTATGTTGTTATGCGGTCTGACCGATAAAGATCTTCGTAGAATATGTAGGAGCCAATATGGGCATCCAGGTCCCGCTATTGGTTATTGACCAGAGACATGTCTCGGTCATGTCTACATTGTTCTCGAACCCGTAGGGTCCGCACGCTTAAGGTTACGATGACAGTTATATTATGAGTTTATGCATTTTGATGTACCGAAGGTTGTTCGGAGTCCCGGATGAGATCGGGGACATGACGAGGAGTCTCGAAATGGTCGAGACGTAAAGATCGATATATTGGACGACTATATTCGGAGTTCGGAAAGGTTCCGAGTGATTCGGGTATTTTCGGGAGTACCGGGGAGTTACGGGAATACGGGGAAGAGTATTGGGCCTTGATGGGCTTTAGTGGGAAGAGGAGAAAAAGGCTGCGCCCCCCCCCTCCCCTCTAGTCCGAATTGGACTAGGGAAAAGGGGGCCGGCCACCTCTCCTTCTCCTCCTATTCCTTCTCCCTTCCTCCCCTCTTGGTGGACTCCTACTAGGACTTGGAATCCTAGTAGGACTCCCTATCCTGGCCGCACCTTTGCCTTGGCCGGCCTCCTCCTCCTCCATCCTTTATATACAGGGGCAGGGGGCACCCCTTAGACACACAAGTTGACACAAGTTGATCCACGTGATCGATTCCTTAGCCGTGTGCGGTGCCCCCTGCCACCATATTCCTCGATAATACTGTAGCGGAGTTTAGGCGAAGCCCTGCTGCTGTAGTTCATCAAGATCGTCACCACGCCGTCGTGCTGACGAAACTCTTCCCCGACACTTTGCTGGATCGGAGTCTGGGGATCGTCATCGAGCTGAACGTGTGCTCGAACTCGGAGGTGCCGTAGTTTCGGTGCTTGATCGGTTGGATCGTGAAGACGTACGACTACTTCCTCTACGTCGTGTCATTGCTTCCGCAGTCGGTCTGCGTTGGGTACGTAGACAACACTCTCCTCTCGTTGCTATGCATCACATGATCCTGTGTGCGCGTAGGAAAATTTTTGAAATTACTACGAAACCCAACACTGCTACCATCCGCCTTAGAGGCACAGTTTGGGGCCCCTACCTGAGATCCGCCGGTTTTGACACCGACAATGAGTTTGGCTGCAGATTTGAGGATCCCGGAGACTCGATCATCCTTCTATGATGGTGAGCCTATGCCTTGGAAGATGGAGGACAAGCCCACATCATCAACAACTCCATCATCACCACCTCCAAGGAAGGAGACATAAACACTTGGGTATGGGCACTCCCCTTGGCAACTGCCAAGCTTGGGGGAGTGCCCCGGTATCGTATCACCGTCACTTTTATATTTACCGTTTTTCTTAGTTCGATCCTTTTGGTAATATCTTGATTTAGTAGAATAAAGTTTTAGTATCATCTAGTTTTGAGTTTTGCTTTATGATCCTTCTAAGTAATCGAGTATGTGAGCTATATATAATAAAGATTAGTGTTGAGTCATGGGCTTGATTATCTTACTATGATCTTGAGGGAATAAAAGAAATGATAAAAAGAAATAAAGAGATCATATGGATCTTATGGAGAGTAATGACTTCACATATAAAGAGTATGATGAATAAAAGTTGTTGAGAGTTGACAAACATAGTTTTAGTCATCGTTGCAATTAATAGGAAGTAATAAAGAAAGAGAGGTTTTCACATATAAATATACTATCTTGGACATCTTTTATGATTATGAGCACTCATTAAAAGATGACATGCTAAAGAGTTGATGTTGGACAAGGAAGACAACATAATGGGTTATGTTTTCTTACATCTGAGATAAATTATATTGTCATGGATCATCCAACATGTTGAGCTTGCCTTTCCCTCTCATGCTAGCCAATTTCCTTGCACTAAGTAGAGATACTACTTGTGCTTCCAAATATCCTTAAACCTAGTTTTGCCATGAGAGTCCACCATATCTACCTATGGATTGAGTAAGATCCTTCAAGTAAGTTGTCATCGTTGCAAGCAATAAAAATTGCTCTCTAAATATGTATGATTTATTAGTGTGGAGAAAATAAGCTTTATATGATCTTGTGATGTGGAAGAAATAAAAGCGACGGACTGCATAATAAAGGTCCATATCACAAGTGGCAATATAAAGTGATGTTCTTTTGCATTAATATTTCGTGCATCCAACCATAAAAGCACATCACAACCTCTGCTTCCCTCTGCGAAGGGCCTATCTTTTATTCTTGTCTTATACTTCATGCAAGAGTCACGGTGATCTTCACCTTTCCTTTTTACATTTTATCCTTTAGCAAGCACAATTGGAAAGATCCTGATATATATAGCTAATTGAATGTGAGTTTTCATGAACTATTATTATTGACATTACCCTTGAGGTAAAAAGTTGGGAGGCAAAACTATAAGCCCTTATCTTTCTCTGTGTCCGGCTAAAAATTCATACCCATAAATATTGCGTGAGTGTTAGCAATAGTAAAGACTAAAATATGGTTGAGTATGTGGACTTGATGAAAAGCTCTTATATTGACTCTTTCCTATGTTATGATAAATTGCAATTGCCTCAATGACTGAGATTAGAGTTTGTTGGTTCTCAATGAAGTTTACGATTCATACTTGAAATTGTGATTGAATTGTTACTTTAGCATAAGAGATCATATGACAATATATATATATGTTGTTGTTCTAAGAATGATCATGATGCCCTCATGTCCGTATTTTATTTTTATCGACACCTCTATCTCTAAACATGTGGACATATTTTTCAATTTCGGCTTTCGCTTGAGGACAAGCGAGGTCTAAGCTTGGGGGAGTTGATACGTCAATTTTGCATCATGCTTTTATATCGATATTTATTGCACTATGGACTGTATTACACATTATGTCACAATACTTATGCCTATTCTCTCTTATTTTACAAGGTTTGCATGAAGAGGGGGAATGCTGGCAGCTAGAACTCTGGGCTGGAAAAGGAGCAAGTATTAGAGACCTATTCTGCACATCTCCAAAAGTCCTGAAACTTCACGGGAGCACGTTTCAGAATATAAAAAAATATTGGGAAAAAGAAGTACCAGAGGGGGGCCTGTCGTGGATTTGTCACGGCAGATGTCCTAGCGAAAGGACTTAGTCGTGGAGCCATCGCTACGAGTTTACTTGAAGGGGTTAAAGCGGACACAAAGACACGAGGGGTTTATACTAGTTCGGCCCCTTCGATGAAGGTAAAAGCCTACGTCTAGTTGTGATGGAATTGATGTGGTCTCGATGGCTAGGGAGCAAACAAGCTTCGCCTAGGCTCGAGTTGTGGTTGTCTGTCTTGAACCACCACCGGGTCGTCCCCTTATATACACGGGTGACGCCCGTCGGTCCATAGAGTCCTAACCGGTTCATACTCGTATTCCGGTTGGTATCTCTCTATTCCTTACTTACAATACAAGTCATATATCAGGTCGGTTTACGGCTACATGTTCTAACCGACTACAGGCCTTGGGCCTTCATCTGTTTACGCCACTAATGAAGTTAACCCGTTCCAAGTAGGCCGGTTTACGCCTAGTGGTAATATCCCCAACATTAGGCCCCAGATTGATTTGAACTGGTTCATGTCAATCCTTCACACCATCTTGCGTCTTGGATATCTTCTGTTAATTGGCAAATCTCCATGTCGTCATCATTTTTGGTTGCTGTGAACCGGCATGACGTCATCAGTTTTGGTTACCGTAAACCGGAATGACGTCATTATGAAATCCATAACGCCCTCTTAATGACAGCTCCTGGATTCGCACGTTTGACCTAGCTCGGTTGCCTTATAAATAAGACCGAAGGGTCATTTCCTTTCTCTTCCCCTTCATCCCTTATTCTTCTTCTTCCTCACGTCGCCGGCTTTGGAGCTCCGCCACCACCGTCGACCTTTGCCTCGTCTCGGGCCGCTGCATCAACCTGAACGTACCAGAGTGTTGCGGCGTCTTTCCGCATCTTCTCCGTTCCCGGTAAGTTCTCTCTCTTCTTCTTAACCTAGATCCGTTCTTAGGGTTCCGTGTTCATGCTGTGTTCATCACACGCTCATATCTGTTCTCTGATCTTGAATGAATCCGCGAACTCTTGCTGTGTTCAGTAGTGATCCCTAAGCATCCGCTTGCAACTTCTCATCTAATCCCATAGATCTCCCGCACATATCCGCTCAATGGTTCACTTCTGTTTCCGCCTTACTCTTCGAAATATTTCCTGTTTTGTGAGCTTGCTGTAGATCCGCGGCTGTAACTCAATTTTGTAAAACTTGTTTCTGCATACACAATTATCCATAGCTTCAATTGCTTCCGACGCCTAGATCAGGCGGTTTAACTTTACCATAGAAAAAACTGCTAATCTGGTATCTATCATTAGTCCCCTGGTTGAACCGCCAGAATCCATTTGACGCCGCATTGTAGAAAACCGGTTTATAGGTACGGCCGCCGGTTTATCGTAGTTAGATTAACACCTTTTTTATCCGGCATGTCCTTGAACTGGATTACCTATTTCTTGTAGATCTCGTCATGGCAAAACAAGTGTATGAATGCAACTGGGTTCCCTCTCGCGTCACAGAATCACAGTTGGACGATCTAGTCCTGATCGGCGCTTTGGATAGTAAAGATACGATCCACTGGAGGGTTCCTGCAGATGAATGTCCTCCTACGCCCCAGGAAGGAGAGGTCGTGGTCTTCTCAGATCATATGGCCCAGGGCTTCAAACTGCCCGGCTCTAAATTTTACCGGGATGTGTTAGCCAACTTTCAACTCCGTCCACAGGATATTAGCCCCAACTCCGTCACCAATCTATGCCACTTTCAAGTACTTTCTGAGGTATACCTTCAAGAGGAACCTTCAGTCGAGTTATTTAGAGATCTCTTTCATCTGAATCGCCGTACTGAATTCACTGACGGCCCTAATACCGAACTGGGCGGTATGGCCATTCAGAAAAGGAAAGAAGTCACCTATCCCCACGTCAAACTCCATACTCATCCCAAGGAGTGGAACGCAACTTGGTTTTATTGCAATGATACCTCCCCTGACAATGAAAATCCCTTGCCTGGCTTCCGTCCGGAACGGCTCAGCAACACTCACCCTTTTCCACAAAGGCTAAGCGCCAAGGAGAGAATTAAATATTCTCCTCAACTATCCAAGCTCCGGGCCTTCATGGCCAATGGTTTAACAGGAATAGACCTTGCACGCTGCTGGATATCATGGAGCATTTTGCCTCTAAGCCGGCGCTCCAATTTAATGTGCAAGTATACTGATAGTGTCGATGACCCACTCCGATACACTAAAATCCAACTCCCTGATGACGAAGTCACAGAATCTGTGAAAAAGATGCTGAATGAACCGGAGCACCTCTGTGCTCAAACCGGTCTGCCTCCTTACTACACCACCAACAAACCGCCAGCGGTAATATTTTAATTGCTCTATTGTTGAACCGGTTACTTTTTTTATATGTTTAACATTTAATTACTGCTGATCCAGGGCGATAATCCGTTTTGGAGCAAGAAACTTCCTCAAGACAAAACGGAGAAGGCAGGACGGCCAACCCGGCCCAAGACCAAGGTTATCAAGAAACCAGCTCATAAGAGAAAAACCACCGCTTCATCTGACCCAGCCATTGATGATGATGTGGGTAATCCGGATCTTGAGGTAGAACTTGATTCACTTGGCTTGCTTTTTACACGCCTTATTGATGATAATGCTTGTCAGGATGACGCTGAAGCCAGCAATGCGGGTTTCGTTGAGGTAACCATTCTCTCTTCCAATTCAGAAATCTTGCCTTTGCCAAAATTTCGCCGGGCAAACCGGAAAGTTAAATTTTCTCATCCTCTTGCTTATCTGGATTCCCAATTTCTTATGAAGACCCAGCAACACGAAGCTCGCCGCACAACCCGGCACAGTGGCCAGGTAGTTACCTCTGCCGGTTTACCAAACAGTCCGGTTCGAAAACGCCGCTCCGAGGTCTCCGACCTTTTTATTGATTTAAATCGTAAAGCGGGTTTCTTCCTCAACCTCTTAATCCATCCGACTCCGATTATCAGGTTACTTCTCATTCATCGTCTGGTGAATCGTCAGCCACTCAGCTACCACCTTTGAAAACAGTTGCTGGGTAAGTTAAACTGAACATATGCTTTTAGTATACCGCATAATGGCTTATGCTTTTCCTTGACTTTTTGTTTTTCTTTCAGGGCTAAACCGAAACCAAGCAAGAAGGCCCGCCTGGATAAAGCGGCTGAAGAAGATGTAGCCCCAGAACATGACCAAGCGCCGGATCGTGAAATGTTTACTTCTGAAGATATCCCCAATGATCCTCCTTTGCAAGACGACGTTATTCCCGAAGAAGGGCTTGTTAATACTCCAGCCTCTGCCAATCCGCCTGCCAGCACCATCCAGATTGAGAAATCCCACACTCCTGCTGACCAAACGGCCGCACCAACACAAACTGGCGAGTCCAAAGATGATGATGTTGTGATTACCAGTGTGGGCCGCTCTGAACCCGGGAATCCTGTCACCCTTACCAAGCATACCATCAAAGAGGATTTTTCTGCTTTGAACAAAGGAAAATGGGATGTTGAACTAGAGACATATGCTGCTCTGAGTGCCCAAGATCTTTACTCCGGCTATTTAAACCGGCTTTACACTAGCCGTGACTGTGAAGCTGGCCTGGTCAAAATGATGAAGGATAAATTTGAGGTAAATTCCTTCTTTCCTTTCTGCCATTGCATTCATCCTTGTAGCCCCCAAGGGCCGGTTTGTGACCTTGGTCAAACCGGGACTTGATCCTGAATATTTTTGAAATCCGTCGGCATAACCCTCGAGGGCCGGTCTAACTTAGCATAAGTAAACCGGGGCTCCAATAGAGAACTGTCCTTAAAACATAACTTGATCAAATAGCCATTAGCCCCCAAGTGCCAAGTTGAATATTTGTATTGAGCTTGGGACTTTGTGATGGAGTAATATAAAAAAAATTGAAGGTGCATTAGCCCCCAAGTATCAGGCATATAACTTTGTTATATGGTTGATACTTCAACTCCTTGGATCGCCTGTGCAAAGCTTAAACGCTGTCTGTGTGCAGGCTGAGGTGAAAATCAAGGAGGACCGAGTTGCTGATTTGCAAGAGGCCTTGAAAACCCAGCAGGCTGAAACAGATAAGGCAAAGCAAGAATTAACCAGCGCTTTGAGCACTGCTGAACGGCTGAAAGAAGGCTTCAAGAAAGAGCGGGCTGACTGGGCCACTGAGAAGGCCGGTTTAACCAAAAGAGCGGAAAACGCTGAAGCGGCCCTTAAACCGGTGGTGGATGAACTGACGGCCGTACAGCGGCAAATACACTCCATGACTGCTGCAATCTTTGGTAAGCTCCTTGTAACTTCTGTGATAAATATGAATCTGTTGTATCGTAAATCTGGTTTGAGACCATTCCAATCTTGTTGTAGGCACACTTAGGAAATGATGTGCGGAAGAAATTGAAAGCTGCCTACACCTTGGTGGAACAATTGTATACCGGAGCCCAACGGATCATCACCATAGCTTCTCACAACAACCCGGCGCCCTCTTTAATCCAGGACACTCTTAGTAAGCTGTCAATGCTTCCAGCCCGGATTGAGGAGCTGAAAAAATCTGCTGCCCGAACCGGAGCCATCAATGCCTTAATCCGGGCAAAGGCATGGGTGCCCGACTTTGATCCTGTGGAAGCAGCTCAAGGCTATCCCAGTCTGGAAGAAGATGGCTCTGAATTCAACGAAGAAGATTTAAGGGCCATAAACCGTGCAGTGCGCCCGCTGGCTTGCCAGCTAGCTGAAGAGGCAGATTTGACGCATTATCAAGCGGAATATAATAATCAAAACAAGCGAGTGCTGGCCCCAACTGTTGAAGCGGAGAATCTGATTCCTCCAATCCGTAAGCACGCTTACACCCCTGATATTGAACCGTCTTCCCTGATCCATGAAGAGGCTGTTTTCCAAGCTTTAATGGGAATCGACTGGACCACTGTTGATTTCCAGCCAATGGGTAGAGACGAGGAAGCTGAAGCGGCGGAGGATGAGGAGCAGGCTTGAACCGAAAGCCGGTTTGAAGAGCTATTTGCAACATCCTTCCACACAAACAATGATTTTGTTTGAGCACCATGCTGCCATGTAATAGGATAGTTAAAAATTCTGCCTGGAATATGCCTTCGTGCATAAGTACTGAAGCTTTTGCTTGAAAAACTTTTAATTCATATTTCCTGCAATCAGAAAAATTTGAACTTCGGTGGCGGTTATACCGTCAGCCGGATTATAATCTTGATATGTGTATCAGTAATATAACAAATAGATGATACATAAATACCTGCCATGTTTGAGCATAAAGCTGGCTTTAGCCAAGCCTGAAGCGGTGGTTTTATAAACCCTTACCGTCAAAAAGGGAGAAAGTAGCTCCCGTACAAACCGTACTGACTTAATACGAGCCCCCTGGTTACTCCATGATGTTAACAGGGAAAAGGTAAACCAGGCAGACTCCTCCGGATTTAAAGGGGGATCAAAAATCATTGGCTGAACCGGAAAAAATATGCTTGTTGATATAAAAGAAATCCAACAAAAGCAAAGAACGAACAAACCATGAAAATAACATGGAAGCAAAGGCAATGATAAAAACCATTTGCAAAAATATGCTATACTGAGTTGTTCAGATGGTATTACCATGGTCGGACAGGATCAAGGCCCCCAATAGGAGTGACAATGATTCAAGTCAGCCAGGTCCCCAAATGACTCGTGGCATATATGCCAGATCAAGAGGCGTGACAATGGTTCGGGTTCGACCATGCCCCCAAGTGATTTTGTGGCCTTAGACCGACCAAGAGGCGTGACTGGTTCATACTTGACCATGTCCCCAAATGATCTGGTGGCTGTCGCCTATCAAAGGGTGTTCGTTGGTTCGGACACGACCAAGGCCCCCAGTGATATATAAAAAACAAATGTCAAGGGGTAAACCGGAGGCCTCTTTAAACAGAACCACTCTGTGTAACCTCGCATGATGAGAAAGACAGAGACCCCGCTTTAGCTGAGGCTCCGGTTTGATATATCAAAGATAATATATACATTGTCATGATATGTACATAGATAGAACCGATGGCTCAAGTATAGTAAGGCCGAAGATGAGCTATATTCCACGGCCTGTTGGTCTCCTCCGCTGATGTACGTGAGTCTTGATGCCCTCGAATATCAATCAGATAGTACGACCCGTTGTGCAAATTCTTGCTGACCACGAAAGGTCCCTCCCAAGGTGGGGATAACTTGTGCATATCCGTTTGATCTTGGACGAGTCGAAGCACCAAATCTCCTTCTTGAAAAGTTCTGGTTCTAACCCGGCGACTGTGATAGCGACGAAGATCTTGCTGGTAAATCACCGAACGGGCAGCCGCTATATCACGCTCCTCGTCCAATAGGTCTAAAGTGTCTTGCCGTGCTGTCTCATTGTCTGCTTCAACATAAGCTGCCACATGAGGCGAATCGTGCCGGATGTCACTAGGGAGAACTGCCTCTGCTCCATAGACCATGAAAAATGGCGTGTATCCTGTGGACCGGTTTGGCGTAGTATTGATACTCCATAATACAGATGGTAGCTCTTCAACCCAACATCCTGGTGTTCTTTGCAATGGGACCATATGCCGGGATTTGATGCCTCGCAAGATTTCCTAATTAGCTCGTTCTGCTTGTCCATTGGACTGGGGGTGTGCCACTGACGACACGTCAAGTCGGATGTGCTCACGTTCACAGAACTCCTTCATAGCACCCTTGGATAAATTGGTACCATTGTCAGTAATGATACTGTGTGGAAAACCAAACCGGAAAATCACCTTCTTGATGAACTGCACCGCTGTTGCTGCATCACACTTGCTGACAGGCTCCGCTTCAACCCACTTGATAAATTTGTCAACTGCCACCAAAAGGTGGGTTTTCTTATCCTTGGATTTTTTTAAAAGGCCCAACCATATCCAACCCCCAAGTTGCAAACGGCCATGTTATTGGGATCATCCTCAATTCTTGAGCCGGCACATGAGCACGCCTTTAAAATTTCTGACATCCATCACACCGTTTAACCAAGTCCTCCGCATCAGCATGCGCTGTCAACCAGTAGAACCCGTGAGGAAATGCCTTTGCCACCAGAGACTTTGAACCGTCGTGGTGTCCACAATCCCCTTCATGGATTTCTCTTAAGATTTCACAGCCTTCCTCAGGAGAAACACAATGCTGAAACGCCCCTGATACACTGCAATGATGTAATTCACCATTGACAATCGTCATAGACTTGGATCGCCGGACTATCTGCCTGGCCAGAATCTCATCCTCTGGTAACTCTCCCTGGTTCATGTATGCAAGATAAGGAACTGTCCAATCCGGAATAACATGCAGGGCTGCCACCAACTGAGCCTCCGGATCAGGGATAGCCAAATCCACCTCACCTGGGAGCTTGACTGACGGGTTGTGCAACACGTCCAAAAAGACGTTCGGCGGGACCGGTTTACGCTGAGAGCCCAACCGGCTTAAAGCATCCGCCGCTTCATTCTTCCGACGGTCCACATGATCCACTTGATAACCCTTGAAACAACCTGCAATATTATCCACTTCCCGACGATATGCAGCCATGAGCGGGTCCTTAGAATCCCAAGTGCCAGACACCTGTTGAGCCACTAGGTCCGAGTCACCAAAGCACTTAACTCGGCTTGTAACTCCGTCCAGTCATTGATGAAATCAACAAGTGCTTGAGACTTCACTGCCGTCCGAGGCACGTACTTCAGTCCGTGTGGCCCAAGCTCTATAGCCCACTTGGCAATCCGGCCAGTCGCCTCCCAGTTCTGTACAATATCACCCAAGGGAGCTGAACTGACCACTGTGATGGGGTTCCCTTGAAAATACTGCTTCAACTTCCGACTGGCCATAAAAACACCATAGACCAGCTTCTGCCAATGCGGATACCTTTGCTTGGATTCAATAAGCACCTCGCTGATATAATAAACCGGCCGCTGAACCGGATAATCTTTGCCTGCTTCCTTGCGTTCCACCACAATAGCCACGCTAACTGCCCGAGCATTCGCGGCTACGTATAATAATAGTGGCTTCTTGTCAACTGGGGCTGCAAGAACCGGCGGATTAGCTAACTGTCGCTTCAGGTCCTTAAATGCCTCATCAGCAGCTGGACTCCAGACGAAATTGTCTGTCTTCCTCAGCATTTGGTACAAAGGGATAGCCTTCTCCCCGAGGCGGCTGATAAACCGGCTCAGCGCAGCGATTCGGCCCGCCAAACGCTGAACATCGTTGATACACTTCGGTTTAGCTAGGGATGTAATAGCCGTAATCTTCTCCGGATTAGCCTCAATTCCTCTGTTAGACACCAGGAAACCCAGTAACTTGCCTGCCGGAACACCAAAAACACACTTGGCCGGATTAAGCATCATCTTGTAAGCTCGCAAGTTTTCAAAGGTCTCCTTCAAATCATCCACCAGCGTCTCCTTCTGTCTTGATTTTACTACAATATCATCCACATAGGCATGCACATTGCGGCCGATCTGCTCATGCAGGCAATTCTGTACACACCGTTGATAGGTGGCTTGGGCACTCTTGAGCCCGAAGGGCATAGATACATAGCAGAAGGCTCCAAAGGGAGTAATAAATGTTGTTTTCTCCTGGTCCTTAACCGCCATCTTGATCTGATGATATCCAGAGTATGCATCCAAAAAACTCAAGCGCTCACAACCCGTCGTGGCATCAATGATCTGGTCAATACGGGGGAGGGCAAAAGGATCTGCCGGACAGGCTTTATTAAGATCGGTGTAATCCACACACATACGCCAAGTGCCGTTTTTCTTAAGAACCAACACCGGATTAGCAAGCCACTCTGGATGGAACACCTCAATAATAAAACCAGCTGCTAGAAGCCTGGCCACTTCCTCTCCAATGGCTTTGCGTCTTTCTTCGTTAAACCGGCGGAGGAACTGTTTCACCGGTTTGTACTTAGGATCCACATTAAGAGTGTGCTCAGCGAGTTCCCTCGGTACACCTGGCATGTCAGACGGCTTCCATGCAAAAATGTCCCGATTCTCACGGATGAACTCGATGAGCGCGCTTTCCTATTTGGGATCCAGGTTGGCACTGATAGTGAACTGCTTGGATGAATCGCCGGGCACGAAGTCAACAAGCTTGGTCTCAGCTGCCAATTTGAACTTCAGATCTGAATCATGCTCTGTAGTTGGATTTTTTAAAGGGTTCATATCCGACGGATCAACATTGTCCTTATAATACTTCAACTCCTCCGTGGCACAGACTGACTCTGCATAAGCCGCATCACCTTCCTCACATTCCAAAGCGACCCTACGGCTCCCATGAACCGTTATGGTCCCCTTGTAACCCGGCATCTTGAGCTGCAAGTAGATATAACAAGGCCGCGCCATGAACTTGGCGTAAGCCGGCCGGCCAAACAAGGCGTGATACGGGCTCCGGATCTTCACCACCTCAAATGTTAGTTTTTCCGACCGGGAGTCGTGCTCATCCCCAAAAGCCACATCCAGGGCTATCTTACCAACAGGATATGCAGATTTGCCAGGCACCACACCATGGAACACCGTATTCGACGGTCTGAGATCTTTGTCTGTTAAACCCATGCGGCGGAACGTCTCATAGTACAATATGTTAATACTGCTTCCTCCATCC
Source organism: Triticum dicoccoides (assembly GCF_002162155.2). NCBI lineage: Eukaryota > Viridiplantae > Streptophyta > Magnoliopsida > Poales > Poaceae > Triticum > Triticum dicoccoides. Next base: position 45,408,588 of record NC_041382.1, read on the forward strand.
ATGAGTACCTTGGTGAATTTATAACCCCCCACCTGAGGGTCTACCACTAATGCTAGCTGGCCCGGGTTATCAACCCGGGGCGGGTGATCCTCTCTGCTCCACACGATAGGCTGCTCCGACCAGCGCAAGTAACATGGTAAGGCCGGTTCAACAGAATTCACCGCTCGCCTGTGGAGTTTTCGGTCGCGTTTATCCAAACTAGTTGTGAAAACATGATGCTGCCCATTGTTCAACTATTTTGGCTGGCTCTGATAACCTGACTGCTGCTGCTGCTGCTGGCTGTTCTGATTATACTGGTGATTGTGACCGCCCTGATTGCGACCTGAACCGGAAGCTCCGTCGTGATCCGGCCCGTGGAAACCGGATCCTGAACCGCCACCTGATCCGTGATCATACCGGAAAGCATTAGAGTTTTTGAACTCCTGCATGATATAACAATCTTTCCAAAGATGGTTAGCCGGCGCCTCCTTCGTCCCGTGCTTCGGGCAAGGCTGATTCAACAAATAGTTCGAACGGCTTGCGTTAGGATTGGGAGCCCCATTACGATTCGCCGCTTTACCTCTGCGCCGCTGCCCCCTGTCCTGTGCATTAGCGTTGGCCACAAAGTCCACGCTGCCATCCGCTTTGCGCTTGCCTCCGTTTCCATGACCCGCTAGTTTGTACTGCTGCTGTTTGGAGTTGCTATTCTTCTTTCCCTTCCCTGCTTCATCATCATTAGGCTCGGGATCCTTGGTACTGTCCTAATCGGCATACTTCACTAAAGCGGCCATGAGGGTTCCCATGTCATTACAGAACCGCTTCATACGTCCCAACTTCAATTTTAGAGGCTCAAACTGGCAGTTGCCTTCCAGAGTTAAGATCGCAGAGTCAGCATTAATCCTGTCAGACGAGTGCAAAATTTCCGAAACACGGCGCACCCAACGGGTCGTTGATTCTCCTTCCTCCTGGACACAAGCCGCCAGGTCTACTATGGACTTGGGCTGCTTACAGGTATCCTTAAAATTCTGTACAAACCGGGCCCGCAACTGGGCCCATGAGCTGATAGAATTGGGTGGTAGGCTCTTTAACCAAGTACGAGCCGTGCCCTCAAGCATCATGGTGAAGTATTTTGCACATGCGGCCTCATCCACGTCCAGCATTTCCATGGCCATCTCATAACTCTCTACCCATGCTTCAGGGGGTAAATCAGCGGTGTAATTCGGCACCTTGCGTGGACCCTTGAAATCTTTGGGCAGGCGCACATTACGTAAAGCAGGGATCAAGCAAGACTCTCCCAAAGCGGATGTGATTCCAGGTCCGGCAAAGGTGGTAGAACGAACCGGTGTAAGTTGGCCTGCATTATCCTGTGCTGCTAACTCGGCCTCCCTTTGTGCCCGGGCCCGGTCCACCACATCATGAGCATCGCCAACACCACCTGCCGGGTCGTTACCACGGGCCGCTTCACGGCCTCGCGCATTGCTTGATATGGCCGGTTCATCCATGCGCCTGCTATAGCTCCGGCTCGGACGGGGCGTAGAATGAATCCGATCACGGCTGTATGAGTATGCCTCCTGCTGAATCAGCGCAGTCCGAAGAAGCTCCTTAACCTGGCGCGTCTCTATCGCTTGCGGAGAATCCCCTTCGACTGGGATGGCCTCTAACCGTGCAGCGGCCGCAACAAGGTTGTCCATAGGATTCGAATAATGACCCGGGGGCGTCTGGACCGGCGGAGGAACCATAATGTTTTGGTGAGGAGGCTCCATTAGGCGAGGTTGGACCGTCGCCCCTGGTCCTGGTGCCTCAATCCTGTTTGTCTCCGGGTACTGCGGCGGATTACCGGGTCCAGCTCCTGGAGTGTGAAAGAGATTTCGGGGGTCAAACCCTAACGGCAAGCGTGATCTGTGCTTCCGCTTTAAAACCTCCTGTGATGCATTCTGGTCAAGCATGAGCTTATAGGCCTGGGCGTCCAAAGCGGCCTGTTCTGCCGCCATCCTGTCCTTCTCTGCCGCCAGATCCGCTTTGGCTCGTGCGATCTGTTCTTTCACCTTTGCAATTTCTGCATCATGAGCCTCCTGATCCGCCGGATTGGCTTCCACCATAAGCGCGGCCAGTGCGTCAAACAGGTCAGATAGGATTTGAACCGGCGGGCGCATAAGGCCTCCTGCCCCTGCTGCCGCTGCCGCTGCTGATCCGGAGAGCATTGCTGCGGCGGTCGAAGAGTGATTCGCCGCCTGTGTGCTGGCCATGAATATTCCAACCCGGTTGACCTGGCCCGGGGGGTCCGGAATACTGTCGCCATCGGAACAGCCCCTAATCTGGTCGTCTTGCAACTGGTACAGCGATTCGGTCTCTCTGGTCGAGGACTCGTCATCGGAATAGACGACGGTCTCACTACCGTGTTCTGGTTCGTCCTCACGCTCTCCTTCGTGGACGACTCCAATGAAGACACGCTTCACGGCCGGTTTAGCCCAGGTAGATCTCGCACGCTGAGCCGTCTCGATGAGGTTGGTGCAGATGTCCGGCTCACGCCCAGGCTCACCGATTTTGCCAATGAAAACGTGTATGCCACCAAAGGGGACCCGGTACCCGTACTCGATCGAATCGGCCTCGGGACCCCATCCTGCGTCGTTGATGTAGATCCTGCCCCGACGACTCTTGGTCATCCGGCCCACAACATAGCCTTCGAGTCCCTTGAGCTTGCCCTCCAAGATCGTCAAACCATCGTGCGATAGCCCCACGGTGGGCGCCAACTGTCGTGGATTTGTCACGGCAGATGTCCTAGCGAAAGGACTTAGTCGTGGAGCCATCGCTACGAGTTTACTTGAAGGGGTTAAAGCGGACACAAAGACACGAGGGGTTTATACTAGTTCGGCCCCTTCGATGAAGGTAAAAGCCTACGTCTAGTTGTGATGGAATTGATGTGGTCTCGATGGCTAGGGAGCAAACAAGCTTCGCCTAGGCTCGAGTTGTGGTTGTCTGTCTTGAACCACCACCGGGTCGTCCCCTTATATACACGGGTGACGCCCGTCGGTCCATAGAGTCCTAACCGGTTCATACTCGTATTCCGGTTGGTATCTCTCTATTCCTTACTTACAATACAAGTCATATATCAGGCCAGTTTACGGCTACATGTTCTAACCGACTACAGGCCTTGGGCCTTCATCTGTTTACGCCACTAATGAAGTTAACCCGGCCCAAGTAGGCCGGTTTACGCCTAGTGGTAATATCCCCAACAGGGCCACCCACCGTCCACGGGAGTGGGGGCGCGCCCCCTGCCTCGTGGGCCCCTTGGCAGCCCTCTGATGCCCATCTTTAGCTATATGGAGTTTTTCGTCGAGAAAAAATCATAAGCAAGCTTACGGGACGAAACTCCGCCGCCACGAGGCGGAACCAATCTAGGGCTCTGGCGGAGCTGTTCTGCTAGGGAAACTTCCCTCCGGGAGGGGAAAATCATCACCATCGTCATCACCAATGATCCTCTCATCGGGAGGGGGTCAATCTCCATCAACATCTTCACCAACACCATCTCATCTCAAACCCTAGTTCATCTCTTGTATCCAATCTTTGTCTCAAAACCTTAGATTGGTACCTGTGGGTTGCTAGTAGTGTTTATTACTCCTTGTAGTTGATGCTAGTTGGTTTACTTGGTGGAAGATCATATGTTCAGATCCATTATGCATATTAATGCCCCTCTGATTATGAACATGAATATGATTTGTGAGTAGTTACGTTTGTTCCTGAGGACATGGGAGAAGTCTTTCTATAAGTAGTCATGTGAATTTGCTATTCGTTCGATATTTTGATGAGATGTGTGTTGTCTTTCCTCTAGTGGTGTCATGTGAACGTCGAATACATGACACTTCACCATTGTTTGGGCCTAGAGGAAGGCATTGGGAAGTAATAAGTAGATGATAGGTTGCTAGAGTGACAGAAGCTTAAACCCTAGTTTATGTGTTGCTTCGTAAGGGGCTGATTTGGATCCATATGTTTCATGGTATGGTTAGGTTTACCTTAATACTTCTGTTGTAGTTGCGGATGCTTGCAATAGGGGTTAATCGTCATAAGTGGGATGCTTGTCCAAGGAAGGACAGTACCCAAGCACCGGTCCACCCACATATCAAATTATCAAAGTACCGAACATGAATCATATGAGCGTGATGAAAACTAGCTTGACGATAATCCCCATGTGTCCTCGGGAGCGCTTTCCTTTATATAAGAGTTTGTCCAGGCTTGTCCTTTGCTGCAAAAAGGATTGGGCCATATTGCTGCACCTTATTTACTTTTATTACTTGTTACTCGTTACAAATTACCTTATCACAAAACTATCTGTTACCGATAATTTCAGAGCTTGCAGAGAATGCCTTGCTAAAAACCGCTTATCATTTCCTTCTGCTCCTCGTTGGGTTCGACACTCTTACTTATCGAAAAGGCTACGATAGATCCCCTACACTTGTGGGTCATCAGTAAGTCCTTCCTTCTTCCTCCTCCGGAGATCTCATTAGGGTTCGTGCAAGTTCATGGAGGTTCGGCACTGTTCTTCACCATAGCCCTAATATTTGATCCAACTTTGTTACCTTCCTTGCGCGGTAATAGTTGTAGCTCCTTTTTCATTATCAGAGCACCTCTTTCTTTAGTAAAAAATCTAATCTAGCTCATATGAATTGCTCAAGCACAAATATTTAGGCCTGAATATTTTCATTTCCTGTCATATGGTAGATCCAAAATTATAAGATTAGTCTGTGAAACCTATTTTTCACCACTTAGCAAATTTTCTATTTTCAGATCTATCCTTTCAATAGCTGTGTAGGCGGTTTAACTCAGAAAATAATAACCCTCCAGATAACATTAGTCCCCTCTTAAACCGCCAATTGTTCATCTCTGCAACTTGATAACGTCGATCTCTGGTTTAACACTTATGCATGCCTCAATGCTTTCTACCTATTATCCTTTAATGGATTAACCATGAATCTTTAAACCGGCACAAATCTTCTTTCAGATCATTGAACAAATGGCCAAGTCCTTTTATTCCTGTAACTGGGTTCAGTCGTGGGTTACAGAAGAAGAGCTGAACGGGTATGTTGCCACTGGCGCTTTAGCCAAAAAGGAAGACATCCATTGGAGAGTCTCTGGTCCTAAAAATCCTCCTAAATCCAAGGAAGGGGAAGTGATCATTTTTGTTGACCACCTGAGTCGAGGATTCAGCCCTCCCGAATCAAAAAATTTCCGTGATGTGCTTCATTTCCTCCAACTCCACCCTCAAGATATTGGACCTAACTCCTTATCCAATATTTGCAATTTTCAAGTGTTTTGTGAAGCTTATCTGCAAGAGGAGCCCACGGTCGAACTGTTCAGAGATTTCTACGATTTAAACCGATGTACAAAATTTGTGGACGGGCCCAATACTGAACTTGGCGGGGTTAAAATCCAAAAGAGAACAGATGTCAGCTTCCCTCACGCTAACCATCATAGCCACCCCAAAGACTGGAATCAAACTTGGCTCTACTACCAAGATACATCTCCAGCTGGTGAGAATCTTCTGTCGGGTTATGGTGCTCACCGGCTTACCAGCACACATCCACTCCCCCAAAGACTCATGCTACCTCTTGAGCACTGTGTTGGTTTTCCCCGAAGAGGAAGGGATGGTGCATCAAAGTAGCGTAAGTATTTCCCTCAGTTTTTGAGAACCAAGGTATCAATCCAGTAGGAGGCTACGCGCGAGTCCCTCGTACCTACACAAAACAAATAAATCCTCGCAACCAACGCAAATAGGGGTTGTCAATCTCAATAAGGCCACTTACAAGAGTGAGATCTGATAGATATGATAAGATATTATTTTTGGTATTTTTATGATAAAAGATGCAAAGTAAAATAAAGGCAAAGTAAATAGCAAAGGAGATAACTAAGTAGTAGGATATCAATATGATAAAGACAGACCCAGGGGCCATAGGTTTCACTAGTGGCTTCTCTCGAGAGCATAAGTATTCTACGGTGGGTGAACAAATTACTGTTGAGCAATTGACAAAATTGAGCATAGTTATGAGAATATCTAGGTATGATCATGTATATAGGCATCACATCCGAGACAAGTAGACCGACTCCTGCCTGCATCTACTACTATTACTCCACTCATCGACCGCTATCCAGCATGCATCTAGAGTATTAAGTTAAAAATAGAGTAACGCCTTAAGCAAGATGACATGATGTAGAGGGATAGACTTGTTGACACCAGATTTTGGCATGGTCACGAATCAGGGTTCGTATGCAAAAGTTAGAGGCAACACTTCGCGGGCCGGCCCTGAGTGAGAAAGTATTCGGCCTTTGCCGGCTGAATGAAACCTTGCCGGGGTAGAACCTTGCCGATGTGAGGGCTTACCGGCGTGGAAAGCTTGCCGGCGGAGAAGCTTGCCGGCGTGGAAAGCTTGCCGGCGGAGAAGCTTGCCGGTGTGAAATCTTGCCGAGGGAGAAACCTTGCCGAAGAGGAACTCTTGTCGGGGTAGAAACCTTGCCGAGGAGGAACTCTTGCCGGGGTAGAAACCTTGCCGAGCTAGGGAGAACCCTTGCCGGTGTAAAAACCTTGCCGGGGTGAAACCTTGTCGGTGCGGAAAGCTTACCCGGGTGGAAGGCCTGCCGGGGTGGAGGTTCTGATAGTCAATCCGACCAGAAGCTGAAGATGGGCTCAAATGATTATCTAGATGGACTCAAATGGAGAAGTGGTCTACATGAAAGAGTTCCGTATTATTGATATGAACATCTTTGAAATTTGGGTCATCGCCGTCCGATTTCATCTCGAAGGCCGAAACAATGCTCGAAGTACTAAGATCTTATATTCAAAGTAAAGTTTAGCCGATTAATCCCCCAAGACTACCTCAAATGAAAAAATGATCTACACGGGTTGTCTTCGTCTCGTCAAAACGATTGATTTTGATATAAAAATCGTTCAAATCCGAGTTCGTATGCAAAAGTTATAGCAATCGGAGTGCAGCCCTGTCACGAGGCGAGATGTGGCGCGCCCCACCAGACACATGTGTGACGGGTAGCGCGAGGAGATAGCCTGTGTTGCGAGACCGATCTGACCCTCAAGATGATCTCTGATCAAAAAACCTTCAACATGAAAGTTGTTCGTCTCGTCGAAACGGTCAAGATTGCTTTTGGGCTTGTTTTCATCCGACATCGTTTACCACCGCAAAAAGGACCTGCAAGGTGCAGCCAGTTTAAACCGAACAGTTTTGGAAAGTTCGGATAAAACCAGTCCGAATTTGACTAGGGTTTTGGACGTGAATTGATGTAATTTTCTTGTAAGGAAAGCCTAGATAAATCCTTTGCTTGTACGGGAAGTCCAGCCGCCTCTTATATATGTTGGGGGTGACGGCCGATTGAAACAACACACAATCGAACAAATCAATATACTACTTTTTCATCTACGTTTTATCTCTCCACCGTTTTTCTCTCTCGTTCTTCGCTGTTCTTCGTGTTTGAGAGCTGCGAATTCCGAGGCTCTAGGGGCGAGCGAATCAACCTAGGGTAGCCCATAGCCGCCGCACTCCCTGACGGGGTCCCTCCCGGGGGTATGGGGTTTTTGGGTCTGCAAAAGCGCCCACCGACTGTCTTGCGTATCGCGCTGTCGGTCGGGTCTCCTTCGACGTGAGCTGCGGTGCATCACCCCCGGCGTCGAGGGTACACGTGACGTGTTCATGTGTCAACAAGACTCATGCAATATGAAGAAAACCCCATCTTGTTATCCTCGATGGCAACAATACAATATGTGCCTTGCTGCCCCTACTGTCACTGGGAAAGGACACCGCAAGATTGAACCCAAAGCTAAGCACTTCTCCCATTGCAAGAAAGATCAATCTAGTAGGGCAAACCAAACTGATAATTCGAAGAGACTTGCAAAGATAACCTATCAGACATAAAAGAATTCAGAGAAGATTCAAATATTATTCATAGATAGACTTGATCATAAACCCACAATTCATCGGTCTCAACAAACACACCGCAAAAAGAAGATTACATCGAATAGTTATCCAAAAGAGAGGGGGGAACGTTGTATTGAGATCCAAAAAGAGAGAAGAAGCCATCTAGCTACTAACTATGGACCCGTAGGTCTGAGGTAAACTACTCACACTTCATCGGAAGGGCTATGGTGTTGATGTAGAAGCTCTCCGTGATCGATGCCCCCTCCGGCGGAGCCCCAGAACAGGCTCCAAGATGGGATCTCGTGGATACAGAAAGTTATGGCGGTGGAATTAGGGTTTTGGCTCCGTATCTGATCGTTTGGGGGTACGTAGGTATATATAGGAGGAAGGAGTACGTCGGTGGAGCAACAGGGGGCCCACGAGGGTGGAGGGCGCGCCTAGGGTAGGCAGGCGCGCCCCCAACCTCGTGGCCTCCTCTTTTCTTTCTTGACGTAGGGTCCAAGTCTCCCGGGTCTTGTTCGTTGAGAAAATCACGAAGGTTTCATTCCGTTTGGACTCCATTTGATATTCCTTTTCTTCGAAACCCTAAAACAGGCAAAAACAGCAATTCTAGGCTGGGCCTCCGGTTAATAGGTTAGTCCCAAAAATAATATAAAAGTGGATAATAAAGCCCAATAATGTCCAAAACAGTAGATAATATAGCATGGAGCAATCAAAAATTATAGATACATTGGATACGTATCAAGCACCCCCAAGCTTAATTCCTGCTCGTCCTCGAGTAGGTAATGATAAAAACAGAATTTTTGATGCGGAGTGCTACTTGGCATAATTTTAATGTAATTCTCCTTAATTTTGGTATGAATATTCAAATCCGAAAGATTCAAGACAAAAGTTCATATTGACATAAAAATAATAATACTTCAAGCATACTAACAAAGCAATTATGTCCTCTCAAAATAACATGGCTAAAGAAAGTTATCCCTACAAAATCATATAGTCTGGCTATGCTCTATCTTCACCACACAAAATATTTAAATCATGCACAACCCCGATGACAAACCAAGCAATTGTTTCATACTTTTGACATTCTAAAAAAAATTCAATCTTCACGCAATACATGAGTGTGAGCCATGGATATAGCACTATAGGTGGAATAGAGTGGTGGTTATGGAGAAGACAAAAAGGGAGAAGATAGTCTCACATCAACTAGGCGTATCAGCGGGCTATGGAGATGCCCATCAATAGATATCAATGTGAGTGAGTAGGAATTGCCATGCAACGGATGCACTAGAGCTATAAGTATATGAAAGCTCAAAAAAACTAAGTGGGTGTGCATCCAACTTGCTTGCTCATGAAGACCTAGGGCATTTTGAGGAAGCCCACCATTGGAATATACAAGCCAAGTTCTATAATGAAAAATTCCCAATAGTATATGAAAGTGATAACATGAGAGACTCTCTACTATGAAGATCATGGTGCTACTTTGAAACACAAGTGTGGTAAAAGGATAGTAACGTTGTCCCTTCTCTCTTTTTCTCTCATTTTTTTTCTTTCCTTTTTTTATTTGGGTCTTTTCTCTCTTTTTTGGCCTCTTTTCTTTCTTTTTCTTTTTTTTTACTTTTCGTCTGGAGTCTCATCCCGACTTGTGGGGGAATCATAGTCCCCATCATCCTTTCCTCACTGGGACAATGCTCTAATAATGATGATCATCACACTTTTATTTTTCTTACAACTCAATAATTACAACTTGATACTTAGAACAAAATATGACTCTATATGAATGCCTCCGGCGGTGTACCGGGATATGCAATGACTCATGAGTGACGTGTATGAAAGAATTATGAATGGTGGCTTTGCCACAAATACGATGTCAACTACATGATCATGCTAAGCAATATGACAATGATGGAGTGTGTCATAATAAACGGAACGGTGGAAAGTTGCATGGCAATATATCTCGGAATGGCTACGGAAATGCCACAATAGGTAGGTATGGTGGCTGTTTTGAGGAAGGTATATGGTGGGTGTATGATACTAGCGAAAGGTGCGCGGTATTAGAGAGGCTAGCAAAGGTGGAAGGGTGAGAGAAAGTGCGTATAATCCATGGACTCAACATTAGTCATAAAGAACTCATATACTTATTGCAAAAATCTACAAGTTATCAAAGCAAAGTATTACGTGCATGCTCCTAGGGTGATAGATTGGTAGGAAAAGACCATCGCTCGTCCCCGACCGCCACTCATAAGGAAGGCAATCAAAAAATAAATCATGCTCCAACTTCATCACATAACGGTTCACCATATGTGCATGCTACGGGAATCACAAGCTTCAACACAAGTATTTCTCAAATTCACAACTAATCAACTAGCATGACTTTAATATCACCATCTCCATATCTCAAAACAATTATCAAGTATCAAACTTATCATAGTATTCAACACACTCATAAGAGAATTTTATTATTCTTGAATACCTAGCATATTAGGATTTAAAGCAAATTACCATGCTATTAATATTCTCAAAATAATCTAAGTGAAGCATGAGAGATCAATAGTTTCTATAAAACAAATCCACCACCGTGCTCTAAAAGATATAAGTGAAGTACTAGAGCAAAATTATATAACTCAAAAGATATAAGCGAAGCACATAGAGTATTCTAACAAATTCTAAATCATGTATGGCTCTCTCAAAAGGTGTGTACAGAAAGGATGATTGTGGTAAACTAACAAGCAAAGACACAAATAATACAAGACGCTCCAAGCAAAACACATATCATGTGGAGAATAAAAATATAGCTCCAAGTAAAGTTACCGATAGAAGTAGACGAAAGAGGGGATGCCTTCCGGGGCATCCCCAAGCTTTGGCTTTTAGGTGTCCTTAGATTATATTGGGGGTGCCATGGGCATCCCCAAGCTTACGCTCTTGCCACTCCTGGTTCCATAATCCAACAAATCTTTACCCAAAACTTGAAAACTTCACAACACAAAACTTAAAGTAGAAAATATCGTGAGTTCCATTAGCGAAAGAAAATAAAAGACCACTTCAAGGTACTGTAATGAACTCATTCTTTATTTATATTGGTGTTATACCTACTGTCTTCCAACTTCTCTATGGTTTATAAACTATTTTACTAGCCATAGATTCATCAAAATAAGCAAACAACACACAAAAACAGAATCTATCAAAAACAGAACAGTCTGTAGTAATCTGTAGCTAGCGCAAGATCTGGAACCCCAAAAATTCCAAAATAAATTTCTCGACGTGAGGGATTTATCTATTAATCATCTGCAAAACGAATTGACTAAATATCACTCTCCAAATAAAAATGACAGCAGTTCTCTTGAGCGCTAAAGTTTCTGTTTTTTACAGCAAGTTCAACAAGACTTTCCCCAAGTCTTCCCAACGGTTCTACTTGGCACAAACACTAATTAAACACAAAAACATAACCAAAACAGAGGCTAGATAAATTATTTATTACTAAACAGGAGAAAAAAAGCAAGGAATAAAAATAAAATTGGTTGCCTCCCAACAAGCGCTATCGTTTAACGCCCCTAACTAGGCATAACAAGCAAGGATAGATCTAGGTATTGCCATCTTTGGTAGGCAATCCATAAGTGGCTCTCATAATAGATTAATAAGGTAATTTAATTTTCTTTCTAGGAAAGTGTTCCATGCCTTTCCTTAATGGAAATTTGAATCTAATATTTCCTTCCTTCATATCAATAATTGCACCAATCGTTCTAAGGAAAGATCTACCAAGAATAATAGGACATGAAGGATTGCAATCTATGTCAAGAACAATAAAATCTATGGGCACATAATTCCTATTTGCAACAATAAGAACATCATTAATTCTTCCCATAGGTTTCTTAATAGTGGAATCCGCAAGGTGCAAGTTTAGAGAGCAATCATCAAAATTACGGAAACCTAACAAATCACACAAAGTCTTTGGGATCGTGGAAACACTAGCACCCAAATCACATAAAGCATAGAATTCATGATCTTTAATTTTAATTTTAAATGTTGGTTCCCACTCATCATAAAGTTTTATAGGTATAGAAACTTCCAATTCAAGTTTTTCTTCATAAGATTGCATCAAGGCATCAACGATATGTTTAGTAAATGCTTTATTTTGACTATAAGCATGAGGAGAATTTAGCACGGATTGCAACAAGGAAATACAGTCAATCAAAGATCAATTTTCATAGTTAAATTCCTTGAAATCCATAATAGTGGGTTTAGCAACATCTAGGGTTTTAATTTCTTCAATCCCACTTTTATCAAATTTAGCAACAAGATCAACAAATTCCGAATTCTTGGAACGCCTTCTAGGTAAAGGTGGATCATATTCAGTCCCATCATTATCAAGATTCATATTGCAAAACAAAGATTTAATAGGGGACACATCAATAACTTTTAGATCTTCATCTTTATTTTCATAGGAACTAGAAGAACATGCTCTTATAAAGGCATCTTTCTTAGCATGCATCCTAGCGGTTCTTTCTTTGCACTCATCAATGGAAATTCTCATGGCTTTGAGAGACTCATTGATATCATGCTTAGGTGGAATAGATCTAAGTTTCAAAGAATCGACATCAAGAGAAATTCTATCAACGTTCCTAGCCAAATCATCAATCTTTAGCAATTTTTCTTCAATCATAGCATTAAAATTCTCTTGCAAAGTAATAAATTCTTTAATATTAGATTCAAAATCAGAGGGAATCTTATTATAATTTCCATAAGAATTGTTGTAGGAATTACCATAATTATTAGAGGGATTACTAGGATAAGGCCTAGGATTGAAATTTCCTCTATACGCGTTGTTACCAAAATTGTTCCTACCAACAAAATTCACATCCATAGATTCATTATTATTCTAAATCAAAGTAGACAAGGGCATATCATTAGGATCAGAATAAACACTCTTATTAGCAAATAATTTCATAAGTTCATCCATCTTTCCACTCAAAACATTAATTTCTTCTATCGCATGCACCTTTTTATTAGTAGATCTTTCAGCATGCCATTGAGAATAATTAACCATAATATTATCTAGGAGTTTAATAGCTTCTCCTAAAGTGAATTCCATAAAAAGTGCCTCCCGCGGCCGGATCTAAAAGATTCCTAGAAGCAAAATTCAATCCTGCATAAAAAATTTGAACAATCATCCACAAATTTAAACCATGAGTAGGGCAATTACGTATCATTAATTTCATTCTCTCCCAATCTTGTGCAACATGTTCATGATCAAGTTGCTTAAAATTCATAATATCGTTTCTAAGAGAGATGATCTTAGCGGGAGGAAAATAATTAGAGATAAAAGCATCTTTGCACTTGTTCCATGAATCAATACTATTTTTAGGCAAAGACGAAAACCAAGCTTTAGCACGATCTCTAAGCGAAAAAGGAAATAGCTTCAATTTAACAATATCATTATCCACATCTTTCTTCTTTTGCATGTCACACAAATCAAGAAGCTATTTAGATGGGTAGCGGCATCTTCACTAGGAAGGCCGGAGAACGGATCTTTCATGACAAGATTCAGCAAAGCAGTATTAATTTCACAAGATTCAGCAAAGCAGTATTAATTTCACAAGATTCAGCATCGATAAGAGGAGCAATCGGAGTGCTAATAAAATCATTGTTGTTGTTATTGGTGAAGTCACACAATTTAGTATTATCTTGAGCCATCGTGACAAGCAAGCAAACTAACACACAAGCAAACAGAAAGCAAGCGGGCAAAAAGAGGCAAATAGAGAGGGAGGATAGAGAGAGAGAGGGCGAATAAAACGATAAGGGTGAAGTGGGGGAGAGGAAAACGAGAGGCAAATGGCAAATAATGTTATGCGGGAGATAAGGGTATGTGATGGGTACTTGGTATGTTGACTTTTGCATAGACATCTCCGGCAGCGGCGCCAGAAATCCTTCTTGCTACCTCTTGAGCATTGCGTTGGTTTTCCCCGAAGAGGAAGGGATGATGCAGCAAAGTAGCGTAAGTATTTCCCTCAGTTTTTGAGAACCAAGGTATCAATCCAGTAGGAGGCTACGCGCGAGTCCCTCGTACATGCACAAAACAAATAAATCCTCGCAACCAACGCAAATAGGGGTTGTCAATCCCTATAAGGCCACTTACGAGAGTGAGATCTGGTAGATATGATAAGATATTATTTTTCGTATTTTTATGATAAAAGATGCAAAGTAAAATAAAGGCAAAGTAAATAGCAAAGGAAATAACTAAGTAGTAGGAGATCAATATGATAAAGATAGACCCGGGGGCCATAAGTTTCACTAGTGGCTTCTCTCGAGAGCATAAGTATTCTATGGTGGGTGAACAAAATACTATTGAGCAATTGACAGAATTGAGCATAGTTATGAGAATATCTAGGTATGATCATGTATATAGGCATCACGTCCGAGACAAGTAGACCGACTCCTGCCTGCATCTACTACTATTACTCCACTCATCGACCGCTATCCAGCATGCATCTAGAGTATTAAGTTAAAAACAGAGTAACGCCTTAAGCAAGATGACATGATGTAGAGGGATAGACTCATGCAATATGAATAAAACCCCATCTTGTTATCCTCGATGGCAACAATACAATACGTGCCTTGCTGCCCCTACTATCACTAGGAAAGGAAACCACAAGATTGAATCCAAAGCTAAGCACTTCTCCCATTGCAAGAAAGATCAATCTAGTAGGCCAAACCAAACTGATAATTCGAAGAGACTTGCAAAGATAACCAATCATACATAAAAGAATTCAGAGAAGATTCAAATATTATTCATAGATAGACTTGATCATAAACCCACAATTCATCGGTCTCAACAAACACACCGCAAAAAGAAGATTACATCGAATAGTTCTCCACAAGAGAGGGGGGAACGTTGTATTGAGATCCAAAAAGAGAGAAGAAGCCATCTGGCTACTAACTATGGATCCGTAGGTCTGAGGTAAACTACTCACACTTCACCGGAGGGGCTATGGCATTGATGTAGAAGCCCTCCGTGATCGATGCCCCCTCCGGCGGAGCTCCAAAACAGGCCCCAAGATGAGATCTCGTGGATACAGAAAGTTACAGCGGTGGAATTAGGGTTTAGGCTCTGTATCTGATCGTTTGGGGGTACGTAGGTATATATAGGAGGAAGGAGTACGTCGTTGGAGCAACAGGGGGCCCACGAGGGTGGAGGGCGCGCCTAGGGTAGGCAGGCACGCCCCCTACCTCGTGGCCTCCTCTTTTCTTTCTTGACGTAGGGTCCAAGTCTCCCGGGTCTTGTTCGTTGAGAAAATCACGTTCCCGAAGGTTTCATTCCGTTTGGACTCCGTTTGATATTTCTTTTCTTCGAAACCCTAAAACAGGCAAAAAAAAGCAATTCTGGGCTGGGCCTCCGGTTAATAGGTTAGTCCCAAAAATAATATAGAAGTGGATAATAAAGCCCAATAATATCCAAAACAATAGATAATATAGCATGGAGCAACCAAAAATTATAGATACGTTGGAGACGTATCAACTCACTTCAAAGGAACGGGCCAAGTATGCACCACAACTTTCGAAGCTTAGAGCCTTTGTGACGAACGGTTTAACAGGCATCGGTTTTGTCTATTGCTAGGTGTCTTGGAGTATTCTGCCCTTAAGCCGTTGCCCCGGGTTAATGTGTGAATACACAGGGAACGTGAAATACCCTCAACGCCATATTGATATTCAGCTGACTGATGTTGAAATTACTAAAGCCGTCAAGAAAATGCTGAATGAACCGGTGGCCGAGTGCAACAAAACAGGACTTAGTCCTTTCTGCGCTTCAAATAAACTGTCGGCTATAAGAATTGCCCAACTCTTGCTTTGATCCATATTCTCAACACTCCCTTATGATCTTTTCAATTTTTAACAGGGTGATGATCCATTCTGGAAGAACAAGCCGCAGGATAAACTGGCCAAAACAGCTTGTCCCAAGACCAAGGCCAAGAAGCCCGCCAAGAAAAGAACCGCCGAGTTAAACCTTGATGAGGACAATGATAACCCGGAGTCAGAGGTAGACCTTGACTCACTTGGCTACTTTTTCATACACCTCATTGACAATGATTGTTATCAGGACGATGCAGAAGCCAGCCATGCTAGTGACGTAGATGTAATTACTCTCTCATCCGGCTCAGAACCTCTGCCCACACAGAAAACCCAATAAGCAAGCCGGAAAGTAAGATTTTCTCACCCTCTCGCTCACTTGGATCCAAACTTTCTTTTGAAGAAACGGCAACACGAGGCTCGCCGCATAACCCGGCACAGCGGCCATGTGATAACTTCTTCCAGTTTACCAAACACGCCGGTTCGTAAACGCCGCCCAGAGGTCTCTTATACTTCTGACATATGTTATCCCAAGGCGGGTTATTTCCGACAGCCTCTTAATCCGTATGCTTCAAATTATCAGGGAACTTCCCATTCTTCCTCTGGTGAGTCAACAGGAACACAAATTCCAACTCTCAAAATGGTTCCTGGGTGAGCATATTTAATTGACCCTTCATATCTTATACTTGATCTTTGTACTGACCTAATCTATACTTATTATTTCCAGGGCCCAAGCCAGAGCCAGTAAACGGGCCAAAGTGAATAAAATGGTTGAGGACAGCATTCCAACTCGTCCGGAAGAGACCCCGGAACAGTCTAATCCGAATACTGAGGCTATTCTTGATGATCTGCCACCGTAAGACCATGAAATCTCAACTGAACATATGGAGGTTGATCCGATGACTCATACTGATAATCTGCCAAGCCCAACCAAAGTTGTTGATGACAAGACTAAAGATGTTATAGTCACTAGTGTTGGTTATACAGCTCCAGGCAATCCCACTGTTCTGTCAAAACTAGTGCGAAAGAAGAATTGTCTGTTGTTGACAAAGGCAAGTGGAAGGCATATTTGGAAAGCTATGCCCACCTTAGAGCCCAAGATATTCATTCTGGGTTTTTAAACCGTTTGTACATAAGTCGTGACTATGAAGCTGGTTTACTGAATATGACGAAGCAGCGATTTGAGGTAAATGTTGTTAACTCTGCATAAATATTCTTCCCTTAGCCGCAAGTTTATTGAACATAATAGAATAGAATGTTTTGTAAACTTCCAAGAACCATATAGAAGAACTCTAGTAGCCCCCAAGGGTCGGTTTATATTGTCAATATGAACCGGGACTTGTAGAATAACAACTCTTCAATTTTGCCTATATAGCCCCCAAGGGCCGGTTTATACTTTCAAGATGAACTGGGACTTTAGAATAACAGCTCTTCAAATTTGCCTGTATAGCCCCCAAGGGGCGGTTTATACTTTCAAGATGAACCGGGACTTTAGAATAACAACTCTTCAAATTTGCCTGTGTAGCCCCAAGGGCCAACTTAACAAATATGTTAAGTTGGAACTAATTATGTTGTAAGGCATAAAATTCTTGTTTAGGGCCTTTGTAAACCGGTTAACCACCAAGCTGATAGTGGAAGAAAAAATCCATAGTTTTAACTGGAACGAATATGCATTAGCCCCCAAGTGCCAAGAATAATACTTGTGTTCAGCTTGGGACTTGTAAAAAAAATTGATAAGAAGCAATAGACATTAGCCCCCAAGTGCCAAGAATAATACTTGTTATGTGATTGGGACTTTGAATATGCATTGTTATCTCATAAGTTGCTTGTCTCTTGCAGGCTAAGCTTAGCAAGAAGGAATCCCAAATCGCCGACCTTCAAGAAACTATCAAATCTCAACAAGCAGAAACTTTCAAGGCCAAGGATGAACTGACCAGTGCCTTAGCAGCAATGGAAAAACTGAAGGAAAGCTTCAAGAACGAGCGGGCAGGTTGGGATACAGAAAAATCAACTCTGCTGAAGAGGGTTGAGGATGCTGAAGCGGCCCTTAATCCGGTAGCAGAGGAATTGACTGGCTTGAAGCAGGAAATAAACGCCATGACTGCTGCCGTTTTTGGTAAATAGCTTCGTCATAAGCTTTAAACATGTATTATCTAATGACACGCCGGCTTATAGACGTTTTTTATGATGCAGGAACCCGCATTGCTCATCTTGGCTCAGATATGCGGCAAAGACTGAAAGCCGCCTATACACTTATAGAGCAGTTATATACCGGCGTGCAACGGGTTATCTGCACTGCTTCTTATAACAAAGCGCCCCCAACCTTGATCAAGGAGACATTGGAAAAACTGGCGATGATACCCGCACGGCTTGAAGAGCTAAAGAAATCAGCTGCTAGGGCAGGTGCTCTTACTGCACTAACTCAGGCCAAAGCATGGATATCTGATCTTGATCTGGCCGATTTGGCAAATGGCTACCCGAGCATAAAGGAGGACGGGTCAGACTTTGATGCTGATGACCTCAGAGCCCTGACGAGGGAAATGCGCCCGTTGGATAGCAAATTGGCTGAAGAGACCAATCTTTCACATTATCAGTCGATTTATGATGCCAACAACACAAGAGTTAAAGCGCCAACTCATGATGTTCCAAATCTTATTCCTCCAATCCATAAGCATACCTATGCCCCTGATGTTGACCCCTCCACACTTATAAGTGATGAAGTTGTATTCAAAGCCTTAACTGGGATCGATTGGACAACCATTGACTTCTAGCCACTGGGTAGAGAAGAGGAAGATGAACCAGCGCGAGATGATCCGCAACCTTCAAGTCAGCCAGGCCAAGATTCATAAACCGGGGCCGGTTTATCATCTTCTTTCTGCAAGACTTAAAAACAATTATTCTTTTGGGCACCAAGCGCCTTCTAATAGGCTAGCTTTAAAATCTTGATCTGCTATGCCATCGCACATATTTGCTTTGCATAACACTGTTGTTCTGCCATGTTAAGATATGCCACGTATGCTTATGATATTAGCAATTTGAATCTGTTTCTGCATACAACAGATGAAAAAAAGTGTCCTGATGGTTTACCGCTGGACGGGTTATAATGCCCGATATAAAGCCATGGGAATCATAATTATATAACCAAGGCTGGACTGAATGATAACCATATAATTTAAAATATATCATACCTGTGATATTTGATCACACTGTTGGTTTACCAAGCCAGTGTAATAAGAGTGATAACCCAAAATTTGAGCACTGGTAATTATCAGAGATTGTCGGCTTATAAACAAAGCCAGGCCGGGTTAATAAACATTGGATATTATCTTATCTCATATGGGCGACCTATAGTCAAAAACTAGGCCGGGTTAATAAACACCGGAGAGTATCTCATCTCATACTGGCGACTTATAGTCAAAAGACAGGCCCGGTTAATAAACATAGGTGAATTATAATCATAAAGCCTTATAAGCCTCATCAAATAAACCTCAAAAATGAAAAAATCTGTCGAATAAAAACAAACGTATAAATGAAGCTTTTCATGGGCTGCTAGGCCAAAAATCGAGTGCTTTCACGGGCCGCACAGCCACTGAGTTAAACCTATATACAAACCTTATAAGATGGACCTCACATAACCAATCGTCGTTTTAACTTTGACAAGTTCAGTGTCTGCATAAGATTGACTTGTCAAACGTTCGGCGGGTCATTCCAGGATTACCTGAGCGGAGTGGCTTACTTAAAAAGGTAGGATAACCCGGGGTTTTAGGTGAATACAACTGGCTTCCAAGCCTGGCTTTTAAGCCTATTACAAGGGTTATAAAAACTCTTTGTTCTTTAGAACAAAAGAGCCCCCAAGCAATATTTTTGAGCTGTGCTCAATGGGTGCGTATGTTTGAGTAGTGCTTTTGCAACAGACTCTCTTTAGTCCCTGTTAACCTGGGTAAAAGCCCCCAAATTTTTTTTCATGGCCAATAAGCCGGATCAAAGGGTAATCATAACTTTGCTCTATAAAGCAAAAGCCCCCAAGTGACCAAAAACTCTTTAAGAAAAAACGACAGAGGCCCTGCTTTAGTAGGGATGCCGGTTTATTATATTGATCATAATATATACATTGTCAAAAAATATGTACATGAGAAGAGCTTGTGGCTCAAGTGTAGTAAGGTCGAAGATGATCAATATTCCATGGTCGGCGGGTCTCTTCCTCCGACGTGCGTGAGTCCTTGTGGTCTCGAACATCGATAAGGTAATATGACCCGTTGTTCAGATTCTTGCTGACCACAAAGGGTCCTTCCCAAGGTGGGATAACTTGTGCATATCAGTCTGATCCTGGATAAGCCGGAGCACCAGATCACCTTCTTGAAAAGTTCTGGTTTTAACCCAGCGGCTGTGGTAACGGCGCAGATCTTGCTGGTAAATCGCTGAACGAGCCGCCGCTATGTCACGCTCCTCATCTAACAGGTCAAATGCTTCCTGGCATGCTTTTTCATTGTCAGTTTCAACATAAGCCGCCACATGAGGTGAGTCGTGACGGATGTCACTAGGGAGAACCGCCTCTACTCCGTAGACCATGAAGAAAGGTGAATAACCCGTAGACCTGTTGGGGGTGGTGTTAATGCTCCATAACACTGAAGGTAACTCCTCCACCCAACAACCCGGCGTCCTCTGTAAGGGAACCATAAGCCGGGGCTTGATGCCTCTCAGGATCTCTTGATTGGCTCTCTCAGCTTAACCATTAGATTGGGGGTGAGCTACTGACGATACATCAAGCCGAATATGCTCACGTTGACAAAATTCTTCCATAGCACCCTTGGAGAGATTAGTGCCATTGTCTGTTATAATGTTGTGTGGAAAGGCAAAATGGAAGATCACCTTTTTCATGAATTGAACCGCCGTTGTTGCATCACACTTACTGACTAGCTCTGCCTCTACCCACTTAGTGAACTTATCAACCGCCACCAAAAGGTGGGTCTTCTTATCCTTGGATCTTTTGAAAGGTCCAACCATATCAAGCCCCCAAACTGTGAACGGCCAAGTAATTGGAATCATCCTCAATTCTTGAGCCGGCACATGGGCTCGTCGTGAAAATTTCTGACATCCATCACACCTGCTGACCAGGTCTTCAGCATCAACATGAGCTGTTAACCAATAAAACCCATGACGAAAAGCTTTAGCCATAAGAGACTTTGAACCGGCATGATGACCATAGTCTCCTTCATGAATCTCACGCAGGATCTCACGGCCCTCTTCTGGAGAAACATGACATTGAAAGGCCCCTGTAACACTGCGGTGATGCAGCTCTCCCATTGACAATTGTCATTGACTTAGACCGCCGGGTTATATGCTTGGCTAAGGTTTCATCCTCAGGTAACTCGCCCTGGGTCATATAAGCCAAATAAGGGGTTGTCCAATCAGGAATTACATGAAGAGCTGCCACCAACTGAGCCTCCGGGTCAGGAATAGCCAAGTCCTCCTCTGTAGGTAACTTGACCGACGGGTTATGTAAAACGTCAAGAAAGACATTAGGCGGCACCGGTTTATGTTGAGAACCCAACCGGCTTAAGGCATCCGCCGCTTCATTTTCCTCCGATCAACATGCTCAACTTGATAACCCTTGAAGTGGCCAGCAATAACATCCACTTCTCATCGATAAGCCGCCATGAGTGGGTCCTTCGAATCCCAAGTACCAGAGACTTGTTGAGCCACCAAATCTGAGTGACCAAAGCACCTAACCCGGCTTAAGTTAATCTCCTTAGCCATCCGAAGACCGTGGAGCAAGGCCTCATATTCAGCTGCATTGTTAGTGCAAGGGAACATCAAACGGAGAACATAACAAAATTTATCACCTCGAGGGGAAGCAAGCACAACTCCAGCCCCTGAGCCCTCCAATTGTCTGGACCCATCAAAGTGAATAGTCCAATATGTGTTATTTGGCTTTTCCTCAGCCATCTGCAGCTCTGTCTAGTCATTGATGAAATCCACCAGCGCCTGAGACTTGATGGTCGTGTGAGGCATATATTTCAAACCATGAGGATCAAGCTCAATGGCCCACTTGGCTATCCGACCTGTGGCTTCTCTGTTCTGAATAATGTCCCCTAAAGGAGCAGAACTAACCACAGTGATGGGATGACCCAGAAAATATTGCTTAAGCTTCCGACTGGCCATGAATACCCCATATACAAGCTTCTGCCAGTGCGGATATCTCTGCCTGGACTCAATAAGCACCTCGCTGATGTAGTAAATCGGCCTTTAAACTGGATATTCCTTGCATGCCTCCTTCCGTTCCACCACAATAGCTGTGCTGACAGCCCGGGCATTGGCAGCCACGTACAACAACAATGGCTCTTTTTCAATAGGAGCAGCCAGAACAGCTGGCTCAGCCAGCTTCTTCTTCAAGTCCTCAAACACTGCATTAGCGGCATCACTCCAGACAAAATTATCTGTCTTCTTCATCATCTGATACAGAAGGATAGCCTTCTCTCCCAACCGGTGCTACCTCTTGAGCACTGCGTTCATTTTCCCTTGTAGAGGAAAGGGTGATGCAGTAAAGTAGCGTAAGTATTTCCCTCAGTTTTTGAGAACCAAGGTGTCAATCCAGTAGGAGATCACGCTCGAGTCCCACGCACCTACACAAACAAATAAGAACCTCGCAACCAATGCGATAAAGGGGTTGTCAATCCCTTCATGATCACTTACGAGAGTGAGATCTGATATATATGATAAGATAATATTTTTTGGGTATTTTTATGATAAAGAGGAATAAAGATGCAAAGTAAAATAAACGGCAAAGGAAATAGCTAGGTGTTGGAAGATTAATATGATGGAAGATAGACCCAGGGGCCATAGGTTTCACTAGTGGCTTCTCTCAAGAGCATAAGTATTACGGTGGGTAAACGAATTACTGTCGAGCAATTGATAGAATTGAGCATAGTTATGAGAATATATAGGTATGATCATGTATATAGGCATCATGTCCGCGACAAGTAGACCGAAATGATTCTGCATCTACTACTATTACTCCACACATCGACCGCTATCCAGCATGCATCTAGAGTATTAAGTTAATAAGAACAGAGTAATGCTTTAAGTAAGATGGCATGATGTAGAGGGATAAACTCATGCAATATGATATAAACCCCTTCTTTTTATCCTCGATGGCAACAATACAATACGTGCCTTGCTGCCCCTGTTGTCACTGGGAAAGGAAACCGCAAGATTGAACCCAAAGCTAAGCACTTCTCCCATTGCAAGAAAGATCAATCTAGTATGCCAAACCAAACTGATAATTCGAAGAGACTTGCAAAGATAAACCAATCATACATAAAATAATTCAGAGGAGATTCAAATATTGTTCATAGATAAACTTGATCATGAACCCACAAAAGAAGATTACATCGAATAGAGCTCCAAGAAGATCGAGGAGAATTCTGTATTGAGATCCAAAGAGAGAGAAGAAGCCATCTAGCTAATAACTATGGATCCGAGATGGGATCTCTCGGGTACATAAGGTTGCAGCGGTGGAATTAGGTTCTCGTGGTGCTCCTGGATGTTTGGGGGGTACGTGGATATATATAGGAGGAAGAAGTACGTCGGTGGAGCAACGAGGGGCCCACAAGGGTGGAGGGCGCGCCCCCTGCCTCGTGCCCTCCTCGATCATTTATTGACGCCCACTCCAAATCTCCTAGATCACGTTTGTTGAGAAAATCATGTTCCTGAACGTTTCATTCCGTTTGGACTCCGTTTGACATTCCTTTTCGGTGAAACTCTAAAATAGGCAAAAAAACAGCAATTTGGGTTGGGCCTCCGGTTAGTAGGTTAGTCCCAAAAATGATATAAAAATGTAAAATAAAGCCCATTAACATCCTAAATAGATAATATAATAGCATGGAGCAATAAAAAAATTATAGATACGTTCGAGACATATCAAGCATCCCCAAGCTTAATTCCTGCTCGTCCTCGAGTAGGTAAATGATAAAAGAAGAATTTTTGATGTGGAATGCTTTCTAACATATTTCTCAATGTAGTTTTTCTTTATTGTGGCATGAATGTTCAGATCCGAAATATTCAAGATAAAAGTTTAATATTGACATAAAAATAATAATACTTCAAGCATACTAACTAAGCAATTATGTCTTCTCAAAATAACATGGCCAAAGAAAGTTATCCCTACAAAATCATATAGTCTGGCTATGCTCTATCTTCACCACACAAAATATTTAAATCATGCACAACCCCGATGACAAGCCAAGCAATTGTTTCATACTTTTGATGTTCTCAAACTTTTTCAATCTTCACGCAATATATGAGCGTGAGCCATGGATATAGCACTATATGTGGAATAGAATGGTGGTTGTGGAGAAGACAAAAAGGAGAAGATAGTCTCACATCAACTAAGCGTATCAACCGGCTACGGAGATGCCCATTAATAGATATCAATGTGAGTGAGTAGGGATTTCCATGCAACAGATGCACTAGAGCTATAAGTATATGAAAGCTCAACAAAAGAAACTAAGTGGGTGTGCATCCAACTCGCTTGCTCATGAAAACCTAGGGCATTTTGAGGAAGCCCATCATTGGAATATACAAGCCAAGTTCTATAATGAAAAATTCCCACTAGTATATGAAAGTGATATCATAGGAGACTCTCTATCATGAAGATCATGGTGCTACTTTGAAGCACAAGTGTGGAAAAGGATAGTATCATTGTCCCTTCTCTCTTTTTCTCTCATTTTTTTATTTGGGCCTTTTTTCTTTTTTTTTCTTTTTTGGCCTCCTTTTTTTCGTCCGGAGTCTCATCCCGACTTGTGGGGGAATCATAGTCTCCATCATCCTTTCCTCACTTGGGATAATGCTCTAATAATCATGATCATCACACTTTATTTACTTACAACTCAAGAATTACAACTCGATACTTAGAACAAAAATATGACTCTATGTGAATGCCTCCGGCGGTGTACCGAGATGTGCAATGATTCATGAGTGACATTTATGAAGAATTATGAACGGTGGCTTTGCCACAAATACGATGTCAACTACATGATCATGCAAGCAATATGACAATGATGAAGCGTGTCATAATAACGGAATGGTAGAAAGTTGCATGGCAATATATCTCTGAATGGCTATGGAACCATAATAGGTAGGTAAGGTGGCTGTTTTGAGGAAGGTATATGGTGGGTTTAAGGTACCGGCGAAAGTTGCACGATACTAGAGAGGCTAGCAAGGTGGAAGGGTGAGAGTGCGTATAATCCATGGACTCAACATTAGTCATAAAGAACTCACATACTTATTGCAAAAATCTATTAGTTATCGAAACAAAGTATTACGCGCATGCTCCTAGGGGGATAAATTTGTAGGAAAAGACCATCGCTCGTCCCTGACCTCCACTCATAAGGAAGACAATCAATAAATAAATCATGCTCTGACTTCATCACATAACGGTTCTGCATACGTGCATGCTACGGGAATCACGAACTTCGGCACAAGTATTTTTCAAATTCACACTAGCTTGATTCTAATATCACCATCCCCATATCTCAAAACAATTATCAAGTATCAAACTTCTCATAGTATTCAATGCACTTCTTGATGGGGAACGTAGTAATTTCAAAAAAAATCCTACGCACACACAAGATCATGGTGATGCATAGCAACGAGAGGGGAGAGTGTTGTCTACGTACCCTCGTAGACCGACAGCGGAAGCGTTATGACAATGCGGTTGATGTAATCGTACGTCTTCACGGCCTGACCGATCAAGCACCGAAACTACGGCACCTCCGAGTTTTAGCACATGTTCAGCTCGACGACGATCCCCGGACTCCGATCCAGCAAAGTGTCAGGGAAAAGTTCCGTCAGCACGGCGGCGTGGTGATGATCTTGATGTTCTACCGTTGCAGGTGTCGATGTACAAAAAGAGGGGTACACTTTTTGTACGCCTATAACTATGCACGGGCAGTCTGAGCCACGGGCACCACCACACTGAGCAAGGCAAGGGAGGTGAGCCAAGGTAAGGCCGAAGCTCAGGAGAAGCAGAACGACGCCAAGACCAAGACCACAAAGAGCAAAGGGGACGAAGCAGACCCCCCCTCCCCGGGCAAGATCCTTGCCGGGAGGCGGTTTTAGCAAACCCGGCAAGACCCTTGCCATGGCAGCTCGCCCCACACCTACGGAGTGAGTCACCCTTGAGTCCACTGCCCCCATGGGGCAAGGATTCGAGAGACATCCCTCTGGTGGCATGCGGATCTTTGTGAAGACATTCAAGATCAGATACACCCTTTAGAAGATGATGATCCTTGGCGGGATCCTAGCCAAGGAGGACCACAAGGCCCCCGGCAAGAGCCTTGCCGGGGATGACAGCAGGCGCCACGGCAAGACCCTTGCCGGGGCCCCGGCAAGGCCCTTGCCAAGAACACCTGTAGGGCCACCATCAGGCCCACGCCAGTCAAACCTCCACCGCCGTTCGCATGCAGCTGCCGACCCAACCAGCTGGGCAGGCACCTACGTGGCGGCATGCGGATCTTCGTGGAGACCCACCACTGCGCCACCTCGGCTGCCTGCCTGCCTACATGGCACCGTGGGCACCGCTGGCCAGGGCGCGTGTCGACACGGGAGGGAGCAGCGACGGACGAGACAGGTCTCTCCCCCGTCCCCGATAAAGCAAGGACACTGGGCAAGACGCATTAAATGCGCCTTGTCATGTAATGCGAGGGATAACCTCGCATCACTGTACCCTTTCCACCTCCTGTGTGCCACTGTGGCAACCCCTTTCCTATAAAAGGAGGCCCGAGGCGACCAGGAGGAGGATTCGTCTTTTTGGAGCTCCTCACGCCCCATAGCTAGCTCAAGAACACAGATATACGATCCACCAAAGCAGGAGTAGGGTTTTACGCATCCTCGCGGCCCGAACCTGGATAAATGAACTGTGTGCTATCTGTTTGATCTGCTCTTCTCACAACCCCGCGCCCCGCAACCATAGTAGGGATTCTTGTGATCCCATAGGTGTCGTTCCCACCGACATCTTTGGCGCGCCAGGTAGGGGGCGCAGTTGTGAGAATCGGCTCTAGCAGTTAGCCCGGCACTCCTTCATCTTCGTGACCCTTGAAGAAGAAAGGAGGCCAGAAGATCGACACTCAAGCGATCGCAAACAGAAGCTAAGTTGCACTGAACCCTTATTTGTGCTACCCTTCTTATTTGAGGTTATTCCCCCCCCCCCCGAGATATTTGCTTTGTATGAGAAACCTGCACGCCAGGGGGCTCTACCACGATCGGCAACGCCCTTGCCTTGTTTCGAATCCGCTCAACAGCTCAAGCGGCTGCGTCGAGAATGGCAGAGTAGCCTTCCACGATCAGCAACGCCCCCGATTCTGACTCGAGTCAAGCTCGACAGTTCAAGCGGCCGCGTTCAGAATGGAAAGGTGCCTCGTCCGGCAGCACGCGTACCCGGCCGGCCATGGGGATCCGTCCCCAAAACGCCGCTAGGGGCTTCCGCACCGGCAAGCCTTCC
The DNA here is from genome assembly GCF_002162155.2 of Triticum dicoccoides. Lineage (NCBI taxonomy): Eukaryota > Viridiplantae > Streptophyta > Magnoliopsida > Poales > Poaceae > Triticum > Triticum dicoccoides. The sequence goes on from NC_041382.1 coordinate 45,435,825, forward strand.
CGATCGACGTAGGGCACGCATACAAGGAGGAATTGAACGGGGAAATAACATGCATGAAAATTAAGAGTACTTCAAAGTTATATTACATCACATCATAGCTGCGGTTCTAACTGAAGATAAAATTTGTCTTGGTCGGGAACCCGCAGCCGCGAAGAAGAACGGGATGCCTAATCCCGACGCTAGCCTTCCACCCTCTTGATTTCGTCGATGCAGTCGGTGATGGGCTTGATACGCTCCTTGAGCACCGTGAGGTCAGCACCATCCGGCAAGCTCTTCATCGCGGCCGCGAAGTCAAGATCGGGATTCCAGTACGCCATCTTGGTGAGGACCTTGGTCACGACCCTCCGGCAAAGTCGCCGGGCCTCCTCGGCCAGCGTGGCCGTCCTATTGGAGTGAAGATAGGCCAAGGCTCCGAGGACGCCCTCGAAGAACTGGGTCAGCTTGGCGTTGACGGTCCCGCTGCGCTCGGGGGCGTACCTCATGTTTGGAAACCCCATGGTGGCCAATTGCGAGGTAACCCTGCCGGCGACGACCTCCAGATGGCTGATCCACCTGTTCTCACCCGCCACATATTCCTGGTGGGAGGCGGCCTCGTTCGCCCGCAGCTGCTTCTCCTCCTCGAGGCTCCTGGTCAAGGTCTCCTCTCGAGCCCTGCTCTCCGACAACATCTTCTCGAGATCCTCCAGCTTCAGCTTGAGGTCTCTGATGGAGTTCTGCGCATCGGAGAGCTCCCCAGTCCTGCTGATGACTGCTCCTTGCGCCTCCACCAAGGCGCGGTTGAGCGTGCTCTTCTCGCCGGACAGCTTGAGGGCCTGCTCCTTCAGCTTGTCCCGCTCTGCTTCTAGCTCCTTCACCTTGCCGGCATGGGCCAGAGCTTGGACATCGAGTGCCTCTTTGTGCCTCTGCTCCATCTCGCGAGTCCGCTGCGCGACAAGGGCCTCGAGCTCCTCATCCTTGCCGTGAAGCGTTGCGGAAAGCTTTGCTTCACGCCCAGAGAGGTCCTCTTCCTGGGAATCCAAGGTGGCTTGATGCTGGTTCCGAGCGGCCTCGGCCGCGGCAGCCAAGTTCGCCGCCTTTTCCTGGGCCTTCTCGATGTCGGCCATCTTCATGGTGAGCTCCACATCGCGCTCAGCCAATTTCTCCTGAAAGGCCCTCTGCTCCTCGCGAGTCTGGTGGAACCAGGTCTGCATCTCGGCAACGCGCGCCATGAAGTCCACCTCCGCGTTGTCCACCGTTGCCATCCTGGACTTGACCTTGTCCAGGCGAGCACGGTAGAGCACTTGGAGCTTCCGGAAATTGGCCCCCATGGCACGGAAAAGCTGCTCTTCTGGAGAACCGTCGCCACCAACACCCGGCTCATCAACCACCTCGAGCCCGGTGGCGGCAAGCACCTCGCCGTCAAAAACTTCCCCTTCAGCGGGCGCCCAGCTTGACGCCCCTGGGAGGTGGACGAAGAGATCATCGCCCACCTTCAGATATCTGCCGAGGCCCGAGGTTGAGGAGGAGGGAGGCTGGTCACCCACCACCTCTTCCTTGGTGGAGGCCTTGCCGGCCTCACCAGCAGGTCCACCGCTGGCGCCCTCGGCAGAAGCCTCGTCGGTCGCCTTGGCGGCCCCCGCAGCGGCATCCCCGGCGGCACCCTTGGCGGCTTCATCGGCGGCGGCCTCGTCAGCGTCTTTAGCGGCCTCCTCGGTGGCAATCCTGCCGGCCTCCGTCGCGGCCTCCTCAACAATATCCCCGACAACAGTGTCCACGTCCTCCATGTCTGTTGAAGGAGGGCCTGGGCAGCAACGGGAGCAATGAAGCCAAGAAAAGAATAAGGGAAAAACAAAGACGAAGGACAGGCGACTCACCAGTGCCAGGCTGTGAAGCAGAAGTCCCCTCTCCGCCAGCATTTGGCGCCGTGGCAGAGCCACCAGCGCCCAAGTTCCCCTCTTCCTCCATGGGTGTGGGCTCCGTGCCTGATGCCCTTGCTGGGGACGCCCCCCGCGGCGGCGTAGTCGATGGGGGTGGTGTGTTAGGAGTAGCCCTCTGTGGCTCCTCCTGCTGCCACTCCCCTCCTGCAAACCCGGCAAGGTCAGCATCATAGCATCGAGCGCCTACCACATGTCGAGTAAGAAGAGGGTGACGAACTTACGCTGGGGGCTGCGCCGGGGGCTGCTGTCCGGGCTGCTCAGCACCACCAGTGGTGTCTTTGAAGCCCCAGCTGGGGGCTGGCTGCTCGCCGAGGTCCTCACCCTCTTCACCCTCTGGGCCAACGTCTCTGTCTCCCTACGGAAGCAAAAATGGATCAAGACAAGCGACCCAATTCGAGGAAATGGAAATGACAGTAAGGAATGGAGAACTTACTTGTCATCCATCTCCTCCTCTTCCACCAGTTTCCTTTCCCTCTCCGGGCTGAGAGGCCCGAGATCAAAAGGGAGCTCCACATCATCATCCGAGTCGACGCCTGCCGGAGGAGACGAAGGAGGCGGCGGGGTTTGTGCGTGCCCGGATGAGGAAGGGGTTGTCGCCTTCTTCTTCTTAGCGGCCTTCATCAGCCTCTTCGCTGCCATGGCCCTTGTGTGGCGCCCGGACCCCTCCAGGGTCAATTGAGGCCGCGTAGCCCTGCCGGGCCAGACCGGCTCGCCGGAGCCAGACCGCCGCAAGACTCGCCCTCTTCCCCTGGCAGGCGTCGAGCCCGCCGCCACGCCCTCCTCCGACGACGACTCGTTGGCCACGTCCTCGACAAGTGGAGCTCCGGTGTCGGCGCTGCTGGCCTCCTCGGTGGCCACCACCCACAGGGTGAACTGCTCCTCCTCCGCGGCCGTTGCGGCCTTGTCCTCGACGCCCCCGGCGCTGCCAGCCTCCATGGCAAGCTGTGCCTCCCTCGCCCTGGTGGCGATGTAGTCCAGCTCTGCCTGGGTGTTGTCCATGACAAGCCACCGCTCGGTGTCAGCATTGACATACACCTCAATCAAGGTGTCGAAGAATTGCTGCACATCTGCGTTCGACGGCTCCCTCCAGCTCGGGACGAGGCCGTGCGCATTGCAGCCGGCATCATGGTGATGATCTCGGACCGGCGTGAATTATTGCACAACGGGACCACCCCCGCTGGCAACTTGAAGAACGGCCCCTTGACGGCCTTGCCGACCTTTATGGCGACCCTTGTGGCCTTGCCGGTCCGCTCGACTTCGCCGTCGCGACCCACATCCAGCTGAAAGAGCCGCTGGCGGAAGTGGGCATGTGCCATCACCGTGAAGTTGTGGTCGAGGCCAGGGCGGAGCCGCATAATGTCAGCCCGATTCGTGAAAAGCTAGGCTAGCCTCCCCTTATTGTGCAACGGGGCGATCCGGCGGTGAATAAAGTCCGCCCCGATCATCTCAAGGGTGAGCCCAGCCCGAGTCAGCCGAAGAATCCTGGTGGTGGCGACAGTAAGACTCCCGTCGGTGGCATCGACATCACCCCAATCGCTGCCGCGGACCGGCGGCACACGGTAGACCTTGCAAAATTCCGGCGGGTCTTCGTCTTCAATCTAGCACCACCGGTCACGCCATTCTTCCCACCTCTCCTTCACGGCACCGTCCGGGTACACATCCTTGGATCTTGGGATCCAGGTGACGCAACCAGAGATGGCACCTCCCGTTTGGATTCGAGGATAGAAATAATGGCGGAAGAGCGCCGTGTTGGGCTGCACCCCGGCAAAGCCCTCGCAAAGATGCGCAAAGAAAGACATACACGCCACCGCATTCGGAGTAAAATCCAAGAGGCGAAAACCGAAGGTGTGCATGATGTCGCAGAAGAAATCAGAGAAAGGGGGGCATAACCCGCAAGAAAAGTAATCAACGAAGAAGGGGTACCGATTTGGGGCAGGATCAGCGCAAGCGGCAGGAATGACGCGCGTCGCCGGGTGTCCCGAATCCTCTCCCCCCGTCTTCACTCCCCATAGGGGCTTGAAGGAGGCCCGGAGCTCATGAACATCAACCGTCGAGGGGAATAAGAAGGCGTACTTCGTCTTGTTCCCCAACAGCGCGCTCTCCGGTGGCTCCACGGTCCGAGAGCCCTTAGCCACCCCCTTGCCCTTGGCGAATTTGGGCGCCATGGCGGCCGAGAAGTCTAGAGGGTTGAGGAAAGGGGGTGGCAAAGCAGCGGCGGCGGGCGACAGCGAAAGCTTAGGAAGGAAGGATGAGAGGGAATGGCGGCTCTGAGATTGGAAAAGGCACAAGGGAAGAGGAGAAAGTGAGCAGCGCGCCCACGGTTATTCCTTCTTATGGGGGAAAAACACGGGCTGCCTCCTTTCAGATTAACTGTGATGTGACGCATGCCCGCGGGAAGCAACCCCACGCATGCCGCCCACGTCACACATGCCTCCCCACGCCGTGCCACGCGCGGGAAGCATGCGAAGCACAGCGCGCGAAGAGACTTACTACGGTAAAAACCGCCCCGCCTGCCCGCGCACCATTTTTGGGCCTAGCCCAATGACGCGATTGCGATTACGTGTGGCCCAGGCCCGGGGGCTCCTGTCGGTGTACAAAAAGAGCGGTACACTTTTTGTACCCCTATAACTATGCACGGGCAGTCTGAGCCACGGGCACCACCACACTGAGCAAGGCAAGGGAGGTGAGACAAGGTAAGGCCGAAGCTCAGGAGAAGCAAAACGACGCCAAGACCAAGACCACAAAGAGCAAAGGGGACGAAGAGGACCCCCCCACGGCAAGATCCTTGCCGGGAGGCGGTTTTAGCAAACCCGGCAAGACCCTTGATGTGGCAGCTCGCCCCACACCTACGGAGTGAGTCACCCTTGAGTCCACTGCCCCCCATGGGGCAAGGATTCGGGAGACATCCCCGTGGTGGCATGCGGATCTTTGTGAAGACATTCAAGATCAGATACACCCTTTAGAAGATGATGATCCTTGGCGGGATCCCAGCCAAGGAAGACCACAAGGCCCCCGGCAAGAGCCTTGCCAGGGATGACAGCAGGCGCCACGGCAAGACCCTTGTCGGGGCCCCGGCAAGGCCCTTGCCAAGAACACCCGTAGGGCCACCATCAGGCCCACGCCAGTCAAACCTCCACCGCCGTTCGCATGCAGCTGCCGACCCAACCAGCTGGGCAGGCACCTGCATGGCGGCATGCGGATCTTCGTGGAGACCCACCACTGCGCCACCTCAGCTGCCTGCCTGCCTACATGGCACCGCGGGCGCTGCAGGCCAGGGCGCGTGTCGACACGAGAGGGAGCGGCGACGGACGAGACAGGTCTCTCCCCCGTCCCCGATAAAGCAAGGACACCTGGGCAAGGCGCATTAAATGCGCCTTGTCATGTAATGCGAGGGATAACCTCGCATCACTGTACCCTTTCCACCTCATGTGTGCCACTGTGGCAACCCCTTTCCTATAAAAGGAGGCCCGAGGCGATCAGGAGGAGGATTTGGCTTTTTGGAGCTCCTCACGCCCCATAGCTAGCTCAAGAACACAGATATACGATCCACCAAAGCAGGAGTAGGGTTTTACGCATCCTCGCGGCCCGAACCTGGATAAACGAACCATGTGCTATCTGTTTGAGCCACTCTTCTCACAACCCCGCGCCCCGCAACCGTAGTAGGGATTCTTGTGATCCCATAGGTGTCGTTCCCACCGACAGCAGGGCTTCGCCTAAGCACCGCTACAATATTATCGAGGAGTATGGCGGAAGGGGGCTCTCCACACGCCTAAGAAAATGATCACGAGGATCAACTTGTGTGTCTAGAGGTTCCCCCCTGCCCCCGTATATAAAGGAGCAAGGGGGGAAGCCGGCCGGCCCTTTAGCGCGCCAAGGAGGAGGAGTCCTCCTCCTAGTAGGAGTAGGACTCCCCTCTTTCCTACTCCTACTAGGAGGGGGGAAGGCAGGGGAGAGGGAGAAGGAAAGGGGGGCGCCACCCCCCTCTCCTAGTCCAATTCGGACCAGAGGGAAAGGGGGCGTGCGGCCCACCCTGGCCGCCCCTCTCTCTCCACAAGGGCCCATAAGGCCCATTACTTCTCCCGGGGGGTTCCGGTAACCCTCTGGCACTCTGGTTTTCTCCGAAATCACCCGGAACACTTCCGGTGTCCGAATATAGCCGTCCAATATATCAATCTTTATTCCAACTCCGAGAGGCTTGCACCAGTCCATATATGGATCGCTGGAGCTTGCACACTTTGTTAGCTCCCTTTGGATCGACAAAACCTTCTGGCTGCATCATATACAACTCTTCTTCCAGAAATCCATTCAGGAATGCAGTTTTGACATCCATCTGCCAAATTTCATAATCATAAAATGCGGCAATTGCTAACATGATTCGGACAGACTTAAGCATCGCTATGGGTGAGAAGGTCTCATCGTAGTCAATCCCTTGAACTTGTCGAAAACCTTTTGCGCCAAGTCGAGCTTTGTAGACAGTAACATTACCGTCAGCATCAGTCTTCTTCTTGAAGATCCATTTATTCTCAATTACTTGCCGATCTTTGGGCAAGTCAACCAAAGTCCATACTTTGTTCTCATACATGGATCCCATCTCAGATTTCATGGCTTCAAGCCATTTTGTAGAATCTGGGTTCACCATCGCTTCTTCATAGTTCGTAGGTTCATCATGATCTAGTAGCATGACTTCCAGAATAGGATTACCGTACCACTCTGGTGCGGATCTTACTTTGGTTGATCTACGAGGTTTAGTAGTAACTTGTTCTAAAGTTTCATGATCATCATCATTAGCTTCCTCACTAATTGGTGTAGGTGTCACAGAAACCGGTTTCTGTGATGTACTACTTTCCAATAAGGGAGCAGGTACAGTTACCTCATCAAGTTCTACTTTCCTCCCACTCACTTCTTTCGAGAGAAACTCCTTCTCTAGAAAGTTTTCGAATTTAGCAACAAAAGTCTTGCCTTCGGATCTGTGATAGAAGGTGTATCCAATAGTTTCTTTTGGATATCCTATGAAGACACATTTCTCTGATTTGGGTTCGAGCTTATTAGGTTGAAGCTTTTTCACATAAGCATCGCAGCCCCAAACTTTCAGAAACGACAACTTTGGTTTCTTGCCAAACCACAGTTCATAAGGCGTCGTCTCAACAGATTTTGATGGTGCCCTATTTAACGTGAATGCGGCCGTCTCTAAAGCATAACCCAAAACGATAGCGGTAAATCAGTAAGAGACATCATAGATCGCACCATATTTAGTAAAGTACGATTACGACGTTCGGACACACCATTACGCTGTGGTGTTCCGGGTGGCGTGAGTTGCGAAACTATTCCGCATTGTTTCAAATGTACACCAAACTCGTAACTCAAATATTCTCCTCCACGATCTGATCGTAGGAATTTTATTTTCTTGTTACGATGATTTTCAACTTCACTCTGAAATTCTTTGAACTTTTCAAATGTTTCAGACTTATGTTTCATTAAGTAGATATACCCATATCTGCTTAAGTCATCTGTGAAGGTGAGAAAATAACGATATCCGCCACGAGCCTCAATATTCATCGGACCACATGCATCTATATGTATGATTTCCAACAAATCTGTTGCTCTCTACATAGTACCGGAGAACGGTGTTTTGGTCATCTTGCCCATAAGGCACGGTTCGCAAGTACCAAGTGATTCATAATCAAGTGGTTCCAAAAGTCCATCAGTATGGAGTTTCTTCATGCGCTTTACACCGATATGACCTAAACGGTAGTGCCACAAATAAGTTGCACTATCATTATCAACTCTGCATCTTTTGGATTCAACATTATGAATATGTGTGTCACTACTATCGAGATTTAATAAGAATAGACCACTCTTCAAGGGTGCATGACCATAAAAGATATTACTCATATAAATAGAACAACCATTATTCTCTAATTTAAATGAATAACCGTCTCGCATCAAACAAGATCCAGATATAATGTTCATGCTCAACGCTGGCACCAAATAACAATTATTTAGGTCTAATACTAATCTCGAAGGTAGATGTAGAGGTAGCGTGCCGACCGCGATCACATCGACTTTGAAACCATTTCCCACGCGCATCGTCACCTCGTCCTTAGCCAATCTTCGCTTAATCTGTAGTCCCTGTTTCGAGTTGCAAATATTAGCAATAGAACCAGTATCAAATACCCAGGTGCTACTGCGAGCATTAGTAAGGTACACATCAATAACATGCATATCATATATACCTTTGTTCACCTTGCCATCCTTCTTATCCGCCAAATACTTGGGGCAGTTCCGCTTCCAGTGACCAGTATGCTTGCAGTAGAAGCACTTAGTTTCAGGCTTAGGTCCAGATTTGGGTTTCTTCTCCTGAGCAGCAACTTGCTTGCTGTTCTTTTTGAAGTTCCCCTTCTTCTTCCCTTTACCCTTTTTCTTGAAACTAGTGGTCTTGTTGACCATCAACACTTGATGCTACTTCTTGATTTCTACCTCCGCAGCTTTCAGCGTTGCGAAGAGCTCAGGAATTGTCTTAACCATCCCTTGCATATTATAGTTCATCACGAAGCTCTTGTAGCTAGGTGGAAGTGATTGGAGAATTCTGTTAATGACGCAATCATCTGGAAGATTAACTCCCAATTGAATCAAGTGATTATTATACCCAGACATTTTGAGTATATGCTCACTGACAGAACTGTTCTCCTCCATCTTGCAGCTATAGAACTTATTGGAGACTTCATATCTCTCAATCCGGGCATTTGCTTGAAATATTAACTTCAACTCCTGGAACATCTCATATGCTCCATGACGTTCAAAACGTCGTTGAAGTCTCGATTCTAAGCCGTAAAGCATGGCACACTGAACTATTGAGTAGTCATCAGCTTTGCTCTGCCAGATGTTCATAACATCTGGTGTTGCTCCAACAGCAGGCCTGGCACCCAGCGGTGCTTCCAGGACATAATTCTTCTGTGCAGCAATGAGGATAATCCTCAAGTTACGGACCCAGTCCGTGTAATTGCTACCATCATCTTTCAACTTTGCTTTCTCAAGGAACGCATTAAAATTCAACGGAACAATAGCACGGGCCATCTATCTACAATCAAACATAAACAAGCAAGATACTATCAGGTACTAAGTTCATGATAAATTTAAGTTCAATTAATCATATTACAAAAGAACTCCCACTTAGATAGACATCCCTCTAATCCTCAAAGTGATCACGTGATCCAAATCAACTAAACCATGTCCGATCATCATGTGAGATGGAGTAGTTTCATTGGTGAACATCACTATGTTGATCATATCTACTATATGATTCACGCTCGACCTTTCGGTCTCCGTGTTCCGAGGCCATATCTGTATATGCTTGGCTCATCAAGTATAACCTGAGTATTCCGCGTGTGCAAATGTTTTGCACCTGTTGTATTTGAACGTAGAGCCTATCACACCCGATCATCACATGGTGTCTCAGCACGAAGAACTTTCGCAACGGTGCATACTCAGGGAGAACACTTCTTGATAATTAGTGAGAGATCATCTTAAAATGCTACCGTCAATCAAAGCAAGATAAGATGCATAAAAGATAAACATCACATGCAATCAATATAAGTGATATGATATGGCCATCATCATCGTGTGCTTGCGATCTCCATCTTCGAAGCACCGTCATGATCACCATCGTCACCGGCGCGACACCTTGATCTCCATCGTAGCATCGTTGTCGTCTCGCCAATCTTATGCTTCTACGACTATCGCTACCGCTTAGTGATAAAGTAAAGCATTACAGGGCGATTGCATTGCATACAATAAAGCGACAACCATATGGCTCCTGCCAGTTTCCGATAACTCGGTTACAAAACATGACATCTCATACAATAAAATTTAGCATCATGTCTTGACCATATCACATCACAACATGCCCTGCAAAAACAAGTTAGACGCCCTCTACTTTGTTTGTTGCAAGTTTTACGTGGCTGCTATGGGCTTAAGCAAGAACCAATCTTACCTACGCATCAAAAACCACAACGATAGTTTATCAAGTTGGTGTTGTTTTAACCTTCGCAAGGACCGGGCGTAGCCACACTCAGTTCAACTAAAGTTGGAGAAACTGACACCCGCCAGCCACCTATGTGCAAAGCACATCGGTAGAACCAGTCTCGCATAAGTGTACGCGTAATGTCGGTCCGGGCCGCTTCATCCAACAATACCACCGAACCAAAGTATGACATGTTGTTAAGCAGTATGACTTATATCGCCCACAACTCACTTGTGTTCTACTCATGCACAACATCAACGCATAAAACCTGGCTCGGATGCCACTGATGGGGAACGTAGTAATTTCAAAATTTTCCTACGCACACGCAAGATCATTGTGATGCATAGCAACAAGAGGGGAGAGTGTTGTCTACGTACCCTCGTAGACCGACAGCGGAAGCATTATGACAACGCGGTTGATGTACTTGTACGTCTTCTCGGCCTGACCGATCAAGCACCGAAACTACGGCACCTTCGAGTTTTAGCACACGTTCAGCTCGATGACGATCCCCGGACTCCGATCCAGCAAAGTGTCGGGGAAGAGTTCCGTCAGCACTATGGCGTGGTGATGATCTTGATGTTCTACCATCGCAGGGCTTCGCCTAAGCACCGCTACAATATTATCGAGGAGTATGGTGGAAGGGGGCACCGCACATGGCTAAGAAAACGATCACGAGGATCAACTTGTGTGTCTAGAGGTGCCCCCCTGCCCCCGTATATAAAGGAGCAAGGGGGAGGCCATTCGGCCCTTGGGCGCGCCAAGGAGGAGGAGTCCTCCTCCTAGTAGGAGTAGGACTCCCCTCTTTCCTACTCCTACTAGGAGGGGGAAAGGAAGGGGGAGAGGGAGAAGGAAAGGGGGGTGCCCCCCCCCCCTCTCCTAGTCCAATTCGGACCAGAGGGGAAGGGGGCGCACGGCCCACCCTGGCCGCCCCTCTCTCTCTCCACTAGGGCCCATAAGGCCCATTACTTCTCCCGGGGGGGTTCCGGTAACCCTCCGGCACTCTGGTTTTCTCCGAAATCACCTGGAACACTTCCGGTGTCCGAATATAGCCGTCCAATATATCAATCTTTATGTCTCGACTATTTAGAGACTCCTCGTCATGTCCGTGATCACATCGGGACTCCGAACAAACTTCGGTACATCAAAATATATAAACTCATAATGACAATGTCATCGTAACGTTAAGCGTGCGGACCCTACGGGTTCGAGAACAATGTAGACATGACCGAGACATGTCTCCGGTCAATAACCAATAGCGGAACCTGGATGCTCATATTGGCTCCCATATTCTTCGAAGATCTTTATCGGTCAGACCGCATAACAACATACTTTGTTCCCTTTGTCATCGGTATGTTACTTGCCCGAGATTCGATCGTCGGTATCTCAATACCTAGTTCAATCTCATTACCGGCAAGTCTCTTTACTCGTTTCGTAATGCATCATCTCGCAACTAACTCATTATATTAGTTGCAATGCTTCCAAGGCTTATGTGATGTGCATTACCGAGAGGGCCCAGAGATACCTCTCCGACAATCGGAGTGACAAATCCTAATCTCGAAATATGCCAACCCAACATGTACCTTTGGAGACACCTGTAGAGCTCCTTTATAATCACCCAGTTACATTGTGACGTTTGGTAGCACACAAAGTGTTCCTCCGGCAAATGGGAGTTGCATAATCTCATAGTCATAGGAACATGTATAAGTCATGAAGAAAGCAATAGCAACATACTAAACGATCGGGTGCTAAGCTAATGGAATGGGTCATGTCAATCACATCATTCTCCCAATGATGTGATCCCGTTAATCAAATGACAACACATGTCTATGGTTAGGAAACATAACCATCTTTCATTAACGAGCTAGTCAAGTAGAGGCACACTAGTGACGTTTAGTTTGTCTATGTATTCACACAAGTATTATGTTTCCGGATAATACAATTCTAGCATGAATAATAAACATTTATCATGATATAAGGAAATAAATAATAACTTTATTATTGCCTCTAGGGCATATTTCCTTCACTTCTATGAAAGTTTTATATAATTCCTAAAAGCAAATTTCCATGTTGTTCTAAAGGAGTCTCAAAATAATATAAGTGAAGCATGAGAGATCAATTATTTCTATAAAATAAAACCACCACCGTGCTCTAAAAGGTATAAGCGAAGCACTAGCGCAAAAAGTATATAGCTCAAAATATATAAGTGAAGCACATAGAGTATTCTAATAAATTTCAAATCATGTGAGTCTCTATCAAAAGGTGTGTACAGCAAGGATGATTGTGGTAAATAAAAAGGAAAGACTCAAATGATACAAGATGCTCCAAGCAAAACACATATCATGTGGTGAATAAAAATATCCAAGTAAAGTTACCGATAGACGAAGAGGAAAGAGGGGATGCCTTCCGGGGCATCCCCAAGCTTAGGCTTTTTGGTGTCCTTGAATTTTACCTTGGGGTGCCATGGGCATCCTCAAGCTTAGTCTCTTGCCACTCCTTGTTCCATAATCCATCAAGACTTTACCCAAAACTTGAAAACTTCACAACGCAAAACTCAAAATAGAAAATCTCGTGAGCTCCGTTAGCGAAAGAAAACAAAACACCACTTCAAGGTACTGTAATGAACTCATTATTGATTTATATTGGTGTTAAACCTACTTTTTCCAAATTCTCTATGGTTTATAAACTATTTTACTAGCCATAGATTCATCAAAATAAGCAAACAACACATGAAAAACAGAATCTGTCAAAAACAGAATAGTCTGTAGTAATCTGTAGCTAACGCAAACTTCTGGAACCCCGAAAATTCTAAAATAAATTGCTGGACGTGAGTAATTTATCTATTAATAATCTGCAAAAATAATTAACTAAATATCACTTTCCAAATAAAAATGGCAGCAATTCTCGTGAGCGCTAAAGTTTCTGTTTTTTACAGCAAGATCAAAAAGACTTTCCCCAAGTCTTCCCAACGGTTCTACTTGGCACAAACACTAATTAAACACACAAAAACACAACCAAAACAGAGGCTAGATAAATTATTTATTACTAAACAGGAGCAAAAAGCAAGAAATAGAAATAAAATTGGGTTGCCTCCCAACAAGCGCTATCGTTTAATGCCCCTAGCTAGGCATAAAAGCGAAGATAGATCTAGGTATTGCCATCTTTGGTAGGTAATCCATAAGTGGCTATCATAATAGATTCATATGGTAATTTAACTTTCTTTCTAGGTAAGTGTTCCATGCCTTTATTTAATGGAAATTGATATTTAATATTCCCTTCCTTCATATCAATAATTGCACCAATCGTTCTAAGGAAAGGTCTACCAAGAATAATAGGACATTAAGGATTGCAATCTATATCAAGAACAATGAAATCTATGGGCACATAGTTCCTATTTGCAACAATAATAACACCATTAATTCATCCCATAGGTTTCTTAATAGTGGAATCCGCAAGGTGCAAGTTTAAAGAACAATCATCAAAATCATGAAAACCTAGCAAATCACACAAAGTTTTTGAATCGTGGAACGCACCCAAATCACACAAAGCATAGCACTCATGATCTTTAATTTTAATTTTTATTGTAGGTTCCCACTCATCATAAAGTTTTCTAGGGATAGAAACTTCCAACTCAAGTTTTTCTTCATAAGATTGCATCAAAGCATCAACGAAGTAAAAGCTTTATTTTAACTATAAGCATGAGGAGAATTTAGCATGAATTGCAACAAGGAAATACAATCTATCAAAGAGAAATTATCATAATTAAATTCCTTTAAATCCAAAATAGTGGGTTCATTGCTATTTAAAGTTTTGACCTCTTCAATCCCACTTTTACCAATTTTTGCATCAAGATCTAAAAACTCCGAATTTTTGGAACGCCTTCTAGGTAAAGGTGGCTCATCTTCAGTCCCATCATTATCAAGATTCATATTGCAAAACAAAGATTTAATAGGAGACACATCAATAACTTTTAGATCTTCATCTTTATTTTCATAGAAACTAGAAGAACACGCTTTCACAAAGCAATTTTTCTTAGCACGCGTCCTAGCGGTTTTTTCTTTGCACTCATCAATAGAAATTTTCATGGCTTTGAGAGACTAATTGATATCATTCTTAGGTGGAATAGATCTAAGTTTCAAAGAATCAACATCAAGAGAAATTCTATCAACATTCCTAGCCAATTCATCAACTTTAAGCAATGTTTCTTCAAGCAAAGCATTGAAATTCTTTTGCAAATTCATAAACTCCTTAACACTAGTCTCAAATTCAGAGGGCATCTTATTAAAATTTCCATAAGAATTGTTGTAGGAATTACCATAATTATTAGAGGAATTACTAGGAAACGGTCTAGAATTAAAATTACCTCTATACGCGTTGTTACCAAAATTGTTCCTACCAACAGAATTCACATCCATAGATTCATTATTATTCTCAATCAAAGTAGACAAAGGCATATCATTAGGATCAGTAGGAGCACTCTTATTAGCAAACAATTTCATAAGTTCATCCATCTTTCCACTCAAAACATTAATTTCTTCTATCGCATGTACTTTTTTATTAGTAGATCTTTTGGTGTGCCATTGAGAATAATTAACCATAATATTACCTAGGAGTTTAGTAGCTTCTCCTAAAGTGATTTCCATAAAAGTGCCTCCCACGGCCAAATCTAAAACATTTCTAGAAGCAAAATTCAACTCGGCATAAAAAAATTGTGTAATCATCCATAAATTGAAACCATGTGTAGGGCAATTACGTATCATTAATGTCATCCTCTCCCAAGATTGTGCAACATGTTCATGATGAAATTGCTTACAATTCGTAATATCGTTTCTAAGAGAGATGATTTTAGCGGGTGGAAAATACATAGAGATAAAAGCATCTTTGCACTTATTCCATGAATCAATACTATTATTAGGCAAAGACAAAAACCAAGCTTTAGCACGATCTCTAAGCGAAAACAGAAATACTTAAGTTTAACAATATCATTATCCACATCTTTCTTCTTTTGCATATCACACAAATCAACAAAGTTGTTTAGATTGGTAGTGGCATCTTCACACTACAAGAAATATGTCAACTTGTGACCTTGACTATTGGTCACTGAATGGTCATTATTTTCCATTTGTGACCTTTTTGTGACCAAAAACAGATGGTTAAAAGCTGGCGGTCGTAAACTAAAATTAACAACCTTCTTTGTGAGAAGGTCGTAGATGTTTATGAAACCAAAATATGCCTATTGTTTTGTTTTGGTCACTAGCAGCCTCCCCAGGCCACGTAGGCATCCGACGTGGCAATCTGATGTGGCACAAAAATCAGCCCGGTCCAATTCGGTGTTTATATGGGCCGAGACCATTAATTCGGCCTTTTTAATATTTATTTTTCCTATTAATTTTTGCTAGCTACATGGGCTGGCCCAGCAATTCAGCCTTTTTATTTCTAGATGCGGCCTTTTACAGCGTATGATCTTTTATTTTTTGCCATTTTATTTTCCACTGTTTTACATTTGTCCCGAATATCATAATATCATACACTGGTCCCACACGTCAGAAATTTCAAATGTGCTCAAATTATTTTGATAAGTGGGTCGCATGAGTCATGTTTCAATTGCACACGTTTTCAAATCACATACATAATTACTATTTCATATGAAACATAAATTGTAATTCTGAAACATACATGAAATTCACAAACAGAGAGAAGATACATTAATTCACATACATAATTACTATTTCATTCACAAACAAAGAGAAGATACATTAAATTCCCAGATAACCCAGCTATTATTACATAACTTGCTATATAAGAATGTCTTGGAGCTTCTTTGAACATCTTTCATCTTGAATTTACTCAAAATATCTGCGAACAAGAAAACAGAACAGCAAGGATAGGGTGAATAACAACAACAACAACAGGTGATGGGGTGCTATTCCAACTAAACAAGAGACTGAACCCAACAAGCTAGATTCATTCAAGATCATCAACAATTCAGTAAAGTACTGCAGTTTAGAACTGATGAGGAAAAACAACTACACGACTTCATAACTGAACATTTTCAAGTAAAAATTGTACAAGTTACATTCCACTTGTGTCATGTTTGGGGGTTCAGAATGTACACAACATGTTTATGGTAGATGAACTGCAGCTGCTAGGAATAGTAAAGCAAAGATGTACTGCCACTAATTAGCAAAAACATAACATTTTCTCAGAGCTAGTGATAGCATATTTAACCGTAAATAACAGAATAATGAAATAAATTGGTATAGAGCAAGGTACTGAGCATAAGCCAGGCCAACAATAAATTGGTACTAAATCTAGAAATCACCATCTAAAATTTAGTTAATGAGACATTTTAGAATCAACTTGACAATTGATAGTAATGTTTGCATAGGACACATCCAGAACTAAAATTATACATAAATGCCTAAATTTCAATGCCCGCTGCCCAAAATGTAAGATGATGGTTCTGGAAAAATAGTAAACTTGCAACCAGATTTAAAGAAAAGAAAATAGCAAGGTGTTGCCATGACCGAATCCTAACTAGAATGCATTTAATAAAATGGATTGCTTCTAGCTGCTGTAACGACATGTTCCATCAGGTCATGATCAAGTACTCCAGACCATTGCATGCTTTGCAAAAATAAATACTAGATGAATCTCACTAACAGGAGCACTAGGTGATTAATGGAAGTAATCTGCAGATTACACAGTGAACAAGTGAAGAATTTATCTCTCCCTGTGGAAGAACTAAGTTGATGAAGACATGCAGCAGCAGGAGAAGCCTTGCATCATTGGTTTGGTCGGGTCGTCCATCACACTAGCCACCATCACGTACCCATCGCCATCACTAACATTGATCCTGCAGTAGCAACAGATAACCATTTATAAATTAAACGAACCACGTACAAGGTTATACTAAGCATGTAAGTACAGTCCAGCTACACGTACAAGGTTATACTAGGCATGTAAGTACAGTCCAGCTATAAAGTGGATGGCAAAGTGTGGCTGCTATTGTTGCTACTTTAGCCAACTGAGCTAATTAATCTCATCAACCTAATACACTTCTCTCAAAAAAAGAAAAAAGCAACTTCAAATATTGAGTACAGCAGCAACATCTACTTGTTACTGGAGTTCCAGTTCAAGATGGCCAGAGGCCACTTGGCACCATGGAACCTGCACAATTTCCACCATATATATGAATGAGTTAGAAAGAAAACTAGAGTTGAACTATCCAGCCTCATACATACATACATAAGCGAGCAAAATTTGATTACACAAGAAGGTAGCTGGAGTGGTGGTGGATGAAATGAAAGTCGACGGCCATGGCTCAGCGAGGAGAGGAGCTCAACATTGAAGTTTCGCAAAACGGGAGTTTCATTAATTTGAGAGTGGGTTTTAGTAGCTCAAGCTTAGTTAAGTTAAGAACTTAGTACTAAACAGCAGCAACACTTGAACCGTAACATGTCCAGAAAGGAAACAAAACATGAGACAAGTATTGATAGCAAGTCCACGAAGGACATCCAATGGTTTCAGCCACATCCTAATAAACCTGCAGCATTCTCTAGCACATAATTATCAGCAACAAATCAATGGCTAGACGAGCACCACCACAACATATCGACACTAACACTTGGCCCAAGCAAGGAATCAGTTCACACACGCAAGATGATGATTGCATACATACAAATCATGTGCTGGCAGAAAAAATTCAAGCAGGAGCTCATCTTCTCTCTTTGTTTTGTAACTAACAACCTAAATAAAATAAAATAAAAACATGACTTGTTCATACAGATCCCTCTAAAAGTCCTTGGCACAAGTGCATCACATATTCATCAACTTAGCATCAGAAGTAGTAAGCACGAGAAGAGCGGGAGGGAGATGGAGGAGCTACCTGCCGCGGTCGCAATGGAAGCAGAGGAGCAGACCCCTCTTGCCCCCCCCCCTCAAGCAGGACAGGGCTGCTGGCTGGTTGCGCCCCTACTCCTCCGCCTCCTCACCCTGCACATAGCAAGTTTCAGATGTTCAATGCACACTAGCTAACAGAATGCCCACAATAAATATTTTGGCTAAACTACTTTCCTTGATAGCTTTACAAATTACAACAATGATTCATTTGACTATTTCTAGAGGAATCAACCCAACCCCTGTTGCTTGGAACTGAACCCAGAGCTCCTTCCTTATGTAACAACCTGAAGTCAATGAGCGTGCCTCCTTTGCCGATGAGCGCGCTGCAGCAAGCGTAGGGCACCACCAGCACCACCGTGTTGTCGGCATGGTCGCCCTGCAACCACAACAGAGGATTGGAGTCTCTAAATCAAACCACAGCCGAAGCAAACCAACTATAATATCATCAACTGTAAAAGAACATTTATAGTAACTCTGAAGAAATGTTGATCCTTTTTTGGACAGTACAGAGAATAGAGGAGGGGTCTGAACATTCACTACTTCAAGTAGGAGTACCTAGTAGCAGATCTTGTGGAGGAGGAGCTCGGCGGTGTCCATGACGGCGCGGAAGGGGCCGGAGAGGAAGGCTCATGGTTCCTTGAGCAGCTGAGTCAGGCGAAGATGCGCCCGGAGCCGGGCTGGCCCTGCGTGACGTGGCGGAAGGAGGAGGCGATGCCAGCGAGGCCGGAGCGGATGAGCGCGTCGAGCTCGTCGGCCACCGGCTGTAGGTCGGGGATGGCCGGCGCGGGGTGGCCAAGGAGGCGCGCGGCCCTGGACCACGCGTACAGCATGACCAGGAGGAGGAAGAGCATGTTGGTGGCCAGCAACACGGCTGTGTAACCGGAGGCGCCGTGGAATAGGATCCAGGAGGCGACGGCGGTCGCTAGGAGTAGGGCGCTCAGGTCGGCCCGGCCTCGGCGCCACAGCACCATGTCTACAGTGAGGGTCGTCGACGGGAGGGTGGGTTTGGGGGCGGTGGCGGATCGAGATCTGAGGGAGGGAGAGGGCAGCGGCTGTGGGTGCGTAGGAGAGAGGGGAGGACAGGACGAGTGGTGCGGGTTGTGTTAGGGCTAGTTGGGTGAGACGGTGAGGGGGTCAAGTGTGTCGTTGGATCCGGGACGATCAGACGGTTCAGATCGCCTAAGGTAGGGTGATCCGGGGAAGATGTCCTGATTGGTTGGAGATTCCAGGTGTAATTTAAAATATAGTCCCTAAGTGCTAAAAACAAAGGGGTTTATGAAGCAACTATCAATAATATTTTGCAAAATGGAACCACTAAAATTTTCACTCAAGTTATACCACATTTTATGGATGATAACCAACTTGTATGCATTTCCGATCGTTCTAGCCTTTTTGGCCATTTAAACCAACTTGCACCAAATCAGGAGGAACCGGGTCAAATTTAAACTACAACAACTTCATAGTTTGCTCATTGTTTCTTCCAAAAAAACATTTTTAGGTACACATGTATATATTTCATCACAGAACACTATGAGTTTTGTAAGATTCCACCCGCAGCTACGAACGGTTATGCCCATGGTTTTAACCGTGTTTTGAAATTGGCATACAGAATTAAAGAAATCAAAAAAATGGAAAGCCTTTGCATTGTGTCATTATATGTGATCTAGTGTCTAGGGTGCATCTTGGAATGGCAAACAATGTTGCCTAAGGAATTTTTCTTTTTCTTTGGACGAAAAAACAATTTTCCATTTTTCGAGTGCCCGAAATGAGGTTTTTTTTGTCAAGGACCTACCATATATTTGTTGCAAAATTGTACCAAATAAATTTTATAAAATACTAGGACATATTTAATGCACGATTGACCAAATGGTTGGGTGTAAAAAGTTTTGATCCACCTCTCATGAAAAAGACAAATTCCCGTCGATTTAGGTGGAAGCGGGTCAAATTTGAACTGTAGCTACCTCGTAGTTTGCTCCTTATTTTTTCCAAAAATCATTTCTAGGTACATAAGTATCTATTTAATCAGAGAAACACCAAAAAAATTCCAAGATTCAACCACTAGCTAGGAACTATCAAGTCCGCCGTTTTGACCGCATTTTGAAATGGGCATAAAAAATTCAAAAAAAATCAAAAAATTGGAAAACCTTCGCATTGTGTCATTATATGTGACCAAGTTTCCAGGAAAAATAATAAACTAGAAATACGGCAATTATTTTAAAAAAAAGTGTTCTCAGAAACGAGCTACCATGTGTGGAGATCAATGCCTTTCAAGCCAGATGATCAATCTTATGGCCACATTCATGGCATAGTTTGTTCAAATGATCTCATATTGTGCACAAGGGTGCATATTGGAATGGCAAACAATGTTGCCTAAGGGAGTTTTCATTTTCTTTGCATGGAAAATTCGTTTTCCATTTTTCGAGTGCCCGAAATGAGTTTATTTTGTGAAGGACCTACAATATATTTATTGCAAAATTGGACCAAATCAATTTTCTAAAATACGAGGCCATATTTAATGCACAATTGACCAAATGGTTGGGTTTCAAAAGTTTTTATCCACATCTCGTGAAAAAGACAAATTTCCGCCGATTCAGCCAGAAGCGGGTCAAATTTGAACTATGGCGGCCTCATAGTTTGCTCTTTATTTTTTCCAAAAATCATTTATAGGTACATAAGTATCTATTTAATCAGAGAAACATCAAAAAATTTCCAAGATTCAACCACTAGCTAGGAACGGTCAAGCCCGCCGTTTTGACCGCATTCTGAAACGGGCATAAAAAATTCAAAAAAATCAAAAAATTGGAAAACCTTCGCATTGTGTCATTATATGTGACTAAGTTTCCAAGAAAAATAATAAACTTGTAATACGGCAATTATTTTAAAAATAGTGTTCTCAGAAATGAGCTATCATGCATGAAGATTCAGGGCTTTCAAGCCAAATGATCAATCTCATGGCCACATTCATGGCATAGTTTGTTCATAGGATCTCATATTGTGCACAAGGGTGCATCTTGGAATTATAAACAATGTTGCATAAGGGAGTTTTCATTTTCTTTCCACGGAAAATACATTTTCCATTTTCTGAGTGCCCGAAATGAGTTTTTTTGTGAAGGACCTACCATATATTTGTTGCAAAATTGGACCAAATCAATTTTCTAAAATACTAGGCCATATTTAATGCACAATTGAAAAAATGGTTGGGTGTCCGAAGTTTTGATCCACCTCTGGTGAAAAAGACAAATTCCCGCCGATTCAGTAGGAAGCAAGTCAAATTTGAACTGCAGCTGCCTCATAGTTTACTATTTATTTTTTCCAAAAATCATTTATAGTTACATAAGTACCTATTTAATCATAAATATATGGTTTGGTGGCGATACGTCGAGGTTTGGGCAGTGGCCGAGGCCCCCAACTCTAGAGCGCGTAAACTCGCATGCCCGCCGCGTGGTCACCGTGTGACTGTGGCGTTGCCATGTGTTCTGGGCAGCCTAGGCATGTCTAGTGGGTTGGGCACTCCCCAGGTAGGTGCTAGGAAGAAAATTACAACATAAGATTCTCACGAGGAGACCGATTGATGCTCAAACATGAATTAGCAGCCAAGTGTTTGATTAGCGGTACGGGATATGTACATGGCTAATGGGCGTGAGTTTTGGCTGAGGATGATCAGTTACTAAGAAGACCGTCTTCACATATTTTCAGCTCAAAAGGAGGAGCCTAGGTGGTACTTGCTTTGCAAACTACCACACTGGACATAAATACGAATGTTGAAGCTCGGCTCAAAATAATGAATGGATTGAGCTGGAATTTGGTGGAGGATGGTTATTTGGGCATAGGAAAGCACTGTAGAAAATGGATACTATTTGGACATGCCAAAGTTGTACTTCCTTCACAAACTGTTGTTCTGAACAGAATAGGAAAATGAATATTTTTGAATTATTTTTGAACTAGGCAAGGAAGGCTTTTTACATATTTGATGTAGATATGACCCAAAGAATTTATGAGATTTTTTTGGGAATTTTGGGAATGACAGAAATATAGGTTGCTTCACAACCTAGGGCAAAAACTGCCACATGGACATGACACATAGGCAAAACTGATGAGGTGGTGCCTAGTCATAGCAACCCACCACAATTTACAAGGTTATGACCATCTATATTGGTCATGATCAGCTAGAAATAAGGCAGTAGACCAGTGCTATCTGCTTTATGACCG
Source organism: Triticum dicoccoides (assembly GCF_002162155.2). Lineage (NCBI taxonomy): Eukaryota > Viridiplantae > Streptophyta > Magnoliopsida > Poales > Poaceae > Triticum > Triticum dicoccoides. Next base: position 45,457,869 of record NC_041382.1, read on the forward strand.
TTTTGTGTAAGGAAAATACGACCTTTCTGACCAAAATGGTCGTTATAGTTTAGGGTTTGGAGCCCCCCGAACAGCTTTTGACCAATTGGTCTAAAATGGTCATAGATCTATGACCAATTCTTCGAGGGTCACTTATAGAAGGTCACTAGTTAACATATTTCTTGTAGTGTCACTAGGAAGGCCGGCGAATTGATCTTTCATGACAAGATTCAACAAAGCAGCATTAATTTCACAAGATTCAGCATCGGTAAGAGGAGCAATCGGAGTGCTAAGAAAATCATTGTTGTTGGTATTGACAAAGTCACACAATTTAGTATTGTCTTGAGCCATCGTGACAAGCAAGCAATCCAACACACGAGCAAAAAAGAAGCAAGCGAAAAAGAGGCAAACAGAAAAGGTGAGGGCGAATAAAACGGCAAGGGTGAAGTGGGGGAGAGGAAAATGAGAGGCAAATGGCAAATAATGTAATGCAAGGGATAAGAGTTTGTGATGGGTACTTGGTATGTCTTGGCTTGTGCGTAGACTCTCCGGCAACGGTGCCAGAAATGGCACATTGTCGGGAGTCAAATCTTGACTTGACTTGGCGTGAATCTCCCCGGCAACGGCGCCAGAAATCCTTCTTGCTACCTCTTGAGCACTGCGTTGGTCCCTTGAAGAGGAAAGGGTGATGCAGTAAAGTAGTGTAAGTATTTCCCTCAGTTTTTGAGAACCAAGGTATCAATCCAGTAGGAGAACACGCTCGAGTCCCACGCACCTACACAAACAAATAAGAACCTCGCAACCAATGCGATAAAGGGGTTGTCAATCCCTTCACGGTCACTTACGAGAGTGAGATCTGATAGATATGATAAGATAATATTTTTTTGGTATTTTTATGATAAAGAGAAATAAAGATGCAAAGTAAGATAAACGGCAAAGGAAATAGCTAAGTGTTGGAAGATTAATATGATGGAAGATAGACCTGGGGGCCATAGGTTTCACTAGTGGCTTCTCTCAAGAGCATAAGTATTACGATGGGTAAACGAATTACTATCGAGAAATTGATAGAATTGAGCATAGTTATGAGAATATCTAGGCATGATCATGTATATAGGCATCACGTCCGCGATAAGTAGACCGAAACGATTCTGCATCTACTACTATTACTCCACACATCGACCACTATCCAGCATGCATCTAGAGTATTAAGTTCATAAGAATAGAGTAATGTTTTAAGTAAGATGACATGATGTAGAGGGGTAAACTCATGCAATATGATATAAACCCCATCTTTTTATCCTCGATGGAAACAATACAATACGTGCCTTGCTACCCCTGTTGTCACTGGGAAAGGACACCGCAAGATTGAATCCAAAGCTAAGCACTTCTCCCATTGCAAGAAAGATCAATCTAGTAGGCCAAACCAAACTGATAATTTGAAGAGACTTGCAAAGATAAACCAATCATACATAAAAGAATTCAAAGGAGATTCAAACATTGTTCATAGATAAACTTGATCATAAACCCACAATTCATCGGATCTCGACAAACACACCGCAAAAGAAGATTACATCGAATAGATCTCCAAGAAGATCGAGGAGAACTTTGTATTGAGATCCAAAGAGAGAGAAGAAGCCATCTAGCTAATAGCTATGGACCTGAAGGTCTGAAGTAAACTACTCACACATCACCGGAGAGGCCATGGAGTTGATGTAGAGGGCCAACGTGATCAATGCCCCCTCCGGAGGAGCTCCGGAAAAGGCCCAAGATGGGATCTCTCGTGTATAGAAGGTTGCGGGGGTGGAATTAGGTTTTCGTGGTGCTTTTGGATGTTTGGGGGTACGTGGATATATATAGGAGGAAGAAGTATGTCGTTGGAGCAACTAGGGGCCCACGAGGGTGGAAGGCGCGCCCAGGGGGTAGGCGCGCCCCCGTGCCTCGTGCCCTCCTCGATCGTTTCTTGACGCCCACTCCAAGTCTCATAGATCACGTTTGTTGAGAAAAATCACGTTCCCGAAGGTTTCATTCCATTTGGACTCCATTTGATATTCCTTTTCGGCGAAACTCTAAAATAGACAAAAAAAACAACAATCTGGGCTGGGCCTCCGGTTAGTAGGTTAGTCCCAAAAATGATATAAAAGTGTAAAATAAAGCCCATTAACATCCAAAATAGATAATATAATAGCATGGAGCAATCAAAAATTATAGATACATTGGAGACGTATCAACCGGCTTAGTGCCGCAATACGACCCGCCAGACGTTGCACATCATTGACACATGCCGGTTTAACCAGAGAAGTGATGGCCTTGATCTTCTCCAGATTAGCTTCGGTGCCCCTGTTAGAGACCAAAAAGCCCAAGAGTTTACCTGCCGGAACACCAAAAACACACTTGGCCGGGTTAAGCATCATTTTATAAACCCGGAGATTATCAAAGGTTTCCTTCAAATCATCTATCAATGTCTCCTTCTCTCTGGATTTCACCACAATATCATCCACATAAGCATGAACATTACCCCCAATTTGATCATGAAGGCAATTCTGCACACATCTCTGATAAGTCCCTGTCGGGGGTTGGGTGCAACATATGCCAAAGGATGGCTTATCATGGTGGGGGCGAGTAGAACGTCGCCGGTGCCTGGAAACAGGATAAGGCGAAGGCATGCACGCCGGCAAATCTTACCCAGCTTCGGGGCTCTCCAAGGAGATAATACCCCTACTGCTGCTCTGCGCGGTCTCCGCATGACCACTATGGCAAAGTGTGTACACGGTTGCTCCTTGAGCTGTTTCCTGGAGGTAGGAGAAGGCAAGGCTAGCTCTCTCCTTTCTATATGATCTGGTCTAGTGCTAATGGATTCGAACCCTTTGCATGGGTGCCCTGGGGGGTTTATATAGGCCTACCCCCAGGGGTACAATGGTAATCCGGCTGGGCGCGGGCCCAGCCGTCAGTTTCTCCGGCCTCCGTCTTCTCCGCCGACTGCTGGGGCCCGCCAACTGGCGGGGCCCGCCGACTGGTCCGGTATGGCGCCGACAGGCCGTGTCTGCCGCTGGCGGGTCTTGCCGGCTGCTGATTACTGTAGCCGTGCTTCTAATGACGCGGGCTTGGTCGTGGGGTCGTGGCAACAGCCCTATCGCCTGGTGGGCGATCACTATTGCTACTTCCCGTCACATCTGCTAAATGGTGCGTGGGCCCCAGGGGAGGGGCTGGCTGACTCCCAACTGGTCCGACTAGTGACGCTCTCGCCGTCTTCTGGACTCCCGCTGACTGGTGGGACCCGCCGCCCCAGGGTCGTATAGACAAGCCGTCATGGGTGCAGGATTCTGCCCACTGGTGCTGATGTCAGGGCCGGCATGGCAACGGTGCCGCGCCGGACGGAGATCTCCGCGGGTACGGCGTACTGTGGCCATGCCTGCCCTTGGAAAAAGGGGGGGAGTGGGCTTTACTATAGCCACTCCCCGCCATGTCCCTCTTGATGAGGGCATGGGGTTTGTTGGAGTCGCGGGCCGGCTCCCATGGTTGGCTTCTCTGGAGGTTGCTAGTTAGGAGTCGGCTCATCCTGAAGCCGTCTCCGGGACTCGGCCGTGAGTGGGCAGTCGGTTGCCTTGCCGCCGATTTCTCAGAAGGCGGCTCTTCGTCCAGGGGTCTTGAGGGGCGCAGCCTGCCCCGGTGTCTTGAAAGGTCCAGGGACTCGGGTTAGCCTACCCGTGGCCCATTACTCCGACAGTAGTCCCCGAAGTTGATGAGGCGCCGCGGACGATCGACCGAGGAGCCTCAGCAGTTTCTCTTTCCTGGTGTCCGAGACATGGATCTTGCTTGACTTCTGCCGGGCCGACTAGAAGGGGTCGGACTCGCTCAACTCTGGCTTGTACAATATTTCGAACGCCGCGGCGGGATCCAAGTGGCGTGCTGGTTAAGCTTCCAGGCCGCCGCCCGTTCCGGGCCTATCACATGGCAACACATGGCCAGGCCAGTCTGCCTGCCCACACGCGTGACGGGACAGGCCCGCAGGCGGGGCCCGCCATTACCGCGCCTCAGCGCACGAGCGGATCTACAGCGGCCCAAGCGGACGGTTGGGATTCCCGTGAAGTTACTGCGCAGTAACTTCGGCGTGGAAACATGGGGGTCGTGGCGCAGTAAATCCCACGACCGCCCCCTCGGCTTCGCAGCCCATGAGGCTATAAGTAGGGGGAGGAGGGGGCGCGGCAGAGCACGCGCGCCCCTCCTCCACGCTACTCCTTGCTCTTCTTCTTGTTCTTCCTCGCACCGCCGCGCGCCCAAGCTCTGCCGAACGCTGCGGCGATCCGCTCACGATGAGCTCTTCCTCCGCCGCCGCGCCTCCCTCGGTGCATTCCGGCACCTGGGATGGCTCAGAGGTCCATGACGACCACATCGATTTCCTCTGCAAGACTCGTCGGCTCCCTGGCGAGGATTACGTGCGGGTGCGCCTTGTGCCGAGGGGGGAGATCTCTCCGGCGCCGGAGGAGGGCGAGCGGGTTATCTTCCGCTCGCACTGCCAGCGCGGCCTGGGGCTGCCGGCGAGCAGCTTCTTCCGCTCCTTTCTGGAGTTCTACGGCCTCCAGCCGCACCACCTCATGCCCAACACGGTGGTGCTGTTGTCCGTCTTCGTTGCCCTGTGCGAAGGCTTCCTCGGAGTCCTCCCCACCATCGAGCTCTGGGGGGTTCTTCTACTCCAAGCTCGGCACCCAGGCGGCAGGCGTGCCGGCTCAATGCGGCGCGTTCATCGCCGTGCGGAGGTCGGGGGCCGACAACCCCTTCCCCACCATCAAGCTGATAAAGTCGGTGAAGATGTGGCAGCGATCGTACTTCTACGTGAAGAGCGTCTTCGCGAAGGGCGATTAGGTCAATCTGCCGGCTTTCGAAGCCGGCCCGCCGGCTGGGAGGCTGCCCAACTGGTCGTATCGGGCCAAGTCGCTGACGCTTGCGGGAGCAGGCGCCGTCACGCGACTCTGAGTGCTGACGCAGTCGGAGGGCTTGACTGGTCCGGATCTACTGGCCGCCAGCCTTCGTGGCGCGCCGAGTTCTCCCGCTCCAAGGTCGCCCCCACATGATATGCCAAATGAGCGGGCACCGTGACCCAAGTCGGATGTGCACCAAGGACATGCCTCATGAGGAGGTGGCCTACATGGTGAACTACCTCTCGGACAGCAAGCTCCTGGAGGATTGGCGGTTCTGCAAGGAGCCGTACTCTCGCGCCAACCCCCCGCCCATGGTGAGTTGCCTTTTTCCTTCTTTCTTTGAATTGTCTTCTTTCTTGCCGAGTTTGTCTTGTCCGACCTGACCAGTTCCTCGCCGACCGGGCGGAGAGCAACATCGATGACCCCGATCTGGGGGTGGCGGCTTTGGAAGACGACGCCGAGGAAGGAGGTGGCCCGCGGCTCGGGGCCAGTCTAGAGGACTGGCCTGATGAGGAGGAGGAGGTCGTCCCCCGCCACCGGCCAGGAGTCGGCCATCCCGGCGCGGGCTCTTCTGCCGCGCCGAGCGCTCCAGGCGGCGGGAAAAAGTGCAGGGCCGTGCCGACCTTGTTCGGCAGTCGGCCGAAGAAGCCCAAGAGTTCGGCTGCGGCGACCAAGCGGGACGAGAAGGCCATCTGCTTCCGCAAGGAAGTAAAGAAGCCGCCACTGGTCTCCGCGTGAGTATTTCATCTTAGCGCCTTTATTCCTTCTTTGTGGCTTTTGTCTGAGTCCTTACTTGTTTCCCTTGCTTCAGGGCTCCCCTCACTCTTGGGAGGGTCGTCGCCGCCTCCGTCATGGGGTCAGCGAAGACGTCCGCCACCACTCGGCGGATTGACCCCGCCGCCGACCTCCGGGAGGCGGCGGAGCGAAACGCGGGGGAGAAGCGCGACGCGGAAGAGGACGCCCGCCTGGAGAAGGCGGAGGCCGAGATGGTGGAGGCCTCCTCCGAGAAGAAGCTGGCAGAGGCCGAAGCCGCTGTCGCGGCGAGGCGGCGGGCTGAGGAGGCCGTGCACCGCCAATTGGCGGTGTTTGTCACCCCGCTGAACTCTGCGCCACCGCCTCCGGAGTTCACGGGGCAGACTGGGGAAGCCGGTGGCGAGAACCCCATCATGGAGAGGGAAGGCAGCCACACCTCCATGCCGGACGTGATTGTTCCGCCGCCGCCTCTGCCGCCGTCTGGGAGCACGCAAGGCAAATAGCCGGCGGACCCGCCGGTGCCGCCGACTGAAGACGAGGCCGTGGCGAGGCTACTCCTTCAAGTCGGCTCGCCAACACGCCGCCGTCTTGAGAAGGCAACTTCGGCGCCACACCACTTGGAGACCGGCACCGCCAGCTCGGCGATCCCAGACGCCGAAGCGATGAGCGCCGCGTCCATTGGGTGGGTGCGAGGAGGCGGCATGGGCCCACTGAACCAGGCGCTTCTGGACGTCCAGACAAAGCTACGAGCTGAGGGCGACGCCATCGAGAACTGCACCAACGCGTACCTGGCGTCGCGGGCAGCCCTCCGGGTATGCTTTCTCCTTTCTCCTTGTTTTCTTGTTCCTCTCTGTGGGGGCGCGCCAGCGCACCCACTAGGTGTAGTCCCCGAGTTTCGGGCCGGCTGCTGAGCAGGCGGCCCGGAACTCCAATTGGTGAGTTCCAGGTACTAACTTTTGTATGAAATGCTTGTCGCAGGACTATCACAACCTCCGTGTCACTGCCTTCAACCGCAACGTTGAAGAGCTGGGCAAGCGGACCGCCGACTTGTCGGAGAGCCGGAGTGAGTCCTTTTTCTTCTTTGCGGGGGTGCGCTGGCGCACCCGCGGGCTGTAGTCCCCGAGATTCGGGCCGACTGCTAAGCAGTCGGGCCGGATCTCCCCGGCGACCTTCTTTGTTGATGACTTAATGCCTTCTTTCTTCTTTCTCTTCAGAGGCCAACGCCGCTCTTCAACAGCAGCTGAGAGAAGCCAACTCCGTGTTGCGCGCCAAGGGGGAGGAGTGCAGCAAGCTCGCCGCGGAGCGCAATCTGCTGGCCGCACAATTGGCAGAGCAGAAGGAGCTGCTTAAGAAGACGCAGAAGGAGGCGGAAGAAGCGGAGACCACCCTCCTGGCCGAGTTCGCAAGCTAGCACTCCTCCTGGTCTAACAAGGAGGCACCGCTGGCCTCCGGCTTCCACGAGATTGAGGACATCATTGATGGTGAGTTTCTTTACTTTCTTTCTTCGAGCTGCCGACTATAGGTCGAGCCGACTCCTGATTTTTGACTTGCTTCTTTATTCTTTTCGTCTTGGCAGACTTCTTCCCTGGCCACTCGCAGGCCGCCAACCAAGCCATCGAGGCTGACCGTGAAGGGCGGAGGGCAGAAGGCGCAGAGATCGCCGCCGACGCCCCCCGAACCCTTGACGAGCAGATCCTGAGCATCGAGGCTCGCCTTCGGCCGGCTCACCGGATGCTGTATCGGCTTCAACGTGTCGGCGCCCAGGCGATCGCTGCCCTGTGGCCAGACATGCAGGCTCCGCGCACCCCCAGTCGGACTGCCGACTGGTTGGAGGTCGCGGCTGGCCGTCTTGAGGCCTGGAAAGGTTCCTCGGCCCGGGCTGGAGCGCGCCGAGCCTTGGAATTCATCAAGGTGTGGTATCCAGGGCTGGACCTAGACCGGCTGGCCACACTCCGGTCAGAGGCCCAGCTGGAGCTGGCAGCCGCGGAAGATGCCCTCGTCAAGCGTGCCGCGGTGATCGCCGAGTACACCGACACCAGCATATTCGTCCCCGAGCGGGCTGAAGACGGCGAGGAGGTACCGCCGGAGTGGTTTGGGATGAACCCAGACTACGGCGAGGACTCGGCGGAGGTGATAGGCTCCAGCATCGAGGAGGAAGGCGAGACGGAGGACGGAGGCGAGACGGAGGCACCAGAAGACGGAGCGGACGGCCAGCCTCAGCTCGACCGCGCCTCCAACAACGAGCCGCGTGCGACCGAGCCGATTGCCGCCGGAGGTGATCAAGCCGAGACTGCCCAGCCGGCCGCCCCAACGCCTGACACTGCTGTCTCCTCTGACCCTCCGAATCTGTCTGCCGCTTCCTAGGTTGCCGCCTTATCTTTATTTTATCTGCTTTAGTAGTCTTTGAAGAACTTGTTAATTCGCACAATTCCACCCGCGGGGTGTATTTTGAACTTCTGCTCGAAGATTCGGCCAAGGGCCTATGTTATATAAATATTTATCCGAATTCTATCTTTTCTTGCTCATTGCTCCTTTGGCTTTTTCCTTTGCTGCCTTCCCTTAGTTGCCATCTTGCCAGTCGGACAGCCGCTCTGCGGACTGCCGCTGGATCAAATGCTTGGCTACTTTTGGGAAGGCAAGTACTTAGCCGTTTTAGAGTTTTTTAGCAAGTTGAATAGAAGGCGGTGAGCCGACTGCTCAATAGTCGGTTTGCGAAAAAAGGCTGGAAGCCGGCTTAAGCTATGTTTTATGCTTTTGAGTCCTTAGCCATTTTTCATGCGAACGCCCATTCTACCTTACTCCTGCCCACCGGACAGTCGCTCTGCGAGCTGCGGCTTCTGACAGGAGATGGCTTAGGCACCACACACTACTTGTCCGGCTGCAGGAAGCATTTCATAGCGCAAGGCGGCAAGTCCCCGGGCCGACTAGTCGAACCCGGTGCCAAGCGGCATAACAAAGAGTAACATACTCGTAGGCATAATCATATAGATAAAAGAGGGCAGTCCCCGAGCTTGTCTCGGGGGGCCCGAAGTCTTGGTACTTTAATACAAAAGGTAGTGTGGTACATACTGCATCAACTATAAAATCTTCGGAGGAGATTTGCATTCCATCGCCGCTCTGTTTCTTTGCCGGAGTCGTCCCTCTTGCGTGCTAGGGGCTTCTGAGCGTCAATCAGGTGGTAGGAGTCGTTGCCCAGCACTTTGCTGATGATGAAAGGGCCTTCCCAAGGCGCCGACAGATTGTGTTGGCCGGCTGTTCGCTGGATCAGTCGGAGCACAAGGTCGCCCTCTTGGAAAGATCTCGGCCTGACCTTCCTGTTGTAGTATCGGCGCAGGCTCTGTTGGTAGATGCTGGACCGGCTGAGTGCCAACAGCCGGCCCTCTTCCAGCAGATCGACGCCGTCTTGACGTGCTTCTTCTGCTTCCTCCTTAGTGTACATGGTGACTCGCGGGGAGTCGAACTCTATGTCCGTTGGGATGACGGCTTTAGCACCGTAGACGAGGAAGAAAGGCGTGAAGCCGTTTGACTTGTTTGGAGTCATGCGTAGACTCCAGAGGACGGCTGGCAACTCGTCAAGCCAACAGCCGGCCGAATGCTCCAGCGGTTCGACCAGTCGAGGCCTGATGCCGGACAAGATGAGGCCGTTTTCTCACTCCACCTGGCCGTTTAACTGCGGATGGGCAACGAACACTAAGTCCAGTCGGATGCCTTGTGTCGCGCAGAAACGGGCCAAGGCGCCTTTGGCAAAATTTGTGCCGTTGTCGGTGATGATGATGTGTGGTACGCCGTACCGAATTGTGATGTCGGAGATGAAAGTCACGGCAGTCGGACCATTCAGTTTCTTGATTGGCTTCGCTTCTATCCACTTGGTGAACTTGTCCACTGCGACAAGTAAGTGAGTCAAGCCACCTCGTGCCGTCTTGAATGGTCCCACCATGTCTAGGCCCCAAACTGCGAAGGGCCAGGCAATGGGGATGGTCTTGAGTGCAGAAGCCGGCTGATGTGGCTGGGAGCGGAACTTCTGGCTCCCTTTGCATTTTTGGACCAATTCCTTGGCCTCTTCTAAGGCAGTCAGCCAGAAGAAACCGTGTCGAAAAGCTTTGGCGAAGAGTGCTCTTGAAGCCGCATGGTGGCTGCACTCGCCTTGACGGATGTCTTTGAGAATTGCTTGACCTTGCTCTGGCTCTACGTAGCACTGGTAGACACCAGTGACGCTGCGCCTGACCAGCTCTATTTTGACTATGGTGTAGGCTGCCGCTCGGCATTGTACTTGCCGAGCCGAGGTCTCATCAGTCGGTAGCTCCTTGCTCACCAGGAATTTGAGGATGGGCTGGGCCCATGAGGGTGCTGCTATTTCTTCGACTGCCAGAACTGCGACTTGGACGAGGGCGGCTGGGCCGGGAGGCGGCGGACTGGAGTCAGCAACCTCTTGCTGGATTAATGAAGTCCCCGGACTGACTGGTGCAGCCCTCGGGCCGAGTTCTGGAGTCTTTAGGCTGGCTGCCGCAGTCCCCGGGCCGGGTTCTGCAGTCCCTGGGTCGGCTTCGACTGTGGCAGCTTTGGAGCCATCTGCCAAAATCCTCGTACCGTCTGCTTGGGCTCTGGGGTCGGATCCGACTTCTTCGAGGGGAACTGGCACAAAGATGGAGTCTGATTCTGGTGAAGGCTTGACAGACGGCTTGAGGAGGCGCTGAAGGGCGACGCCGGATGGTATTGCTTGGCGGGTAGAGCCGATTCGTGCCAGGGCATCTGCTTGGTCGTTGTCGTTTCTTGGCACATGGAGGAACTCACACCCCTCAAAATATCCACTGAGTTGCTGCACGAGGAAACGGTAACTCGCCATGTTTGCATCTTTGGCGTCCCAGTCGCCAGACGACAGCTGGACCACTAAGTCCGAGTCGCCATAACACAGGATCCGGCGAATCCAAGTTCTTTGGCAAGCCGGAGCCCGTGAATGAGCACCTCATATTCGGCGACGTTGTTGGAGGCGGCGAAGTGGATTTGCAGTGTATATTTGAGCTTGTCGCCTTTAGGAGAAGTGAGCAACGCCGGCTCCCAAGCCGGTGCACATCTTGGAGCCGTCGAAATGCATCCACCAATGGGTGGAGTCGGGCGCTGGTGGTAGGTACTGGGTCTCGGCCCAGTCGACGAGGAAGTCGGCCAGTGCTTGTGACTTGATGGCAGTGCGGGGCTGGTAGTAGATGTTGTAGGGAGCCAGCTCTATGGCCCATTTGGCCACTCGGCCAGAAGCATCTCGGCTTCCGATGATCTCGGCAAGTGGGGCCGTGCAGACCATAGTGATTGGATGCTCTTGAAAGTAAGGCTTCAACTTATTGGCGGCAAAGTGCACGCCATAGCACATCTTCTGGTAGTGGGGGTAGTTCTACTTGGAGGTCGACAGCGCTTCGCTCAGGTAATATACCGGTCTTTGGACAGGTAGTGCCTTGCCTTCCTCCTTGCGTTCCACTACAATGACTATGCTGACTACCAGGCTGGTGGCAGCGATGTATAGGAGCATCGGCTCCTTAGGAGTCGGAGCTGCCAGAATGGGTGGAGTAGTCAACATCTTCTTCAACTGGAGGAAAGCTTCGTCTGCCTTGTGGTTCCACTCGAAAAAAGTGGTCTTCTTCATGAGATGATATAAGGGGAGAGCTTTCTCGCCCAGCCGACTGATGAATCGGCTGATGGACGCCAAGCAGCCAGTGAACTTTTGCACATCCAGCAGTCGGCTGGGTACCTCCATCCTCTCAATGGCCTTGATCTTTGTAGGGTTGCATTCTATGCCGCGTTCAGAGACCAGGAAACCAAGGAGTTGGCCGTCTGGTACTCCAAAGACGCACTTCTCAGGGTTGAGCTTGATATCGAATCGGCGCAGGTTCTCAAAGGTCTCCTTGAGGTCTTCTAGCAGTGTTCCACGCTTCTCCATCTTCACCACCACATCGTCCACGTAGACATTGGCGTTTCTGCCGAGTTGCTTGAGGAGGCATTTCTGCATGCAACGCTGAAAGGTGGCGTCGGCATTCCTCAAGCCGAACGTCATGGTTGTCGGGTTTCGTAGTAATATCAAAAAATTTCCTACGCTCACGCAAGATCATGGTGATGCATAGCAATGAGAGGGGAGAGTATGATCTACGTACCCTTGTAGATCGACAACGGAAGCGTTTGGTTGATCTAGTCGTACGTCTCCACGGCTCGACCGATCAAGCACCAAAACTACGGCACCTCCGAGTTCTAGCACACGTTCATCTCGATGACGATCCCCGGACTCTGATCCGGCAAAGTGTCAGGGAAGAGTTCCGTCAGCACAACGGCGTGGTGACGATCTTGATGTACTACCGTCGCAGGGCTTCGCCTAAGCACCGCTACAATATTATCGAGGACTATGGTGGAAGGGGGCACCGCACACGGCTAAGAATATGATCACGTGGATCAACTTGTTTCTCTAGGGGTGCCCCTGCCTCCGTATATAAAGGTTCAAGGGAGGGGGGCCGGCCGGCCAAGGTGTGGCGCGCCAGGAGGAGTCCTACTCCTTCTCGGAGTAGGACTCCCCCCCTTTCCTAGTTGGAATAGGATTCGTGGAGGGGGGAAAGAGGAGAGAGAGGAGGAAGGGGGGCCGGCCCCCTCTCCTTGTCCAATTCGGACCAAGGGGGGAGGGGCGCGCGGCCCATCTCTGGCCACCTCTCCTCTCTTCCACTAAGGCCCATATACCTCCCGGGGGGTTCCGGTAACCTCCCGGTACTCCGGTAAAATCCCGATTTCACCCGGAACACTTCCGATATCCAAACATAGGCTTCCAATATATCAATCTTTATGTCGCGACCATTTCGAGACTCCTCGTCATGTCCGTGATCACATCCGGGACTCCGAACAACCTTCGGTACATTAAAATGCATAAACTCATAATATAACTGTCATCGTAACCTTAAGCGTGCGGACCCTACAGGTTCGAGAACAATGTAGACATGACCGAGACACGTCTCCGGTCAATAACCAATAGCGGAACCTGGATGCTCATATTGGCTCCTACATATTCTACGAAGATCTTTTATCGGTCAGACCGCGTAACAACATACGTTGTTCCCTTTGTCATCGGTATGTTACTTACCCGAGATTCGATCGTCAGTATCCTATACCTAGTTCAATCTCGTTACCGGCAAGTCTCTTTACTCGTTCTATAATACATCATCCCGCAACTAACTCATTAGTTGCAATGCTTGCAAGGCTTAAGTGATGTGCATTACCGAGAGGGCCCAGAGATACCTCTCCGACAATCGGAGTAACAAATCCTAATCTCAAAATACGCCAACCCAACATGTACCTTTGGAGACACCTGTAGAGCTCCTTTATAATCACCCAGTTACGTTGTGACGTTTGGTAGCACACAAAGTGTTCCTCTGGCAAACGGGAGTTGCATAATCTCATAGTCATAGGAACATGTATAAGTCATGAAGAAAGCAATAGCAACATACTAAACGATCGGGTGCTAAGCTAATGGAATGGGTCATGTCAATCAGATCATTCAACTAATGATGTGATCCTGTTAATCAAATAACAACTCTTTGTCCATGGTTAGGAAACATAACCATCTTTGATTAACGAGCTAGTCAAGTAGAGGCATACTAGTGACACTCTGTTTGTCTATGTATTCACACATGTATTATGTTTCCGGTTAAAACAATTCTAGCATGAATAATAAACTTTTATCATGATATAAGGAAATAAATAATAACTTTATTATTGCCTCTAGGGCATATTTCCTTCAGTCTCCCACTTGCACTAGAGTCAATAATCTAGATTACACAGTAATGATTCTAACACCCATGGAGCCTTGGTACTGATCATGTTTTGCTCGTGGAAGAGGCTTAGTCAACAGGTCTGCAACATTCAGATCCGTATGTATCTTGCAAATCTCTATGTCTCCCACCTGGACTAGATCCCGGATGGAATTGAAGCGTCTCTTGATGTGCTTGGTTCTCTTGTGAAATTTGGATTCCTTCGCCAAGGCAATTGCACCAGTATTGTCACAAAAGATTTTCATTGGACCCGATGCACTAGGCATGACACCTAGATCGGATATGAACTCCTTCATCCAGACTCCTTCATTCGCTGCTTCCGAAGCAGCTATGTATTCCGCTTCACACGTAGATCCCACCACGACGCTCTATTTAGAACTGCACCAACTGACAGCTCCACCGTTTAATGTAAACACGTATCCGGTTTGCGATTTAGAATCGTCCGGATCAGTGTCAAAGCTTGCATCAACGTAACCGTTTACGATGAGCTCTTTGTCACCTCCATATACGAGAAACATATCCTTAGTTCTTTTCAGGTACTTCAGGATGTTCTTGACCGCTGTCCAGTGATCCACTCCTGGATTACTTTGGTACCTCCCTGCTAGACTTATAGCAAGGCACACATCAGGTCTGGTACACAGCATTGCATACATGATAGAGCCTATGGCTGAAGCATAGGGAACATCTTTCATCTTCTCTCTATCTTCTGCAGTGGTCGGGCATTGAGTCCGACTCAACTTTACACCTTGTAACACAGGCAAGAACCCTTTCTTTGCTTGATCCATTTTGAACTTCTTCAAAATCTTGTCAAGGTATGTGCTTTGTGAAAGTACAATTAAACGTCTTGATCTATCTCTATAGATCTTTATGCCTAATATGTAAGCAGCTTCACCGAGGTCTTTCATTGAAAAACTTTTATTCAAGTATCCCTTTATGCTATCCAGAAATTCTATATCATTTCCAATCAGTAATATGTCATCCACATATAATATCAGAAATGCTACAGAGCTCCCACTCACTTTCTTGTAAATACAGGCTTCTCCAAAAGTCTGTATAAAACCAAATGCTTTGATCACACTATCAAAGTGTTTATTCCAACTCCGAGAGGCTTGCACCAGTCCATAAATGGATTGCTGGAGCTTGCACACTTTGTTAGCTCCCTTTGGATCGACAAAACCTTCCGGTTGCATCATATACAACTCCTCTTCCAGAAATCCATTCAGGAATGCAGTTTTGACATCCATCTGCCAAATTTCATAATCATAAAATGCGTCAATTGCTAACATGATTCGGACAGACTTAAGCATCGCTACAGGTGAGAAGGTCTCATCGTAGTCAATCCCTTGAACTTGCAGAAACCCTTTTGTGACAAGTCGAGCTTTGTAGACAGTAATATTACCGTCGGCGTCAATCTTCTTCTTGAAGATCCATTTATTCTCAATTGCTTGCCGATCATTGGGCAAGTCAACCAAAGTCCATACTTTGTTCTCATACATGGATCCCATCTCAGATTTCATGGCTTCAAGCCATTTTGCGGAATCTGGGCTCACCGTCGCTTCTTCATAGTTCGTAGGTTCATCATGATCTAGTAGCATGACTTCCAGAACAGGATTACCGTACCACTCTGGTGCGGATCTCACTCTGGTTGATCTACGAGGTTCAGTAGTATCTTGTTCTGAAGTTTCATGATCATTATCGTTAGCTTCCTCACTAATTGGTGTAGGTGTCACAGAAACAGTTTTCTGTGATGCACTACTTTCCAATAAGGGAGCAGGTACAGTTACCTCGTCAAGTTCTACTTTCCTCCCACTCACTTCTTTTGAGAGAAACTCCTTCTCCAGAAAGTTTTCGAACTTAGCAACAAAAGTCTTGCCTTTGGATCTGTGATAGAAGGTGTATCCAATAGTCTCCTTTGGATATCCTATGAAGACACATTTCTCCGATTTGGGTTCGAGCTTATCAGGTTGAAGCTTTTTTACATAAGCATCGCAGCCCCAAACTTTCAAAAACGACAACTTTGGTTTCTTGCCAAACCATAGTTCATAAGGCGTCGTCTCAACGGATTTTGATGGTGCCCTATTTAACGTGAATGCGGCCGTCTCCATAGCATAACCCCAAAACGATAGCGGTAAATCAGTAAGAGACATCATAGATCGCACCATATCTAGTAAAGTACGATTACGACGTTCGGACACACCATTACGCTGTGGTGTTCCGGGTGGCGTGAGTTGCGAAACTATTCCGCATTGTTTCAAATGTACACCAAACTCGTAACTCAAATATTCTCCTCCACGATCAGATCGTAGATATACCCATATCTGCTTAAATCATCTGTGAAGGTGAGAAAATAATGATATCCGCCACAAGCCTCAATATTCATCGGACCACATACATCTGTATGTATGATTTCCAACAAATCTGTTGCTCTCTCCATAGTACCGGAGAACGGCGTTTTAGTCGTCTTGCCCATGAGGCACGGTTCGCAAGTACCAAGTGATTCATAATCAAGTGGTTCCATAAGTCCATCAGTATGGAGTTTCTTCATGCGCTTTACACCGATATGACCTAAACGGCAATGCCACAAATAAGTTGCACTATCATTATCAACTCTGCATCTTTTGGTTTCAACATTATGAATATGTGTGTTACTACTATCGAGATTCAATAAGAATAGACCACTCTTCAGGGGTGCATGACCATAAAAGATATTACTCATATAAATAGAACAACCATTATTCTCTGATTTAAATGAATAACCGTCTCGCATCAAACAAGATCCAGATATAATGTTCATGCTTAACGCTGGCACCAAATAAAAATTATTTAGGTCTAATATTAATCCCGAAGGTAGATGTAGAGGTAGCGTGCCGACCGCGATCACATCGACTTTGGAACCGTTTCCCACGCGCATCGTCACCTCGTCCTTAGCCAATCTTCGCTTAATCTGTAGTCCCTGTTTCGAGTTGCAAATATTAGCAACAGAACCAGTATCAAATACCCAGGTGCTACTGCGAGCATTAGTAAGGTACACATCAATAACATGTATATCACATATACCTTTGTTCACCTTGCCATCCTTCTTATCCGCCGAATACTTGGGGCAGTTCCGCTTCTAGTGACCAGTCTGCTTGCAATAGAAGCACTCAGTTTCAGGCTTAGGACCAGACTTGGGTTTCTTCTCTTGAGCAGCAACTTGCTTGCTGTTCTTCTTGAAGTTCCCCTTCTTCTTCCCTTTGCCCTTTTTCTTGAAACTAGTGGTCTTGTTGACCATCAACACTTGATGCTCCTTTTTGATTTCTACCTCCGCGGCTTTCAGCATTGTGAAGAGCTCGGGAATAGTCTTATTCATCCCTTGCATATTATAGTTCATCACGAAGCTCTTGTAGCTTGGTAGCAGTGATTGGAGAATTCTGTCAATGACGCAATCATCTGGAAGATTAACTCCCATTTGAATCAAGTGATTATTATACCCAGACATTTTGAGTATATGCTCACTGACAGAACTGTTCTCCTCCATTTTGCAGCTATAGAACTTATGGGAGACTTCATATCTCTCAATCCGGGCATTTGCTTGAAATATTAACTTCAACTCCTGGAACATCTCATATGCTCCATGACGTTCAAAACGTCGTTGAAGTCCCGTTCTAAGCCGTAAAGCATGGCACACTGAACTATCGAGTAGTCATCAGCTTTGCTCTGCCAGACGTTCACAACATCTGGTGTTGCTCCAGCAGCAGGCCTGGCACCCAACGGTGCTTCCAGGACGTAATTCTTCTGTGCAACAATGAGGATAATCCTCAAGTTACGGACCCAGTCCGTGTAATTGCTACCATCATCTTTCAACTTTGCTTTCTCAAGGAACGCATTAAAATTCAACGGAACAACAGCACGGGCCATTTATCTACAATCATACATAAACAAGCAAGATACTATCAGGTACTAAGTTCATGATAAATTTAGGTTCAGTTAATCATAATACTTAAAGAACTCCCACTTAGATAGACATCCCTCTAATCATCTAAGTGATTACGTGATCCAAATCAACTAAACCATGTCCGATCATCACGTGAGATGGAGTAGTTTCATTGGTGAACATCACAATGTTGATCATATCTACTATATGATTCACGCTTGACCTTTCGGTCTCCGTGTTCCGAGGCCATATCTGTATATGCTTGGCTCGTCAAGTATAACCTGAGTATTCCGCGTGTGCAACTGTTTTGCACCCGTTGTATTTGAACGTAGAGCCTATCACACCCGATCATCACGTGGTGTCTCAGCACGAAGAACTTTCGCAACGGTGCATACTCAGGGAGAACACTTCTTGATAATTTAGTGAGAGATCATCTTATAATGCTACCGTCAATCAAAGCAAGATAAGATGCATAAAAGATAAACATCACATGCAATCAATATAAGTGATATGATATGGCCATCATCATCTTGTGCTTGTGATCTCCATCTCCAAAGCACCGTCATGATCACCATCGTCACCGGCGCGACACCTTGATCTCCATCGTAGCATCGTTGTCGTCTCGCCAATCTTATGCTCCCACGACTATCGCTACCGCTTAGTGATAAAGTAAAGCATTACAGCGTGATTGCATTGCATACAATAAAGCGACAACCATATGGCTCCTGCCAGTTGCCGATAACTCGGTTACAAAACATGATCATCTCATACAATAAAATTTAGCATCATGTCTTGACCATATCACGTCACAACATGCCCTGCAAAAACAAGTTAGACGTCCTCTACTTTGTTGTTGCATGTTTTACGTGGCTGCTACGGGCTTAAGCAAGAACCAATCTTACCTACGCATCAAAACCACAACGATAGTTTGTCAAGTTGGTGTTGTTTTAACCTTCGCAAGGACCGGGCGTAGCCACACTCGGTTCAACTAAAGTTGGAGAAACTGTCACCCGCAAGCCACCTATGTGCAAAGCATGTCGGGAGAACCGGTCTCGCGTAAGCGTACGCGTAATCTTGGTCCGGGCCGCTTCGTCCAACAATACCGCGGAACCAAAGTATGACATGCTGGAAGCAGTATGACTTATATCGCCCACAACTCACTTGTGTTCTACTCGTGCATATAACATCAACATATAAAACCTAGGCTCGGATGCCACTGTCGGGTTTCGTAGTAATTTGAAAAAAAATCCTACGCTCACGCAAGATCATGGTGATGCATAGCAACGAGAGGGGAGAGTATGATCTACGTACCCTTGTAGATCGACAACGGAAGCGTTTGGTTGATGTAGTCGTACGTCTCCACGGCCCGACCGATCAAGCACCGAAACTACGGCACCTCCGAGTTCTAGCACACGTTCAGCTCGATGACGATCCCCGGACTCCGATCCAGCAAAGTGTCGGGGAAGAGTTCCGTCAGCACGACGGCGTGGTGACGATCTTGATGTATTACCGTCGCAGGGCTTCGCCTAAGCACCGCTACAATATTATCGAGGACTATGGTGGAAGGGGGCACCGCACACGGCTAAGAATATGATCGCGTGGATCAACTTGTTTCTCTAGGGGTGCCCCTGCCTCCGTATATAAAGGTTCAAGGGAGGGGGGGCGGCCGGCCAAGGTGTGGCGCGCCAGGAGGAGTCCTACTCCTTCTGGGAGTAGGACTCCCCCCCTTTCCTAGTTGGAATAGGATTCGTGGAGGGGGGGAAGAGGAGAGAGAGGAGGAAGGGGGCCCGGCCCCCTCTCCTTGTCCAATTCGGATCAAGGGGGGAGGGGCGCGCGGCCCATCTCTGGCCACCTCTCCTCTCTTCCACTAAGGCCCACTAAGGCCCATATACCTCCCGGGGGGTTCCGGTAACCTCCCGGTACTCCGGTAAAATCCCGATTTCACCCGGAACACTTCCGATATCCAAACATAGGCTTCCAATATATCAATCTTTATATCTCGACCATTTCGAGACTCCTCGTCATGTCCGTGATCACATCCGGGACTCCGAACAACCTTCGGTACATCGAAATGCATAAACTCATAATATAACTGTCATCGTAACCTTAAGCGTGCGGACCCTACGGGTTCGAGAACAATGTAGACATGACCGAGACACGTCTCCGGTCAATAACCAATAGCGGAACCTGGATGCTCATATTGGCTCCTACATATTCTACGAAGATCTTTTATCGGTCAGACCGCATAACAACATACGTTGTTCCCTTTGTCATCGGTATGTTACTTGCCCGAGATTCGATCGTCGGTATCCTATACCTAGTTCAATCTCGTTACCGGCAAGTCTCTTTACTCGTTCTGTAATACATCATCCCACAACTAACTCATTAGTTGCAATGCTTGCAAGGCTTAAGTGATGTGCATTACCGAGAGGGCCCAGAGATACCTCTCCGACAATCGGAGTAACAAATCCTAATCTCGAAATACGCCAACCCAACATGTACCTTTGGAGACACCTGTAGAGCTCCTTTATAATCACCCAGTTATGTTGTGACGTTTGGTAGCACACAAAGTGTTCCTCTTGCAAACGGGAGTTGCATAATCTCATAGTCATAGGAACATGTATAAGTCATGAAGAAAGCAATAGCAACATACTAAACGATCGGGTGCTAAGCTAATGGAATGGGTCATGTCAATCAGATCATTCAACTAATGATGTGATCCCATTAATCAAATAACAACTCTTTGTCCATGGTTAGGAAACATAACCATCTTTGATTAACGAGCTAGTCAAGTAGAGGCATACTAGTGACACTCTATTTGTCTATGTATTCACACATGTATTATGTTTCTGGTTAATACAATTCTACCATGAATAATAAACTTTTATCATGATATAAGGAAATAAATAATAACTTTATTATTGCCTCTAGGGCATATTTCCTTCAATGGTTAGGTAGCAGAAGGCTCCAAACAGTGTGATGAAGGCGGTCTTCAGTCTGTCAGCCGGGTTTAGCTTGATCTGGTGATATCCTGAATATGCATCCAAGAAGCTCAGCAGCTCGCATCCGGCTGTGGAGTCTATCACCTGATCGATTCTTGGCAAAGCAAATGGGTCCTTGGGGAAAGCCTTGTTGAGGCTTGTGTAGTCAATACACATTCGCCGCTGCTTGTTCTTCTTCAGTACCAAGACCGGGTTGGCTAGCCACTCTGGAAAGAACACCTCCATAATGAAGCCGGTGCTAGGAGTCGGGCTATCTCTTCTCCGACAACTCTTCTCTTTTCTTCTGATAAGTGGCGCAAGGGCCGCCTGACTGGCTTTGCACCAGATCGGACATGTAACTTGTGCTCGGCGAATTCCGTCGGTACACCTGGCATGTCTTTGGGGGACCATGCGAAGATGTACCAATTCTCACGGAGGAAATCGACGAGCTCGCCTTCCTATTTGCTGTCGAGGTTTGCGCCTACGATAGCGTACCTCTCTGGGTGCTCCAGATCCAAGGGTATCTTCTTTGTCTCTTTGGCCAGCTTGAACGAACCCTCAGCCTCCGACTCCTTGGGGTTAGGCGACACCTCTAGCTGTTTGCCGGCCATTGCCACAACCCTGTCAAGGAGCCGCTTCTCGGCCGCGATCACCAGGGACTCGGCCAACCGACTACTCTCAGCCGCACAGGCAGACGACTTCCGGTAGTCGCCGGCTATGGTCAGAATCCCCTTGGAACTAGGCATCTTCATCTTGAGGTAGGCGTAGTGGGGGACCCCCATGAACTTGGACAGGGCGGGTCGGCCAAGTAGTGCATGGTATGGGCTCTCGAGATCCACCACCTCAAACCAACCTGACTCTCGGTGGAAGTGATCCTTGTCTCCAAAGAGGACGTCCATCAGGATCTTGCCGATTGGTGAGCAGGAAAGGCCAGGAACAATGTCGTGGAACACAGTCCGGCTATTCTAAAGTTGTCTTTGCTTGATTCCCAACTTCTCCATGGTGTCCTTGTACAGGATGTTGCTGCTGCCTTCGTCTATCAGAACTCATGAGAAACGAGCAGCTCGTCTATCCATGCAAAGGTGGCATCCAAGACCAAGGCATAGGAGCCCGGACTCGGCATCACCTCTGGGTGATCAAGTCTGCTCTAGCTGATAGACTTCTCGGACCAGTGCATGAATTCTGGTGTCTCTGATGCTACTGCATTCACCTCTTGCTGTTGTAGCCGCCTGCTGCGTCGATCGTCAGCCACACTGGTAAATATCACGTAGGTTCCATGCTCTTCGAAGTACTCGTCTTGTACTGCGCCGACTGGCCTGACAGCCGGCTGCTGGGGTGGAGGCGGAGGCTACTGCCCAGCAGGCGGAGAAGGCAGGAGGCCATCTCCTTTGGTGATCCTGGTGAGCCAGTGGCACTTCCGGGTGGTGTGATTCGACGGCTTCATGCCGCTATGGAACTTGCAAGGACCATCCAGAGTCTGCTCATATGAGAAAGCTGGCAACCAGTTGGGCTTGCCGCCTTTCTGTCGCTTGGGTGGAGGCTGCCCATCCGGCTACTGGTCTTCGACTGTCGCCACCTGCCGGCTGCTGGAAGCCAGCTGCGGGGCCTTGCGCTTGTGGTCGCTCTACTGTTGTCGCTGACTGGCATCTCCAGCCGGAGTTCTAGGAGCCTGAGGGGCCACTTTACCAGTCTCATTAACTTGAATCTCCGCCTTCAGGGAGGAGTCGGCCGTGGCATACTTGTTTGCTATGATCAGCAGCTCGTCGAGGGTTTTTGGCTCGTCATAGAGGAGCTTGTGCTTGAGGAGGGTGCCCTCTCTGCACCCGGCGGTGAAGTACTCGATAGCCTGCACCTCGTGCACGCCCTCACAAGAGTTCTTGAGCTCGGCCCAATGCATGAGGTAGTCGCGAGTCGACTCGTTGGGGCCTTGCACGCACAAGGAAAGCTGACGAGGCTTGGGAGGACGCTTGTACGTGCTTGTGAAGTTGCGGACGAATGCATCGGTGAAGTCGACCCAGCTGTTGATGCTGCGGGGCTTCAGGCTGTTCAGCCATGTCCGGGCCGTGCCCTGGAGCATGAGCGGAACGTATTTCACGGCAACACGCTTGTTGCCATTCGCCATGCTGACGGCCGTGGAGTAGTCAACCAGCCAGTCCTCTGGCTTCATGGAGCCAGTGTACTTGGGCGTGTCTCTTGGGAGCATGAACCCTTTGGGAAAGGGCTCGTCTCGAATGCGGGGCCCGAAACAAGGCGGACCCAACTCATCTTCTTCTTCCAGCGCCAGGGATCGGTGAAGTAGGTCGATCCGGTGGCGGGCGTCGTTTTCTCCGACTCCCTCTCGGCGGCCAAGGCGGTCGCCGAGAGTCGGATGGTCAATAGGCGGCGGGGAGACTCGCCTTTCCTTGCGAGGAGGAGGAGGCGGGCAGTCGTCCCGTCGTTCCACTGCTCTCGGGCAGCCGTCTTGGTCGCGCTCCATGGTAATGCGAGTCCGGCTGTGGCTGACAGCCGGATCCTTGTCTTTCCTTCCTCGGGCGCCGCCAGTCGGCGTCCGAGACGTAGAACCTTGATCTCGGCGTGGAGGCGGGTCGTCGTTTTGTCGCTGCGGCGCCTCTGTGCGGCAGCCGGCCTCATTCTGCGCGGCAGCCGCGTCGAGGAGCCGCTGGACTCGCTCCGGCATCAGGCAGCGCTCTCCACCCTCGAAGTTGTCCAGCTCATCCGCCGCCGCCTGGGCGGCTCGAATGTTCTCCACAGGTGTGGCGTACATAGGGTGATTTGCCCCGAATAGGTTGGCGATGGCCACGCCGCGCTGCTGGACCGTGCCCGGGCGGCTGGGCCCAGCTGGGGCTGGTGAGCCACCCACGGCGCGATCCATCTCACGCTAGTAGGCTTCTGACAAGCGTCTCATGCTAGCCAGCTTCTTCGCGCCTTCGACGAGCTGGAGGCGGCGCGCCTCCAGCGTCTCCGCGTTAGCGTCTTCCGGAATGGGCGCAGTCAGGTCTTGCAATGCCGTGCCAAGTGGGTCATGCGCTCCTCCGCCGGGATGCTCGTCATGACTGATGATGAGCACCTCTGTGACAGTGCTTCCGTCGCTCTCCGCGTGAGGGAGCGGCTCATCTTAGACCACCACGTTGGTGGGGAACGCGTCGAGCGACGTGGTGTCGGAGTCGACCAGCATCGGGTCGGTGGAGCCTACAGACTCCAAGTCCACGGCAGGCTCGCCAGTGACGTGGAGTTGGTCAAGGAGGCCCGCGAGGAGGCTCTCGGGGCCGCCCGTGCCAGCGTCGGATGCAGGCTCGTCGGGGAGGCGAACCTTGCCGACAAGATCGGCGAGGCAGCTGGCTGCGCAGGCGATCTCAGCGTCGTGCAGCGCGTCGGCGCAGACTCCGTCTGGTGTGCTGGGCTGGCTGCGCTCGCCAGGGAGGAAAAGGGTTCCCGTCCAGAGCAGGTCTCCGGACGATGGTGCACCAGGCCCCACGGTGGGCGCCAAATGTCGGGGGTTGGGTGCGACATATGCTAAAGGATGGCTTATCATGGTGGGGGCGAGTAGAACGTCGCCGGTGCCTGGAAACGGGATAAGGCGAAGGCATGCACGCCGGCAAATCTTACCCAGCTTCGGGGCTCTCCGAGGAGATAATACCCCTACTGCTGCTCTGCGCGGTCTCCGCATGACCACTATGGCAAAGTGTGTACACGGTTGCTCCTTGAGCTGTTTCCTGGAGGTAGGAGAAGGCAAGGCTAGCTCTTTCCTTTCTATATGATCTGGTCTAGTGCTAATGGATTCAAACTCTTTGCATGGGTGCCCTGGGGGGTTTATATAGGCCTACCCCCAGGGCTACAATGGTAATCCGGCTGGGCACGGGCCCAGCCGTCAGTTTCTCCGGCCTCCGTCTTCTCCGCCGACTGTTGGGGCCCGCCGACTGCTGGGCCTCGCCGACTGGTCCGATACGGCACCGACAGGCCGTGTCTGCCATTGGCGGGTCTTGCCGTCTGCTGACTACTGTATCCGTGCTTCTAATGACAAGGGCTTGGTCATGGGGTTGTGGCAACAGCCCTGCCGCCTGGCGCGCGATCACTATTGCTACTTCCCGTCACATACGGTGAATGGTGCGTGGGCCCCGAGGGAGGGGGCTGGCCGACTCTCGGGGGCCGACTCCCAACGGGTCCGACTGGTGACGCTCTCGCCGTCTTCTGGACTCCCGCTGACTGGTGGGACCCGCCGCCCCAGGGTCGTATAGACAAGCCGTCGTGGGTGCAGGATTCTGCCCACTGGTGCTGATGTCAGGGCCGGCATGGCAACAGTGCCGCACCGGACAGAGATCTCCGCGGGTATGGCGTACTGTGGCCATGCCTACCCTTGGAAAAAGGGGGGAGTGGGCTTTACTGTAGCCACTCCCCGCCCTGTCCCTCTTGATGAGGGCATGGGGTTTGTTGGAGTCGCAGGCCGGCTTCTCTGGAGGTCGCTAGTTAGGAGTCGGCTCATCCTGAAGCCGTTTTCGGGACTCGGCCGTGAGTGGGCAGTCGGTTGCCTTGCCGCCGACTTCTCAGAAGGCGGCTCTTCATCCTGGGGTCTTGAGGGGCGCAGCCTGCCCCGATGTCTTGAAAGGTCCAGGGACTCAGGTTAGCCTACCTGTGGCCCATTACTCCGTTATCGCCTAGGCACTCTTGACCACAAAAGGCATACATACATAGCAGAAGGCTCCAAAAGGGGTTATGAAAGTTGTCTTCTCCTGGTCCTTAACTGCCATCTTGATCTGATGATAACCAGAATAAGCATCCAAAAAACTCAAACACTCACAACCCGCCGTAGCATCGATAATCTGATCAATACGAGGGAGAGCAAAAGGATCAGCCGGCAAGCCTTGTTTAAATCCGTGTAGTCCACACACATACGACAAGTGTCGTTCTTCTTAAGTGCCAGCACCGGGTTAGCCAACCACTCAAGAGAAACACATCAATAATAAACCCAGCCGCCAAGAGCCGGGCTACCTCTTCACCAATGGCCTTACGCCTCTCTTCGTTGAAGCAACGAAGAAACTGCTTGACCGGTTTAAACTTGGGATCAATTTTAAGAGTGTGCTCAGCAAGTTCCCTCGGTACACCTGGCATATCTGAAGGTTTCCATGCAAAGATGTCTTGGATGAACTCGATGAGCGCGCTTTCCTATTTCGGATCCAGATTAGCATTGATGTTGAACTGCTTGGATGAATCACCAGGAACAAAATCAACCAACTTGGTATCATCTGCCGATTTAAACTTCAAGACCGGATCATGCTCTGTAGTTGGTTTTTTCAAAGATGTCATATCCGCCGGATCAACATTGTCTTTATAAAATTTTAACTCCTCTGTTGCACAAACCGACTCGGCATAAGCTGCATCACCTTCTTCACATTCCAAAGCTATCTTTCAGGTCCCATGCACTGTAATGGTCCCCTTGTAAACCGACATCTTGAGCTGCAGATAAACATAACAAGGTCGTGCCATGAACTTGGCATAAGTCGGTCGTCCAAATAGAGTGTGATACGGCTGTGAATCTTGACTACTTCAAAGTTCAGTGTCTCTGACCTAGAGTCATGATCATCTCCAAAAGAAACTTCCAGAGCTATCTTACCAACTGGGTATGCCGACTTACCAGGCACCATGCCATGGAAAGCAGTGTTCGACTGTTTAAGATTTTTATCCGTCAACCACATGCGACAGAAAGTTTCGTAATACAGGATATTGATGCTACTCCCTCCGTCCATGAGTACCTTGGTAAACTTATACCCTCCGAGCTGAGGTGCGACCACCAATGCCAAGTGACCCGGATTATCAACCCAGGGCGGGTGATCTTCCCGACTCCACACAATGGGCTGCACAGACCAGCGCAAGTAACGAGGAACTGCCCGTTCAACAGCATTGACTGCCCTCTTATGAAGCTTCTAGTCACGCTTACATAAGCTAGTGGTGAAGACATGATACTGTCCACTATTCAACTGCTTCGGGTTACTCTGATAACCAGACTGTTGCTGCTGTTGACTCCCCTGATTACTCTGCTAATCGTAACCACCCTGGTTGTCGTGATTACCTTGATTTCCTTGGAATCCTGAGTTAGAGCCGCCACCGCCATAACCCGGTCCGTGAGAGCCGGATCCGGAACCGCCACCTGGCCCATGACTGTCTTGAAAAAGATTGGAATTCTTGTACTCCTTCATAATGTAACAATCCTTCTAAAGGTGCCCGGACGGTCTTTCTCGCATACCATGTCTTGGGCAGGGCTGATTTAGCATTTGTTCAAGATTGAAATCGGATCCTCCGGTCCATGGGGGCGGTTTACCCTAGCGACACTGACCATTATTCTACGTATTGCTGTTAGCCACAAAGTCAAAACTATTATCAGCTTTGCGCTTACCGTTGCCTCCCTGGTTCGTCGGGTTATGCTGCTGCCCCTTGGTGTTGCTTCTCTTCTTTCCCTTTCTCGGCTTTTCGTCATCAAACTCGGGGTCCTTGGTACCATCAGAGTCGGCATACTTAACCAGAGCCGCCATCAGAGTCCCCATGTCATTGCAGTGGCGTTTGAGCCGCCCTAATTTCTGTTTTAGGGGCGTGAAACGACAATTGTTCTCCAACATCAAGACTGTTGAATCGGCATTGACGCGATCCGACGAGTGCAGGATTGTTGAGACCCGGCGTACCCAATGTGTTGTTGACTCACCTTCTTCTTGGACGCAGGAGGCTAAATCCACAATCGACATGGGCTGCTTGCATGTATCCTTGAAATTCTGGATAAACCGGGCTTTTAACTCGGCCCATGACCCGATGGAATTGGCAGGGAGCCCCTTTAACCAAGTGCGGGCCGTTCCCTCCAACATTAGGGGAAATATTTAGCACACGCAGCATCGCTAACATCTAGCAATTCCATGGCCATCTCATAACTCTCAATCCATGCTTCGGGAGGTAAATCGGCTGTATAGTTAGGCACTTTGTGAGGACCCTTGAAATCCTTGGGCAGACACTCATTACGTAAAGCCGGCACTAAACATGGCACACCCAAATTTCTGAAGGTTACATCTAGCTCCACTAAAGTTATCGAACAAATCGGAGAAGGTTGATGAGCCACATACTGTGCCGCTAACTCGACCTCTCAACGTGCTCTACCTTGATCCTCCACATTCTGAGCATCAGCGCCACCGCCCGCCTGGTTATGTCCGCGGGGTGGGTTATGGTTCCGCCCATTGCTTGACACAACCAGCTCATCGATATGCCTGCTGTAACTCCGACTCAGGCGAGGGTGGAATGAATCCTGTCACGACTGTAAGAATAAGCCTCCTGCTAAACCAGTGCTGTCTGAAGGAGCTCTCTAGCCTCTGTGTTTCAACCGTTGTAGGCAACTCGCCTTCAACCGGGAGAGCCACCAATCGTGACGTCGCAGCGATCATGTTATCCAAAGGGTTAGAGTAATGACCCGGTGGCGTCGTCACGTGCTGCGGCGGGTTATTGTTCTGACGAGGCGGGTCCGTCATGCGCGGCTGAACCAGCGTACCCATCCCAGGTGCTTCGACCCGGTTTACCACTGTCGGGTTACTGGTTCCTGCTCCTGGCGTGTTAAAGGGATTTCTTGCCTCGTAAACCGAGGGCAGACGAGTCTGATGCCTCCTCCTCATGACTTCATTTGAAGCGTTCTGATCTAGCATGAGCCAGTAAGACTGCGACTGAATCTGTTGCGCCTGAGCATCCAAAGCAGCCCGCTCCTCGGCCATCCTAGTGTTTTATGTGCTTAGCTCCTCCTTGGCCTGCGCTATCTCATCGTGCAATTTTGTGACCGCCGCATTATGCTGGTCCTGATCTGCCGGGTTAACCACTATTGTTAACAATGCTGTCAGCTTATCCAGTAGGTCAGTTAAGACCTGACCTGGTGGGCGCACCGGGTCTCCTGCCCTGGCAGCCGTTGCCGCTGCTGACCCGGAAATCAGCTCTGCTGCCGTCGACGAGTGCTGCATGGGCTGTGTACCGGCCATGAAGATTGCAACCCGGTTCGGCGGCTCGCAGGGGTCCGGAATATTGTCGCCATCGGAACAGCCCCCAAGCCGGCCATCTTGCAGTTGATACAATGACTTGGTCTCTCTAATGGATGACTCGCCATCAAAGTAAACGACGGTCTCACCACTAGATGCCGATCTATCCTCAGGTTCCGCTCCATGGATAAACCCCACGAAGGTACGATTCATGGTAGGCCAAACCCGGGCGGGTCTCGCACGTTGAGCCGTCTCGATGATGTCGGTGCAGATGTCCGGCTCAGGGCCCGGTTCGCCGATCTTGCCGATGAAGACGTGAATTCCGCCGAAGGGGACCCGGTACCCGTACTCAATTGAGTTGGCCTCGGGGCCCCAGCCTGCGTCGTCGATGTAGAGCTTGCCGCGACGACTCTTGGTCATCCGGCCCACGGCGTATCCCTTGAACCCTTCGAAGTTTCCCTCTAAGAACTTAAAACCATCGTGCAATAGCCCCACGGTGGGCGCCAACTTTCATGGAATTGTCACGGCAGATGTCCTAGTGTGAGGACTTAGTCGTGGAGCCATCGCGATGAGGTTAACTTAAAGGGGTTAATCGGGACAAAGGACACGAGGAGTTTATACTGGTTCGGCCCCTTGCGGTGAAGGTAAAGCCTAATCCAGTTGGAGGTGGTATTGATAGGGTTTTGATGAGCAGGGAGCAAATACGCTTAACCTGGCTCTCAATCTGTTGTTTCTTGTCCTTAACCCGCCGCCGGGTCATCCCTTTATATACACAGGTTGATGCTTGGCGGTTCACAGATTCCCGGCCGGCTCATAAACAAGTCCGACTCGGTATCTACTCTTTCCTATCTTACAATACAAATCATACTCCTATGGCGGTTTACATTTATGGGCCCTAATCTGCCTTCGGGCTTTGGGCCTTCTCATTAAGTCTTCTTCGTAAGTCGCCATCCTCTATATCTTCATGGGCTTCAATACTGGTAAATCATTATGAGCATAACCCGGCCCCTCCTGGGCGGTTTATACTTAATAGTTATATCCCCAACAAGATCCGTTGGACATCAGGCTATACCACATGCGAAGCATATTGTACACGAGTGTGCCATATGTGTAAAGTGCATTAGCATTAACTAGATTATTGACTCTGGTGCAAGTGGAAGTCTGTAGGAGATATGCCCTAGAGGCAATAATAAATGTTATTATTTATCTCCATGCTCATAATTATGTTTATGTTCCATGTTATAACTGTTGTGGTTCCCGAGCCCGTATATCCATAAAGGCTCTAGGGAAAACCCATGTGCACGTGTGGAATAATAAATGGTAAAATGTATTTCTAGTCATGCCTCTAAGACTAGCTCAAGTGTTGCATGATGATTATGTTTTCCCAATTATGGGCATGTCTATGCCAGCAATTTTGAGGGCACAATGTTAGAAGAACATTTGTGTTGAATCGACCCAAATTGATGTTATGTTATGAGATACATTCGTCACAAGTTAATGGTTAATAACATGGAGATGGTTAACATTTGCATGATTCCTCAGACTATGAGAGTATCGAGTTTCTTCATGCTTAATTCATGAACTTTGGGGTTTGTTAAACGTCATCCGTAAATGGGTGGCAATTACGGCGGCTTACGGGTTCATGGAAAAGTGTGTCAAGTAACTTGATAGCTCAAGATTGAGATTTGCTCCTCCGACGATGGAGAGATATCTCTGGGCCCTCTCGATGTTACGGTATCCATCATCGTCTGGCCAGACATATGGTGATTTGATCACAGGGACGCCGGAACATGGTAACGAGAAAAGAGAACAATACCGGTAACGAGGTAACTGGCATAGTGGACAAGTTATTGATCCACGGGGATGCCGACATGTCTCACCTCGGGTATTTGTAACATATCGCGAAGTAACAGGAATAGCACACGAGAACTGGAGGTTCACTCGAATATTCATTCGTGTGGTTTTAAGGGTCAATATGGGTGTCCACGGCTCCGATGTTGATCATTGATCGAAAAGTGTTCCGGTCATGTCTATACTTCACCGAACCTATAGGGTCACACGCTTAAGGGTCATCTATCTGCTAAATAATAGACAGGGAGTCTGAGAGAAATTCGGCGAAAAAGTTTCAGAGATTGGCAGATTCAAATATTTTCTCAAATTTCGAAGGTAATTTTTTTAAACAATTTTTCTTAAAAGACAAACATTTCTTATTTTTTGTGATTCAAAAAACTCAAACATTTTTTTAATCACAAACAATTTTTGGATATGTGAACTAGTTTTTGAAAATAGGAAATTGTTCGAAACTCCGAACATAGACACGCTTTGAATAATTTAACATTTTTTCTATACCTACTATTAAAGCAAGGTGACTGAGCCTCAGCCCGTTTTGTAAATCACTTGGGCCAAAAGTCCCAACGTGGTTGGGCTTCCCAGAGAGTGAAAAAGAGGTTGGCGTATCATGGGTGATGGTGTGTCCGAAAAAGATTTATATCACGTCTGTGATGTCAAAAAAAAAGTCCAAACAAAAGAGTTATATCACGTCTGTGATGTCAAAAAAAGAGTTATATCACATTTGTGCTCTTCCGATTAACGGTCCCACGTCACTCTTTTTATAACAAATCACATCAACTTATATATATGCATGAGTTGCGAGAATTAACAAGCTGTTGAGGCATCAACAAAGGGTGTGTTTACTGAACACAAAATAAATTAGCGAGGCATCTGGAGGAAAAGTAGAGCAGCATTGAGAAGTGCCCGACACATGCATGTTATGGGAAATTAGGCATACCAATCAAAGATGCACAAGACAAAAAGAAAACGAGGCGCATAATAATTAATCCTTTCAGAGTCCAGTAGTCTGAAATATTAAACTGATTTTGTGAAATTACTAATCTGATTTTAATGACGAAAAGCAAATGCCCTAATTGAGCAATTTTTGCGAATGTGTTTAAGACCTTGGCTTGCGCCCCCCGTCATTGACATTGTTTGGATACTGCCGTGATGAACGTTTCAATGGACACATTAATTTACCTCCCATTGAAATGGATGCTGTCGTGATGAAAGTTTCAATGGACACGCTAATTTATCTCCTGATGCAAGGCACGGGCATATGTGCTAGTAAACTCCAAACAAAATTTGGAAACACGAACATTTTTTGGATCTGTGAACAATTTTTGAAAGCGAGAACATTTTTTAAACTCAGGACAAAATTTAAACGAGAACAAATTTTCAATTTATAAACATTTTTTATGAAATCACAAAAATAATTGTGGAATGTTTTGAAAACAAAAAGGGAAAAGGGGAGCAAAAAATAAAAAAGTAAACTGGAAGAAAACAAAAAAAATGAAACAAACAGGAAAAAAACAATTAAAAAACCGGACAAAATTTTAAAGAACACACCTAAACCGGAAGCATGTGCTAGCGTCAAATGGGTACACAAGCAATTTGACGCAACGTGCGTCTTATAGGGAATTCGGATGTGCTCCTGGTTTTTAAAATATGCTCTAAATGTATTTTGAAATGTCAAAAAAATCCGATAAAATGTTTTGTCCATACATCTCGACATTCTGCGTACTCACAAAGTCGTTTCGCAAACAACCGACAATTTTTGTGTCGCATGTGAAAAAGACAAAATTCAGTAGTTAAAAAGTCTTTTCACGAGACGTTTCTTTGTCTTTTTTACACTAGTCATAGAAAATGCTGGTTTTCCACAAAATTTGGTGTGCACACATAGAATATCGAGATGTACGCATTAAATTTTGGTTCGAAATTTTTGGACACTTTGAAATGTTTTTCCGATGGCAGGAGCATGTGCTCCCGTGTGCCAAAGTGAATTTTCAGTAATACTACGTGCTATAGGTTTACTCTTCTTTGATTTTTATCGTGGTCAAGACTTAGGCAAGGGCAGGGGCAGAATTTGGCTTGGACCCAGCGTGAGGCATGTAAACCCACCTCTAGGTAGCCCAGGATTGAGAGCATCTCCAACCGTGCCCCCATCAGGCCTTCTCAGACGATTTTTTCGGTGCCGGCGCCGAAAAAACGTCTCAGTCGTGCCCCCAAGACGCCAAAATTCGCCGGTTCGACCCGTTTTTGGGCCCAACGATCGCAGGCCGAATCCGGCGCACTGGGGGGGCGCTCGGGGGCTCCGGCGCAAGGGAAAAGCACGGCTGGCCCATGCCGTTAGGCGAAAAGTCAAGTCTTTCTTCCCGACTCACCTCCCACCCCCCGCGCGCTCGGCCACCAACAGCTGTATCCCGGCGCCGCCCACCGCCCGCCATCGCTAGATAGCCCATTCCCGCCGGAAAACGAACAGAGCTTTCACCGAGGCAGCCCCTCCGCCAGCAGCTGGGCGTTTTTTCCGCCGTTTCCGGCCGAGCGGCGGGGTAC
The DNA here is from genome assembly GCF_002162155.2 of Triticum dicoccoides. Classification (NCBI taxonomy): domain Eukaryota; kingdom Viridiplantae; phylum Streptophyta; class Magnoliopsida; order Poales; family Poaceae; genus Triticum; species Triticum dicoccoides. Next base: position 45,490,581 of record NC_041382.1, read on the forward strand.
GCGCCTACCGTGCCCGCAAGGTGTTCGGCGATTTGCCTGCCTAGGAAACGGACTCGGACGACGAGGAAGCGCTCGCCGCGCTGCTGGAGGAGGAAGCCGAGGCCGACATCCAGGAAGAGGAACACCTCATGGTGCTTGCCGCTCTCGCCGCCCTGCTAGCGAGCAATGAAAAGCCGTGGCGAAGTGGCTCGGTGCCGGGGCGGATGAAAGCAAAGAACCGGCATCCTCTCGAAGGCTACTGCATGCTCTACTTCGACTACTTCGCCGACGCTCCACTTCACGGCGACAAAACATTTCGGCGTCATTATCGGATGAGCCGAAAGCTCTTCCTCGGGATTGTGAATTCCATCCAGGAGTTCGACGGCTACTTCAAGTGCAAGAAGGATTGCACCGGCAAACTTGGATTCACCTCGATCCATAAGTGCATGACAGCGATGAGGATGCTTGCATACGCAGCTCCCGGTGATTCAGTCGGCGACTATGGGCGCATGGCCGAGTCCACCACCATTGAGTGTTTTTACAAGTTCTATCGGGCAGTGGTGGCAGTGTTTGGACCGCAATAGTTGCGAACACCCAATGCGGAAGACACTGCTCGGATCCTAGCACAGAATGCAGCAAGAGGATTTCCAGGGATGCTTGGAAGCATCGACTGCATGCATTGTGTTGGGGATATAACTATTAGGTATGACCCGCCCAGGAGGGGTCGGGTTATCCATATGACGATTCGTCACAATGAAGCCCAAGATCATATGGCGGTTCATAGATAGGCTTGGTAGAGGGCCCAGACCCGAAGGCGGTTTAAGGCCCATGGATATAAACCGCCATGTATGTAAACTTGTATTATAAGGCATGTAAGAAAGGTAACCGAGCTGGATACGTTGTATAAGCCGACTGGGACTCTGTAGCCTGCAGGGCGTCAACTCGTGTATATAAGGGGACGATCTAGAGGCGGCTTAGGACAAGAAACAACAGACTGAGAGCCGGGTCAAGCGTATTCGCTCCCTGCTCATCGAAACCCTAGCAATACCATCTACAAACTGGACTAGGCTTTTACCTTCATCGTAAGGGGCTGAACCATTATAAACTCCTCGTGTCCTTTGTCCTGATTAACCCCTTTAAGCTAACCTCATCGTGATGGCTCCATGATTAAGTCCTCACACTAGGACATCTACCGTGACAATTCCACGACAGTTGGCGCACACCGTGGGGCTATCGCATGATGGTTTCAAATTCTTAGAGGGCAACTTCGAAGGGATCAAGGGATACGTTGTGGGCTGGATGACCAAGAGTCGTCGCGGCAAGCTCTACATCAACGATGCAGGCTGGGGCCCCGAGGCCGGCTCAATTGAGTACGGGTACCGGGTCCCCTTTCGCGGAATTCATGTCTTCATCGGCAAGATCGGCGAACCGGGCCCTGAGCCAGACATCTGCACCGACATCATCGAGACGGCTCAGCGTGCGAGACCCGCCCGGGTTCGGCCTGCCATGAATCGTGCCTTCGTGGGATTTATCCATGGAATGGAATCGAAGGACAGACCGGCATCTGGTGGTGAGACCATCGTTTACTCTGACGGCGCAACGGTGAGACAGAGTCATTGTATCAACTGCTAGACAGCCGGCTTGGGGGTTGTTCCGATGGCGACAGTATTCCGGACCCCTGTGACCCGCCAAACCGGGTTGCAATCTTCATGGCCGGTACACAGCCTGTGCAGCATTCATCAACGGCAGCAGAGTTGATTTCCGGGTCGGCGGCGGCAGCGGCTGCCGGGGCAGGAGGCCCTGAGCGCCCGCCGTCTCAGGTCTTAACCGACTTACTAGATAAACTGACAGCGCTGTTAACAGCGGTGGTTAACACGGCAGATCAAGATCAGCATAACGCGGCAGTCACAAAGCTGTATGGTGAGATAGCACAGGCCAAGGAGGAGCTAAACGCAGAAAACGCTAGGATGGCTGAGGAGCGGGCCGCTTTGGATGCTCAGGCACAATGGATTCAGTCACAATCTTATCGGCTCATATTATATCAGAACACTTCCAATGAAGTCATGAGGAGGAGGCATCAGACTTGTCTGTCTTCGGTCTATGAGGCAAGGAATCTCTTTAACACGCCAGGAGCAGGAACCAGTAACCCGGCAGTAGCAAACCGGGTCGAAGCATCGGGGACAGGTACGCCGGTTCAGCCGCGCACAATGGACCCGCCTCGTCAGAACAACAACCCGCCGCAGCACGTGCCAACGCCAGCGGGTCATTATTCTAACCCTTTGGATAACATGATCGCTACGGCGTCACGACTGGCGGCTCTTCCGGTTGATGGTGAGTCGCTAACGGCGATCGAGACATGGAGAGCCAGAGAGCTTCTTCAAACAGCACTGATCCAGCAGCAGGCTTATTCTTACAGTCGTGATAGGATTCATTCCACCCCTCGCTCGAGCCGAAGTTACATCAGATATCTTGATGAGCAGGCGGTGTCAAGCAGTGGACGGAACCATAACACTACAAAAAAAGACACATCCGTGACATCTTGGGCCGAACAAAATTTTTTTCCTGTCATACATATGACACTTCTATGACGATAATTGTGACAAAACCCGGTATCATCATAGATGTGGTGGGCTCCTACTTCTATGACAAAAAATCATGACAGAAAATGGGCTTTTCGTCCTGGGCGGGCCGGAGACGCAGCTGCATGACATAAATCATGACAGAAAATGGGCTTTTCGTCCTCGGCGGGCCGGAGACGCAGCTGCATGACATTCTTTCGGCCGTCCATGACAGAAAAAAACCATGGTAGAAGCGAGGGCGAGGAAAATTTCGGGGAGTTCCCGGTTACGGTGGGAGGTCGGGGGCCGAGCGATGCGCGATGCGCGTTTCTCTCGTACACGTACGCGCGTGTGTGCAAGGCGTTGGCTCTAACTGAACCCGAGCGAGGCTTTGGGCTCTAACTGAACCCGAGCGATTTCACTACAGGCTACGCGTTACTGAACCCGAGCGATCGATGGCTGTTAACTGAACCCCATCGAGCGATTCCTTCGCTACTGCTGCTAACTGAAGTCGATCGATGCTGCCTCTGGATGAACAGTGAGCGTTGCGGGGGGGTGGATGAACAGTTCCCGGTGGGGGTGGATGAACAGGACCCCGTGGTGTTGCCTCTGGATGAATAGGACCCCGATCGATCGAGCCGGTTGGGGCTGGATGAACAGGACCCCGTGGAGGGCTAGATGAACAGGACCACCCCGTGGAGAGAAGGATGAACAGTAGATGGTGGAGGGCGGGATGAACAGTAGCCGGTGGAGGGGTGGTTGAACAGGAGCCCGTGGAGAGGGTTGGTTGAACAGTAGCCGATGGAGTAGCGCGCGGTGGAGGCTGGATGAACAGGAGCCCGTGGATGAATAGTCGCAGGTGGAGGCTGGAGGAGGTCGACGGTGGATGAACAGTAGCTCGTGGAGGCTGAGGGGGTTGACGGTGGAGATGAACAGTATCCCGTGGAGTCCCGTTTTGCGGTATGCCACACTCCTCCCGATGAACAGGACCCCCGTTTCGACCGTAGCGCTCCAACACAAGTCCGTTTCGTCCGTTTTGCGGTACGCCACACCCCTCCCGATCAACAGGACTCCCGTTTCGAGCATAGGAGGTCTGTTTCCTTCGTTTTGCGGTACGCCAGACCCCTCCCGATCAATAGGACCCTGTTCCGAACGTAGGAGGTCTGTTTCCTCCATTGTGTGGTACGCCAGGCCTCGTTTCCACCGCCTGTTCCGTCCAAGCCCTCCTGATGAACACGACCACGCATTCCATTCCGACCCAGCCGGTTGGCTCCCACGCGTTCTGTTGCCTCCCCATGAACACGATCCATTCCGTTACCTCCCCATGAACACGATGACGACACTGTTTCTCCATTCCGACCCAGCAATGTACACGAGCCCTGGCCGTACGTATGCGCGAGTAGGCGTTCGAGACCCCGCCCATATGTACACATACGTGGCCGTATTTTCTTTCTTGCACCCTGGCCGCTGTACGTACGTGTACATGCTACATGCGCGCCTCTACTACGACACGTGCGCGCCTCTACATCGACCAGTATGTACGTACACGTTCGCGACCAGAATGACAATGCTACGTACGCTTCGACCAGGTGGGTCCCGACTGTCAGGCACTTCCTTGCCTTCGAAGATGTAGCTGGTGGGTCCCAGCAGTCAGGGGGTGAATCTTTTTTTTGCCCGGACGCACTTCCTTGCGTGCGAAGATGTAGCTGGTGGGTCCCAGCAGTCAGGGGGAAATGTTTTTTTCGTGAAATACAGTGGCCCGTCTGGTGGGTCCCAGCTGTCAGGTGGAGGACTCATTATTTTCCGCGTAATAAGGAGGCACTTCCTTGCTGCGGCCGTGGACCCAGCTGTCAGCCTCTCCACGTACAGTCCACGTCCGATGGAAGTCGTTCCTGGACCACGTTGACCACGCCGCGCCGAGAGCACCAGGGCGGTGGACGACGGCGAGGCCTAGGAAGGGGACGACACGGAGGCAGGGAAGACTCGGCAATTGTTTCCCACGCGGAGGGGAGTACGACTGTACGAGGGTTTACTGGTTCGTCTACCGTCGCCGGAGAATAACAGCAGGTGTGGGTGAGAAGAGGGATGGCTAGGCCAGCGATGGGAGTACGGTCGGGCGGTGAGGCCTGCGCGGCATCACAGCCGGCCGCGAGGAGGAGGGAGCAGGCAGTCCCGCCGGCGCTTGTTTGAGCGGCTGGAGTAGGAAGAGCAGAGATTGAAGAAGCACGACGGCCGTTGGATGGACATCCAATAGTCAGTGCTTGTGCGTCAACCTTTTTTCAGGAAAGCCTCAAATCTGTGGAAAACAGCATACAGCCCATCTGCCATTATTTCTAATAATTTACAGCCCATTTGCTAATTCTTAAGGTTTTTTTGGAGCCCATATTCTTTTTGTTAGCATTACAACCCATATTGTGGCAACGGTTAAAAAATTATACGAAATTTTGCATATTTCGGTGCGGTCCGAACTGTTTTTAATCCCGAAATTTCGACTCACATTCAAATTGATTTTAAAAATAAATGTATATCAATATAAAATCCAACAAAATCTCCACGCATAAAAATTAATGCAATTTAAAATCTTGAAATGAAAAAAAAAGATATTTGAAACTAATTACCGGTTTGATGTGTTTTAAAAATGTACAGCCCATTTCTCATTACTGATGGGCCATTTTTTCGGCCAGCCGAATGAAAGCTCTCCTCGTCTTGAAAGATTTGCAGCCCAACAGGCCTGACAGATCGATCGAGCCGGTTGGGGCTGGATGAACAGGACCCCGTGGAGGGCTAGATGAACAGGACCACCCCGTGGAGGGAAGGATGAACAGTAGATGGTGGAGGGCGGGATGAACAGTAGCCGGTGGAGGGGTGGTTGAACAGGAGCCCGTGGAGAGGGCTGGTTGAACAGTAGCCGATGGAGTAGCGCGCGGTGGAGGCTGGATGAACAGGAGCCCGTGGATGAACAGTCGCAGGTGGAGGCTGGAGGAGGTCGACGGTGGATGAACAGTAGGTCGTGCAGGCTGAGGGGGTTGACGGTGGAGATGAACAGTATCCCGTGGAGTCCCGTTTTGCGGTATGCCACACTCCTCCCGATGAACAGGACCCCCGTTTCGACCGTAGCGCTCCAACACAAGTCCGTTTCGTCCGTTTTGCGGTACGCCACACCCCTCCCGATCAACAGGACCCCCGTTTCGAGCATAGGAGGTCTGTTTCCTTTGTTTTGCGGTACGCCAGACCCCTCCCGATCAATAGGACCCCGTTCCGAACGTAGGAGGTCTGTTTCCTCCGTTGTGTGGTACGCCAGGCCTCGTTTCCACCGCCTGTTCCGTCCAAGCCCTCCTGATGAACACGACCACGCATTCCATTCCGACCCAGCCGGTTGGCTCCCACGCGTTCTGTTGCCTCCCCATGAACACGATGCATTCTGTTGCCTCCCCATGAACACGATGACGACGCTGTTTCTCCATTCCGACCCAGCAATGTACACGAGCCCTGGCCGTACGTATGCGCGAGTAGGCGTTCGAGACCCCGCCCATATGTACACATACGTGGCCGTATTTTCTTTCTTGCACCCTGGCCGCTGTACGTACGTGTACATGCTACATGCGCGCCTCTACTACGACACGTGCGCGCCTCTACATCGACCAGTATGTACGTACACGTTCGCGACCAGAATGACAATGCTACGTACGCTTCGACCAGGTGGGTCCCGACTGTCAGGCACTTCCTTGCTTTCGAAGATGTAGCTGGTGGGTCCCAGCAGTCAGGGGGTGAATCTTTTTTTTGCCCGGACGCACTTCCTTGCGTGCGAAGATGTAGCTGGTGGGTCCCAGCAGTCAGGGGGAAATGTTTTTTTCATGAAATACAGTGGCCCGTCTGGTGGGTCCCAGCTGTCAGGTGGAGGACTCATTATTTTCCGCGTAATAAGGAGGCACTTCCTTGCTGCGGCCGTGGACCCAGCTGTCAGCCTCTCCACGTACAGTCCACGTCCGATGGAAGTCGTTCCTTGACCACGTTGACCACGCCGCGCCGAGAGCACCTGGGCGGTGGACGACGGCGAGGCCTAGGAAGGGGACGACACGGAGGCAGGGAAGACTCGGCAATTGTTTCCCACGCGGAGGGGAGTACGACTGTACGAGGGTTTACTGGTTCGTCTACCGTCGCCGGAGAATAACAGCAGGTGTGGGTGAGAAGAGGGATGGCTAGGCCAGCGATGGGAGTACGGTCGGGCGGTGAGGCCTGCGCGGCATCACAGCCGGCCGCGAGGAGGAGGGAGCAGGCAGTCCCGCCGGCGCTTGTTTGAGCGGCTGGAGTAGGAAGAGCAGAGATTGAAGAAGCACGACGGCCGTTGGATGGACATCCAATAGTCAGTGCTTGTGCGTCAACCTTTTTTCAGGAAAGCCTCAAATCTGTGGAAAACAGCATACAGCCCATCTGCCATTATTTCTAATAATTTACAGCCCATTTGCTAATTCTTAAGGTTTTTTTGGAGCCCATATTCTTTTTGTTAGCATTACAACCCATATTGTGGCAACGGTTAAAAAATTATACGAAATTTTGCATATTTCGGTGCGGTCCGAACTGTTTTTAATCCCGAAATTTCGACTCACATTCAAATTGATTTTAAAAATAAATGTATATCAATATAAAATCCAACAAAATCTCCACGCATAAAAATTAATGCAATTTAAAATCTTGAAATGAAAAAAAAAGATATTTGAAACTAATTACCGGTTTGATGTGTTTTAAAAATGTACAGCCCATTTCTCATTACTGATGGGCCATTTTTTCGGCCAGCCGAATGAAAGCTCTCCTCGTCTTGAAAGATTTGCAGCCCAACAGGCCTGACAGATCGATCGAGCCGGTTGGGGCTGGATGAACAGGACCCCGTGGAGGGCTAGATGAACAGGACCACCCCGTGGAGGGAAGGATGAACAGTAGATGGTGGAGGGCGGGATGAACAGTAGCCGGTGGAGGGGTGGTTGAACAGGAGCCCGTGGAGAGGGCTGGTTGAACAGTAGCCGATGGAGTAGCGCGCGGTGGAGGCTGGATGAACAGGAGCCCGTGGATGAACAGTCGCAGGTGGAGGCTGGAGGAGGTGGACGGTGGATGAACAGTAGGTCGTGCAGGCTGAGGGGGTTGACGGTGGAGATGAACAGTATCCCGTGGAGTCCCGTTTTGCGGTATGCCACACTCCTCCCGATGAACAGGACCCCCGTTTCGACCGTAGCGCTCCAACACAAGTCCGTTTCGTCCGTTTTGCGGTACGCCACACCCCTCCCGATCAACAGGACCCCCGTTTCGAGCATAGGAGGTCTGTTTCCTTCATTTTGCGGTACGCCAGACCCCTCCCGATCAATAGGACCCCGTTCCGAACGTAGGAGGTCTGTTTCCTCCGTTGTGTGGTACGCCAGGCCTCGTTTCCACCGCCTGTTCCGTCCAAGCCCTCCTGATGAACACGACCACGCATTCCATTCCGACCCAGCCGGTTGGCTCCCACGCGTTCTGTTGCCTCCCCATGAACACGATGCATTCTGTTGCCTCCCCATGAACACGATGACGACGCTGTTTCTCCATTCCGACCCAGCAATGTACACGAGCCCTGGCCGTACGTATGCGCGAGTAGGCGTTCGAGACCCCGCCCATATGTACACATACGTGGCCGTATTTTCTTTCTTGCACCCTGGCCGCTGTACGTACGTGTACATGCTACATGTGCGCCTCTACTACGACACGTGCGCGCCTCTACATCGACCAGTATGTACGTACACGTTCGCGACCAGAATGACAATGCTACGTACGCTTCGACCAGGTGGGTCCCGACTGTCAGGCACTTCCTTGCTTTCGAAGATGTAGCTGGTGGGTCCCAGCAGTCAGGGGGTGAATCTTTTTTTTGCCCGGACGCACTTCCTTGCGTGCGAAGATGTAGCTGGTGGGTCCCAGCAGTCAGGGGGAAATGTTTTTTTCATGAAATACAGTGGCCCGTCTGGTGGGTCCCAGCTGTCAGGTGGAGGACTCATTATTTTCCGCGTAATAAGGAGGCACTTCCTTGCTGCGGCCGTGGACCCAGCTGTCAGCCTCTCCACGTACAGTCCACGTCCGATGGAAGTCGTTCCTTGACCACGTTGACCACGCCGCGCCGAGAGCACCTGGGCGGTGGACGACGGCGAGGCCTAGGAAGGGGACGACACGGAGGCAGGGAAGACTCGGCAATTGTTTCCCACGCAGAGGGGAGTACGACTGTACGAGGGTTTACTGGTTCGTCTACCGTCGCCGGAGAATAACAGCAGGTGTGGGTGAGAAGAGGGATGGCTAGGCCAGCGATGGGAGTACGGTCGGGCGGTGAGGCCTGCGCGGCATCACAGCCGGCCGCGAGGAGGAGGGAGCAGGCAGTCCCGCCGGCGCTTGTTTGAGCGGCTGGAGTAGGAAGAGCAGAGATTGAAGAAGCACGACGGCCGTTGGATGGACATCCAATAGTCAGTGCTTGTGCGTCAACCTTTTTTCAGGAAAGCCTCAAATCTGTGGAAAACAGCATACAACCCATCTGCCATTATTTCTAATAATTTACAGCCCATTTGCTAATTCTTAAGGTTTTTTTGGAGCCCATATTCTTTTTGTTAGCATTACAACCCATATTGTGGCAACGGTTAAAAAATTATACGAAATTTTGCATATTTCGGTGCGGTCCGAACTGTTTTTAATCCCGAAATTTCGACTCACATTCAAATTGATTTTAAAAATAAATGTATATCAATATAAAATCCAACAAAATCTCCACGCATAAAAATTAATGCAATTTAAAATCTTGAAATGAAAAAAAAAGATATTTGAAACTAATTACCGGTTTGATGTGTTTTAAAAATGTACAGCCCATTTCTCATTACTGATGGGCCATTTTTTCGGCCAGCCGAATGAAAGCTCTCCTCGTCTTGAAAGATTTGCAGCCCAACAGGCCTGACAAAGCGACTTACTTGGCAAATCACAAAAAAACTGTCATGTGGCCGTGGACCCAGCTGTCAGCCTCTCCACGTACAGTACTCTTCCGATGGAAGTCGTTCCTTGACCATGTTGACCACGCCGCGCAGAGAGCACCACGGCGGTGGACGACGGCGAGGCCTAGGAAGGGGACGACGCGGCAGTGGAAGCCCGCGCGGAGAGGACTACGAGGGTTCACTGGTTTGGCTGCGGTGTGAGGCTGCCGTCGCCGCAGGGCCTGGCCAGCGATGGGAATAGTAGGGGCGGTGAGGCCTCTGTGGCAGCACAGCCGACCACGGGAGGCAGGAGCATGTAGCACGACCGGCGCTGCTTTGGGCAGCTGGAGCAAGAAGACCAGAGGTTGAACAAGCACTACTGCCGTTGGATGGACATCGTACGGTCACTTGAGCTAGAATCGTTCATATTGACTAAGTTGACAAAGTCCTTCGTCCCCGTCAACTTAGTAGGCCCACAAGTCAGCCTCCCAGCAAGGTGGGTCCCAGCTAGCCGGGGGAGTATTCATTTTTTTGCGCGTAATAAGAAGGCACTTCCGGTGGGTCCGAGCTGACAGCGAGGGGAATGTTTTTTCACGAAATACGGTGGCTTGTCTGGTGGGTCCCAGCAGTCAGGGGGAACGATTTTTTTCGCAAAATACTGGTGGCCCGTCCGATGGGTCCCTGCTGTCAGGTGGAGGAATCATTATTTTCCGCATAATAAGGAGGCACTTCCTTGCTGCCGCCGTGGACCCAGCTGTCAGCCTCTCCATGTACAGTCCACGTCTGATGGAATTCGTTCCTTCCATGTTGACCATGCCGCGCCGAGAGCACCAGGGCGGTGGACGACGGTGAGGCCTAGGAAGGGGATGACGCGGAGCCGGTGAAGACGCGGCAGTGGATGCCCACGCGGAGAGGAGTATGAGGGTTCACTCGTTCGGCTACGGTGTGAGGCTGCCGTCGTCGCAAGGCCTGGCCAGCGGTGGGAATAGTAGGGGCGGTGAGGCCTCCACAACAGCATAGCCGGCCACGGGAGGCAGGAGCAAGCTGCACGACGGGCGCTGCTTTGGGCGGCTAGAGCAAAAAGACCAGAGGTTGAAGAAGCACTACGGTCGTTGGATGGACATCGTACGGTCACTGCAGCTAGAATCGTTTATATTGACTAAGTTGACAAAGCCCTTGGTACGTCAACTTAGTAGGCCCACAGGTCAGCTTTCGAAACGGTGCGCCTCAGATGTCAGGGGGAGAAATCATTTTTTGGGTGGGTGAAGCTAGAATATCCGAGATTGAAGAAGAAGCACGACATCCGTTGGATGGACATCCAACAGCCACTGCTGCTAGAACCGTGTGTTGACTATAAGTTGACAAAGCCTTGCATACACGTCAACTCTGTTTTTTTAGGGGACACGTCAACTTAGTAAGGCCAGAAGTGTGTGGCAGAGAACTTATAGCCCATTTGAGATTTGTAAGAATGTGTAGCCCATTTTTGAATTCTAATGAAATTTACTACAGCCCATTTACAGTTTGTTAAAATTACAGCCCATCTCAACCAACCGTTCAAAACAGAATTCAATAAAATTTCCCACATTTTGATGGGTCCGAAATATTTTTATCCCGAAATTTCTAGTCAGATTAAATACAATTTCAATATAAATTTATATTACGTAAAAATCCAACGAAACATTGCGCTCGCAACAATTAATGAAATTAAAATTTTCAATATCCAAAAATAATATTTTATAAACTAATCACGTGTTTGGTGCATTTTTTTATAGTTACTGCCCAGTTTTTATAATTACATCCCATTTATTATTTTTAAAGCCCATTTTCTTGTTAAGCCTAATGCATCCCTCCTAGGAAAGATTTGCAGCCCAGCGGGGCGGAGAATAACAACTTGACCTTGCCTGGGTATTCCTAAAAAAAAGTATAGCTGGGCTAGCCATTTTCAGCTTGAAAAAAATTAATATCTGGGCTGGATATCTAGCCTGGGCTAGACGGGCCATAGCCCGCCCAGTTAATACCTGCAGCGATGTTTTCATTGTTGTTTAGAGGAGAAAAATTAATATCTGGGCTAAACATCGAAAAACTCTGCAGTGCTCACACCTCAAAAACACAAATACTGCTCGAGCTGCTTGGTCCCAGCTGTCGGCCGCTTCTTGTGCAATTCTCTCGTTTATTGACTAGTACTACATAGGTTGACAATGGTGTGGGACCGTGATGTCAGGAAACCAGGGGAAGCAAAATAAATAACTCCAGCGAGCGCTTCCACCTCTGCCTCATTGTCTCCCGTGTAAACCCCTTTCCTCCCTTTTTTTTGCTCGGGCAAGGACCAATGCTTGCAGCACGTCCATGCGATTATTAGGCAAGAAATAAAAATGCTTTGCATGCTATGAATTATGATGGCCTGCATGGGTAGCTAATAAGGCATCCTCTTAACTGATGTGATTAAATGTTGTGTTTAGAAGAGAGAAATATTCTTCTTTTCCACCAATCTGCTTGCACCTAGGTCATGATGCACCTTCTAATACGACTTATTCACCTAGACGGAGGGAGTATAGTTATATATATATATATATATATATATATATATATATATATATATATATATATATATATATATATAGGGTCGCGCTATTCGTCACCCTAGTTGAGGGAATAGTTATTCTTCACCCCCCTCTATTTTACCATCAATGCACCGTAATTTTGCGTTCCATAAGTTTTGTCTTATTTCCGACGTAAAAAGAGACCGTAAGAAAATATATAATCGCCGTAAAAAATATTTTATGTTACGTAAAATTATAAACGTAAAAACATAGTCTAAAATACACATAAACTATAAATTTTCTTGTCTTATGACCTATATTTTTATTTTCTTATGTCAAATTTTACGTAGTGAATCAATAGAAATGTAACTATTTGAATTCCAAACGTAATTTAATTATGAAATGATCGTAAGATTATCTCGGGTGAAGAATAACTTATTCCGCACCCTGGGTGATGAATAGTAACACTATATATATATAATAAGGAGGAACTTGCGTATGTGAGGCTATGGACCTGGTGGGTCCCCATTGTCATCCTCTCCAAGTAAAGTCATCTCCTCGCCCGCGCGCGCTTTCCACCCAAAACAGTCAGCACCGCCCGCCCCGCTTCCTGGTGCAGGCGATTGCTCCACCTTCAAACGACACAAGTGTCGTCCATCCGTCCATCTGCCGCCCACATTAATGATGCGCGGTTGTCGAGGCAGCTACTCCGGCGCCACACGTCCGTCCCTCTGCTCGCCCACCATTGCTATATAAACTGCTGCGCCGGCCATAGCCGCAATCATCCGCATCCGTTCCCTTTCTCCTGTCCACACTACTACTGCTCACCATGGCTTCCTCGCGCTCCAGCGCTCTTCGGGATGGGCGGACGACGGACCACGAGGAGATGGCAGCCATTGCTGCCGACCGGCTGGCCGGCAGGCAGCCGGAGGATGATGACGTCCCAATGGAGAACATGGTAGTCGACAATCCGACGCCAACCCCCTCCTCCGCGCCATCCTCGCTAGTGCATTGCACCATGACCATCGGCGAGGCCCGTGCCCAATATATGGATAGTGTGAGGCAGATGCGTCAGGAGCAGTTCTGGGAGGCGCAGGCCGACGCCGCCTAAAACCACCATCTCCTCCAGGAGCATCTGCAGGCGGAGGAGCAGATCACCGCGGAGCAGGCGGAGCAAGAGGCGCTGCTCGACTCGTACCACTCCACCCGCAAGGGCCGCCTCGAGCGCTGGCGGGAGCGCATGCGGGTGGCGGAGGCTGCGGCCGCCTACAAAGAGACTAGCAAAGAGGGCGATGAAGCGGGCGAGGCGCTGTTTGGCGAGACCGAGGATGAGGCAGAGGACAATGCCGACTCTGACGAGTCCCTGCTCCGCTGGCATCGACGAGGCCCTGCTCCACCGAGGCCCCGCGGTGCCAACAACGAGGCAGAGGACACCGCCGGCTCCGCCGAGGCCCCGCCCCGCCAACAACGAGGCAGATGACATCGCCGTCTCAGCCGAGGCCCCACCCTGCTGGCAACGCGGGGGAGGATTTCCACCGCTCCGTTGAGGCGCCGCCCGTCGGCAACGAGACAGAGGACATCGCCGGCTCCGCCGAGGCCCCGCCCCGCTGCCAACGAGGTCGCGCCACACAGAAAACAAGGAAGAGTAGAACACGGTAGGTCGCCGTCGCTCGGGTCCAAGTAAGGCCACCGCTGCTACCCTCCTGTTGAAGCCAAGCTAGGCGGGTTGACCATTGATGGTCGGTTAGCTTCTTGGCGGTGACATGGAGTCGGGGAGTTCTGCTGGAGAATAACGCTGCTTCTACTTAACTGCTGGTGCAGTTGGCTGATTGACACGTGGGCCCAACAGGCCACTTGTCAGTTACGCAACTGCACCTGCAGTTAAGTCACTGAAGCTTCTGTTCATCTCAGCGAGACACAGGTGGGTAGCTTCGGTTAATTAATTATACCTCCAGCGCACCCCTTTTTAGTTGAAGAATTTATGAAATGTAATGAAATCTGGCATGTTTATATGAAATCCGACCATGTATGAATGAATTTATTTCGATTAGATCGAATTCCTGTATCACTGGCATTGGATGAACATGCAAAACAATATGTACTAGCATTATTCCCAGGGTGATCACCTCGTTTGCAGCAGTTTCACATGTACTCCCTCCGGTCCTTTCTAGTCTGCATACAAGTTTTGTCTGCAGTCAAAGTATCTCTACTTTGACCAACCTTATACAAAAAAGTATGCACTTTCACAATGTGCGAAGTAAAAAGGAACAGAAGGAGTACAAAGAGTTTGAGCAGGTTTTTAGCGTTTCTGTACATTGCAATCAAACACACAGGCCTGGCAATTCATAAAGAACATTCAAAACAATCGATGATTATGCATCTCAGCGACTCACATGTCAGAGGAAATATTTACTTCACAACTAAAGAATCAAGAAAAAATTGATCGACGATGCTGACAGCAAGGGCGTCCCATTCGAAAATATCAAACGCATGTCTTGCTAAAATCAATGAGCAAAATTTGACAAGGTTGTCCCATTCCAAAATATCAAATGCCTACGATTGTGGAATGGGCAGGGTTTGCCATCAGTTCGGACATTGACATGGCACCTCGTGCTAAATAAACCAGCTGTTCTTTTTGTGCAGTTCCAGCAAAATCAACCAAATTCGCGCGTAGCTTGTATGATTTCGCCCTTATATGTTGCAACACCTTGAACTTATCGGCACCTCCTTTCTTGTGGTGGAAATGAATGATTCGATGTATTCATGAACATTTTGTGCAGTTCCCATTGAAATCAAGCTGAGCACCCCTGTTTGCACAAATACAAAAAGTGATTAGTATATAGCAAACTGTACTATGAATTGACAGTTTCAATAGGCACATACATGGTCCATGTAGAGCACACTTTTAAAAAAATGGAACTCACCAGAAAGAATCCTAGAATAACATTGTACTCGCGCATCATAGCAAAAAAATGGAGATTTTTTCAATCCTTCTGAGCTGAAGTTAGTTTGGTCTTGTGGGGAGTAATGTAACCATCCTTCAACTGCTCCTTCTGATGATAAGATAGATAGGGCTTCTTCATCCTGGCATAATCGGAACTAGTCACTTCACATACTCCATATTCTTCTTCAGAGGAAGATGATCCTATTGTGCAAAGACAAGAGGACTACTAAATGCTAGCATCACTGTTTTCTCAAAAAAAGGAAAGGAAATATTTAAAACAGCACAGATGAAGCACTTCTCAAGGACAATACCACTTTTTCATGACAGTATCTAAACAGTAGCACAACACCAATAGAGATGACAAAGCTCAATCATATGGATGAAATCCGTGGGCGAGTACCAACCTTTGTCAGGAGGCTTATTGTGTAGAGCATATAGATGAAGCAATTCTCCGGGACCATCTGTTGCAATCTACGGTGGTGCCATGCTTACTATATACTCCTCAATTAGTTTAATGTTTCCAACATCTTCTTGTGCAGTTCCACTAAAATATATGGTATCTCCAAAGAAGATCCATGTTTGCATAAGTAGAGATAATTACATATTACATTAAGAGTGGCATCAAATCAGTGGCAAAACAATTGCTCGTTCCAGCCATAGCAATAAATTAAGTTGCAAAACTATATCATTACTTGTGTCATCACAGTTCCAGTGCTTCATTACAGCACCAGGATTTGATTTTTGTTTTTCTTCTCCTTGTTCTTCCCCTTCATCACTTGGTTCAATAACAAACAAGCTTCGCCTTCAATGTAAGATTTGGCATGTCAATTAGGGAGCACAAGTATAGTACTAAACTTAATTTTCTGATGAAAGTGGAAAAATACAGACCAGCAGTTGTGAAATATCCTTATCTTACCTCAATGGGATATTACGGTGCACATACAGATTGGAAGTCTTGTCTCCATTTGTGCAGTTCACTAAAAT
Source organism: Triticum dicoccoides (assembly GCF_002162155.2). Classification (NCBI taxonomy): domain Eukaryota; kingdom Viridiplantae; phylum Streptophyta; class Magnoliopsida; order Poales; family Poaceae; genus Triticum; species Triticum dicoccoides. The sequence continues at coordinate 45,506,554 of NC_041382.1, forward strand.
CAAGCAACATTATCGTACAAGTAGCACAACATATGAATGCACACTGCAGAATCATGTGAAAGAAGGCTAGTACTGACCTCTCATGATGCGGAATTCAAACAACTCACAAGAAGAAGATCCTAAGATCAAGCAATCAAGCAACGTTGTCGGTGTGACATTTTGGTTGAACTGCACAAAACACTCTTAAAACAAAAGTGTTTTGTGTAGTGCAACAAAAGGTCACAATGGCAACGAGGTGAAGCAGATAACCCTATTTACACAGAGGTGCAAAGGAAACAATTAGTGGTCAATAATAGTGGATGACACAGAAGCCAACAAAAAGAAGCATCTACCTTATCTAAATTGGAAAGAAAGCAAGACAGTAGCATTTCTCAAACGGTGGCATTGATTAATATTAACATAGAGATTATATTAACAATAAAATTCACTAAACATGTAATTTGCTTTTAACTATGGCATTTCATCAATTTTCCAGCGGCATTATTAGAGGGTGTTTGTTTACAGGAACATTTTGGTGTAGGGACTAAAAAAACTCCGTGTCAGTCCCATCTAAACCAAAGAGGAGGGACTTTTAGGGACTAAAAGTGGGCATTTGGGACTAAAGAAAGAAGACCCCGAGGGAGTCTTTTTGGGACTTTTTCCAACAGTTGCCCCTGCCACGCATCGCACCTTGTCTCTATTAGTTCATTACTAGGGGTAACATGGTCTTTTAGCATGTCATTTAATAACCTCTAGTCCATGTTTAGTCCCTAGAACCCAGCAGGTAGGGACTAGGGAGTTTTTAACCAAACAGGGCCTTAGATTAACAACAGCTAATGAGTTGCACAGGACAGTGGATGCACCAGCACCATGTGCATCTACCGATGTACTGTGGTCATGCACAGTCTGTTGCAACAAAGAACAAGCAACCAAGGAGCATATTTGTGTTGGTCCCAGTTTTGTTATCTTTAGACGCCTTTCCCTATGTGAGCGCAGCAAATCTAGTCCTGCTCAAACTCTACAGCCTTGTCCCTTCCTTTCCTTTTTGAACTAGTACTTTTTCCCCTTCCTTTCCTCTTTGAACCACATCCTAGATTTATGCGATACAACTTTCCCCACTATTTTCCCCCATTCCTTTCCTCTTTGAACCACGTCCTAGATTAATGCTATACAACTTTCCCCCTTCATTTCCTCTTTGAACCACATCCTAGATTCATGCTATATACAACTTTTCCCACTACTTTCCCCCACTCCTTTCCTCTTTGAACCACGTCCTTGATTCATGGTATACATGCAGCTAGAGCAATGCATGTGGAGTAAGTAAATTATACCTTAAGGTTCTTGGGGCGTGGTTCGGTGGGCGACGGGACGGCGGCAAAGAAGAAGGGGTCGGAGGCCCTCCCGCGCCGCCGCTGGGTGGAAAGTGAACAGCTGCGCCGGTAGTCCCTCGCCGACAGCGATAATGTTAAGCCTCCTTCCCTTCCCGGCGAACGGATCCTGCCGGCTCTTTGCGCAGCAGTGAGGGGAGAGAGAGGCCAACGAAGTCTTGTTTAGATCTGGAGAGGGCGAGAGAGTGTGAAGAGAGCAACTACAAGCGCTGAGGCTCCAGCAGGAGAGGGCGAGAGAGTGAGCGAACAGGCTAACCAGCTACACAACCCTCCCATTATGTTCAACGAGAGGGAAATAACCTTTTATACATTCCTGCATTCGTGTGACAAGCATGCCGTGTTTTTTTGTGTGTGTGGGAGTCATTGGGATTTCAATCATAATCATGTCATGTGGCTTTGGTGGTAAGACTATCCACAGTGGTGCAGAAATAATGCAGCCTTAGTCACCTTACCTCTCTCCACGTAGTACGTTGGGTCCCACCAGTCAGAGGGTGAAACAAACAAATTAATAAGAAAAATTAAAAGCGCCAACGGTGTATCTTACCTCACACATCTCGCTACTATTCGGGAACACTGTCCAATTGATCCCTCTGTTTGCTCACGTACTATTTTAAGTGAATCCTTATTATAACATGCACACAAATTTTGGCCACTTGTATTCGACTTAACTTAGTGTGCCACCGTATCTCGTATACTTACTACTCCCTCCGTCTAGGTGTAATAAGTCACGTTAGAAGGTGCAACGGGACCAAGGTGCGTGCGTGTGTGTGTGTGTGTGTGTGTGTTTAACACCATGTGTGTGTTAGAGAGAGCGACAGATCGACCTACTCCTACAGAGAGATGTTGTGTAGTGTACGATTTTAGCCGCAAGAGTCGATGCATCCTCTCGTTTCCGGGCATGTCTGGTAGGGACATGCGAACAACTGCCACGCCCGCTCCTGACCAGCCTGGCCCACCCAAAGCCCCTCCATCGCCCGCGCGTGCTTCCCGCCTGAAACGGTCAGCGCCGCTACAAAGAATCGGTGCCGCATTCATGCCCGGGCAGAGCGGACGCGACCTCTCATTGGCGCAAGAGTGATGGTTGCTTCGTCCGTCCAACTTACTGCTGGGTCTATGTGATTTGACGGCTCATTGGTCTTTATTACTGAGGTGGTAGGACTGCTGGATGTCCCATGCTTTCGGCGAAAGGAGGTATACTACTACTGCTAGATTACAATTTTCTCCATTCTTACAGCGGAGGCGTGCAAGAGCAGTGAAAACACGCAGGCTCAATGATTACATGGCCCACCTCACACTACTATCACCGTGCGACACCTAATTCTTTACATAGTACTCCCTTCATTCCTAAATATTACTAGATGAGTCCCCGCGCGTTGGCGCGGAACAGCGGTATATCTCTCAGCGCAAAATTATCGATTTCATAGAACAAAAAAATTCTATAACCACATGACAAATGTGGTAGCCAAACTAAATAAACTCCCATCATCATTTACATCATCCCATGTAAGGAAAAAAGATCAGCCAACTCCTGAACTCCTACTGCATAATGGGATTATATTTTTTTGACATGTTAATGGGACTTAAAAGCTCACTTACATGCATGCTACCAGTGCATGCTTGCATGCAGACATGTTGATGTGATTTAAAACCCACTCACATGCATGTGGCACGGTATTTCTGCATGCTTGCATGTGGCTTAGTGTGGAGCCTCTCAACGTCAAGATCAGACGGCTATTATGGACTGATTTACTTCATCTAACGGCTACATCAATTTTGATGACGTGGCTCAAGGAGAGGATAGAGAATTCCTAGTAGTGAGGGCTAGCTATTACTAGTAGATATAAGTCTTTGTAGAGATTCCACTACATACGGAACAAAATGAATGAATCTACACTTAAAATGCATCTATATACATCCGCATGTGGTTCATGGTGAAATCTCTACAAAGACTTATATTTAGGAACGGAGGAAGTACTAGTATAGTACGTACTGTAATTTATCAGCGAGATAAATTTGTACAATGCTATGAAGCTTCCAGCTTCTGTTACATGTATCTTGCGTCCAAGGTTGCCCGTTGCAACATTTCATCAAATACAAAGGAGACTAACATGCATGCTATTGCATCTCAATGATTGACAGATCATAGCAAATATGTACTCCCTCCGTTCCAAAATAAGTTTCTCAACTTTGTGCAAACTTTAGTACAAAGTTGTACTACTACTAAAGTTGACATTTATTTTGGAACAGAGGCAGCTAAAGAAAAAAATGATCCATGCAGTCCCTAGCCCTTAAACCGTGAACCCTGACCAGGCTTCAATTTAATGGCAACGTTCGAGCTTCCTAATAAATGAAGTTTGCAACCTTTTGATCATCGGATCATTTTGTGCAGTTTCACCAAAATCGAGGTGAGCATCCCTGTGGCAAAGAAATTGAACAAGCGTGATTAGAATAAGATTACTGGGACTAGTTGATGAGACATAAACTCATCATAAATACAGTACGTAGAAGCCAGTAGAGGTATCTGCGGGGCAAAGAAGTAGAGAAATATCCACAGGGAGTGATGTGGGCAGCTTGAGCAGTGGTGCAAGCCGGCTGTAAAGGGAGTTGTACCTGAGGGACGTAGCTCAACCTTGAGGAGGGCGGCGGGAGGCGGCAACTGCCCACGTCGCGGCAGTGAGCAAGGGACGAAGGCAACCTCACCAGCTTTGTGAGAGAGAACGGCGGGGACCCCTGATCGGGACGTGCCGACAGTGGGTTTTCACCGTCGGCGACGGCCACCGCATCTACACTAAGCATCCACCCCTTCCCCAAGCGGACGTGATCCGCCGAGATGTTAGAGATGTGGCCACAGTCGTTTTGTGCGAGAGAGTGTGAAGAGAGCAACCCCAGCAAGCACCCGTGTAGGCTGGCCCATCCTGACTATGTACTCCTTTTCTCTCCATATGAACCTATCATATTGCGTACGTGCCACTGAAGAAAAAAACTTTATTTATAAATGACGCGACACCTGCTACTCGTTCTCCTATAACCTTGCGCTTGGCATCTCCAAAATATTGACCTTGCGATTGGCTCTTCGCCTCTTCGGGAAGTCGAGCAATAATGGTAGTGCAGTATATATCGTTCTGGCTATATGAGACTGAATGAATCGTTGCACGTCCACCACGTGGGCGAGGGTCGAGGGGCGAGGGAGAGTGCTACATACGGAGCAAAATGAGTGAATCTACACTCTAAAATACGTCTATATACATTAGTGTTTGGAGTATGTACTAGTAGTTCATATTGAAATCTACTAAAGGACATATATATTCCAAACAATATGATATAATCTCTATAACCAAGGTAGTAGGGACGAGGAGTAAACGGAGGGAGTAGTAAATTTTTCTCCTCGTCCTACGAGCCACCGCGCACATGGGCGAGGGAGCGGGCGTAAGGCATAGTAAGCAAGCTTCACCTCATCCTGCGAGCCACCGCGCCCGTGGGCAGGGGAGATGGCGTACTAAGCAAGCTCTCCTCGTTCTGCGAGTTGACGGGACACATCGAAAGTACTCCAGTGTATAGAGCCTTGCCTCTAAGGTAGGCCCCACATGGTTTGCCTCTTTTTTTAACATAACACGTCAAGTCGCAATTTGTTTGTTCACCCGTGGTAGACGATCCTCCCTCCACCAAGTGGACAACCAATACACGTGCCAAATTACCACGTGGGCTGCCTTTTTCGTACAGAAATGAGCTCCACCGTGTACGCGCGGGTGTGATTGGGAAAGAGACGGGAGTACGTGCGCTGTGCATGCACCTCTTATCTTCGTGCATGTTCCCCACCTACGTGGGTGTGTGAGAGAGATACAAACCGTGTACGTGAGTGTTTTTTGTTTTGGGGTGGGGGTGGGGTGGGGGTTGATTTCGTGAATTATTTGTGGGAATATGTGTCGATGACATCTCAAACAAAATTTTGCATGCAATGTGTGTGAAATGGAGGCCTATCCATATCATACATAGAGGGTCGGGCAATCCACGAGAAGAGAGGGAGGGTTCATAGCTATCGATAGAGTCGAAGAGAGGATCAAGTGGGTGGGTGCGAGATCGATGAAGAGAGCCATCGAAATTGTGTGTGTGTACAAGTCAAAGATATAGGGCGACTGGCCTACCAGAACGTTAGAGGGCACATGTCAAGTTTGTGTGTGGCAGGGAGACATGACTAGAGCGCTCGATGTATCTGTGTGTGGGGGGGGAGGGGTGGTGGGAGGGGTAGGCAGAGGCCTAACTATAGAGGTAGAACGACTCGTATATGTGTTGAGAAGGAGAGACCCAGATATGTCTTGAGGGAGATCGGTCGACATCCATACATAACTGAAGGACGGGAAATATGATGGGAGAGAGATAGAGGAGAGAGAGAGGGAGGGAGAGGGAGGGAGAGGGGTAGAGTGCTGGATGAGTGATGGAGTTGCTTCTCGAAGATGGTGGGAGAGGCCTACTAGACAAACTGAGGGTGGAACTGCAATGTTATCAATAAGAGTGGGGATGTGTTTCTGTGTGTGCCTATGCGTGATAGATCTGTCGGGACGCATCCATGGATGATGAAGGGGAACCATGTGTTTGGTAAGCAAACCTAATTAGATCGGTAGATAAATTGTTGTTTGTCGGAGGAAGGGAGAGACACAACTAATGAGGTAGATCGATTGACGTGTGGGTAAAAATGAGTTATAAGGACCTAGCTAGCTATATGTATAGCGAGAGATCGGTCGGTGTACGTCCATTTGTTAGAGGCTAATAAGGCCTAGCGAGACGGATAGACAGAGAGAATGGAGCTAGGAGGTGGTGCGAGAGGCCCAACTACTAGCTAGATAGGGGGAGGAGTGTGCGGTTGTGAGAGAGCGATGAAAAGAGGGGCGAGAGTTTACACGTGTGTCTGACCGTATGAGAGACACGAGGCAAGGACACATAAAGGAGGAGATTGAAGGTGTGTTTGTATGTTGTAGGCAGGCATCGCTGGAGAGGTTTATCGATCGGTGTGTGTCGGAAAGGAGTTGTGGAGACTCTGGGAGAACGACCTAAAGAAAAAAAATGAATGTGCCTGGTGGATAGAATGCCGAGGGAGGGGGAGGGCGAGGAGGGCGTGTGCATGCACAAGAGAAAGTTAGTGGTAGCTACAAAGGTTAGAGGATTGTGTGGGTGTAAGAGACTAACAAAGATCATAATTTGATATGAAAGCGGATTCATATATTTGAATAGGAGATCATAGTGTTTTAAACATTGCATGCATGAATATAGCGGTGATACACGTGCTGTGCACATGTTATACCATAATGTGATAATGCATGGTGTTTGCAACTCACAGCTAAATGCCGAACAATCTAGACCATACTATACATCAAACAATCTCACATTTTATTTGAATTTGTGATAATGTGTGGCATTTGCAGCTTACAACTAAATATCGAACAATCTAAACAATACTATATATCGAACATTCTCACATTTTATTTGAATTTGTGGTAATGTGTGGTGTTTGCAACTCACATCTAAATACTTGTAGGCGTAGGGGGCGGGGCACCATACATAATGTGATAAACACATTATACATATGAGACATGGTTTAGATTATGAAGATCTAGCTAGAGCTAGAAATGTAATGTGATTTGAAATCAAAATAAAGTGGATTCAAAAAATCTAGTTCGAGTTCATATAGTACGCATAGTTCATATGTAACTCGAGACTAATCATGTGGTGTGCTGTGAAGATAATACACAAACGATGGTTTAACTTGACAATAATGATGATTGTAGATCTTATTAAAACAGAGAAACGAATTCAAATGCTTTGACTTCACAACAATCATTACTGTAGATCTTATTCAAATAGAGAAACGAATTCAAATTTAGTTCATATTGAAGCGGTAGTATATACGTTTGGAATGCACTAAAACGTTCATTTGAGTAGTAGGTTGCATGCATTATACACGTAGCGAAATATTTTAATTGAACATAACATGAATTCAAAGTTTTGAATGACATTTGTAGGGCGCATTGATTTGGTACAGTACATGTTAGGCTTGTCCGGAAATTTCAACCCGCGCCTTGTTAGCCCGAAATATTTAAGATATATCTTTGTCTCGTTGTGCTCCGACAACTCCCTCCATCTCAACCCGCGCCTTGCTACTCCGAAATTACAACGCATGTGTAAACTCCCACCTCCTGTGAAATCCCGACACATGAAATGCCCGTGGTACCCCTGAACCGAAAGAACCGCCTCAAATCGGTGGGGGTACTTTTGTAACTTGCCCCACATTTCGGACAAGCGCGTCTCTAAGCCATGGTTCCCCACTGCCATCCCATCTGCCCACCCATTCGTACACCGAGGCCGTGAAAACCCGCGACGGAACCCCCACACCCTGCTCTGTCCGCCACCCAGCCGGAGCCTCTTCCCCGACGACGTCGTCCACAGCAACACCTCGACGTCCCTCATCCACCGTACCGGATGAGGATCCGTCGTCGATCTCATCGTCTCGCGGGTTCATCCACTCCGTCCTCCACCTCCAAGGAGCTGCCCCAACGTTCCCCTTGTCTTTCGCGCCACCTCCATTCCCACACCGCTGTCTTCACCTGCACCACCGGAAGAGCATCATCATCACCGTTTCCTCGGATGAAGCTGCGGCCTAATCAGCACCACCAAAGAGGTTGTACACTAATCGCCGCATTTTCTTCTTGATTCGATCTCACAGTGCTGCCGGCGCTCGGTCCCGAGCCGACACGGCGCGGCTCCATCCACGGCGGCGTCGCCGGCCACTTCCTCCACGGCGTCGCTCCCTCGGCGGCGACGTCCACATCAGTAGGACCTGCTGCTGCTTTAGCTCTCGCTTGCGCTGCTGCTCTACTCTTGCTCTCGGTCCCCTGCCTGGTCTGCTCTTGCTATTGCTCTTGCTCGCGTTGCTGCTCTTGCTCTTGCTCTTGCTTGCGATGCTGCTCCGATTTAGCTACACTTCACTCTGATGCCGCCGGGGTGAAGGAAGAACCAGCCACAGAGGGGAGGGGGCTCGCCGGAGAGGTACCCCACTATCTATCTTAGGGTTTAGGATGGGGGCGGTGGCCACCGGCGGTGGCGGGGCGGTGGCGTGGGGATCGCCGGACAAAAAGCTCGGCACGGGAGGGCCTAGAGGGATGGCCGGGGCGGCGTAGACCAGCGGTGGGGAGTGTTTTCGGGGCAGGCGGGGCGGCGCACCACGGGCGGCGGGGGCTGCTGTTTGGCCGACTCAGGGGGGTGGAGGTTGAAGATGAACCGCAGGCCCTTGATTTCGTATCCAACGGCTGCAAAATCGACTGACTAGAGATGAAAAAGTCAGTTGACCGACGTGTAGCCTCATCTTGCTAGTGCGTCCAGTTTCGACAGCAAAATTCAGTTTCGACAGCAAAATTCAGTTTCGACAGTTAAGTTCAGTTTCGACAGTTAAGTTCAGTTTCGACAGTTAAATTCAGTTTCGACAGTTAAGTTCGGAGATGAGCGGCTGATGTATTTTACATCTAGCACTTTGTGGTTATGTATTTTACGTCATGTATTGGAGATGCTATTAGAATTCCACTCAGGTTAACGTTGTTCGTTGTCTCTCTTGTCCTGCTTTAGCCTCGGCATTGTACAACTCACCGGAGCTGCTCCAACGATGAAACCCTCCATCACAGCGGAGCAGTACCTCGGGCTCCATCTCCAGACGCCTAAGATCTTCTTCCCCTCCTCCGACAGCCAAGTCAGCCGAAGCATCCTCACCGGCCAACCCAATCACGCTGAGATCGACATGGCTTCGCCAAAGAGGTTGTACACTTGTTGAATCTCTTTTTTACTCTACATGTTATATATATTGTCCACTGAGCACACGGATTTGTTCCTTTAGTGTCTCCTTGAAAGAAAAAACGTAGGAATTTTAATTTTCACTTGTCCTCCTTTTCAAATTCCTATTCATGAAGCACAAGACTAAGAGATAGTAGCATAATAGCATTATAACCGTACATTTTCTTGTGGTTTGACTTAATCTCACCATGCTTCTTTGCATCCTGTGATCTTCCAATTGTTGTGAATCAAACACCCAGATTGGCAGAAATCCTGTGTTTTTAAATTCTCTATTTTGCACGTGCATTCCTATCCTATTCCTGTCTATTTCCTATCTCTGCATTGTTGGAATCCTCCAATTCAAACGAGCCCTTACAGAATTACTTCTCTTACAGATAGTTGTCAAAGAAAACCTTGCGTGGTTTGTCCCGCTCCTGCTGCGCTGTCGTCCACCCCAGCTCAGCTGCTCCAACGACAGAAGGGTCCAGCATAGCAGGGATCCGGCCTCCAGACTGTCTTTCGCTGCCTCAGATCTTCTTCCCCGCCGCTGGCAGCCATGAAAACTGCACTTCCATCATCAACCGAGCATATGACCTCGAGGACTACACGGGTCCGCAAGAGAGGTCGCACTCTTTCGTGTCTGCTTATGTTATGCATCGCTTAATATTACATGCTACTTTATCGTCCTGTTCACCGATTAGACTCTGAGTCAGCTCCAAACTAATGGTCAAACTTGAGTTTTTAAATGGTTGTGGGGTACATATCGGGGCCGCTATCAATAGTATCTATCTACTATCTGGTTAATCTCCGGTGTCTACTATGAGTTTCATGTTGGGTGGGAAACAAACAGTAAAGAAGCCATTATCTGTATTTTTTAACTGAAGCCATTATCTGCCTGCTATTATTGGTTTTGGGTCTATCCACAGGTTGCTGCCATCACTCTGGATTTCTGCATGCACTCCTTACATAATCTCACTATGTTTTATTCCTATGCATGACAGTTATTGTAAACAATGGAACTAAACATGTAGAGCAAAAGAGACGAGCCTTGTGTGGCAATAAAATTTCATGCAGACGTCGCTCCATGGTAGGTGCAAAGGTAGCCCCCTCCACGCATTTTGTATTGTAATCGAGAGGAAGATATCTGTTCTGAGGGGGATTCAGAAGGAGAAGACAACTCCTATTTACCCCCCGAGGTCTTCGCTCTAACTTGGCATGCTGATGTTGGTTATATCATGCATATGGTGTCTTGCATTGCTTACTTATACATCAAATATGTCATCTGCTTAGTTTAGACATCCTTTGTGCGAATGCCATCTGTTTAGTTTATTCATCGTTTATGTGAATTATGCAACGCCATCTTGTTTAGCCAGGCATCATATATGTGAATTTTGCAATGCCATCCTGCTTAGCTAGTCATCTTATATGTAAATTATATCAGGCCATCCTTTTTTTGTTACATATTACATTTGTCAACAATGTTATTACATTCAATTGCTCTTCGTGTGCATCAGCCATTTGAAACGGTGATGGCAAATTCTGGAGTGAAACAAGGTCTTCAGAGCAGACTATGCTATCTGACGAAGCGCATATCTCGCTGGTTACGGATAGCTCCTCAGAGGAGGATTCAGAGACAGATGACCAGTCCTATTCCCCCCCCCCCCCGAGGTGTATACTCTAACTTGGCAGGGTTATGTTGCTCATATCGTGCATATGGTGTCTCGCATTGCTATGTCATTTGATTAGTTTAGACATGCTTTGTGTGAATGCCACCTGTTCAGTGTCTAATTACCATATATGTGAATTATGCATTGCCATCTTGTTGCAAGACATTATATATGTGAATTATACAATGCTATCTTGTTGCAAAGGCATTATATATGTGAATTATGCAATGCCATGCTGTTTAGCCAATCATCATGTATGTGAATTATATCATGCTATCATTTTTTGTATTACGTGTTCCATTTGGCGACAACGTTTGTATATTCAACTACTCTTCCTGTGCATCAGCCATTTGAAGCGGTGATGGAAGTATCTGGAGTGAAAACAAGGTATTCAGAGCAGACAATGCTACCTGCTGAAGCAGACATCTTGCTGGTTACAGAGAGCTCCTCAGAGGAGGATTCAGAGACTGATGACCAGTCCTATTTTCCCCCTGAGGTCTATGCTCAAACTTGGCAGGGTTATATTACCCATATCATGCATGTTGTCTTGCATTGCTTAGTTTTTGCATCATATATGGATTGCCATCTGCTTACTTGCTTACTATATAAATCATATATTAGAATTATATCATGTCATCATGTTTACATAGTACATACACATCATCTATCTGAATTATGGCATGGCAACCCATTTAATAAAGACATCATATAGTTATATCATCTCATCCTGTTTAGTGTTTACAGTCATCATATTTTGAATTATGGCATTCTATCCCTGAATGTATGTGAATTATGGCATGCCAACCTATTTAATAAACACATTATATAGTTATGTCATGTCATCCTGTTTACATAGTCTCATATTTTGAACTATGTCTTTGCATCTTTTTTAGTTAGCCATCATAATGTGAAATTGTGTCATGCTATCCTGTTTAGTTAGCCATCATATATGTGAAATTGTGTCATGCTATCCTGTTTGGTTAGACAACATAAATATGAATTATTTCATGCCCTCTTTTATTCCCCATTATCCATTGCACCCGTCTATCATACAATGTCTATACTTTCAATTACTTTTCTTGTTTATCAGCCATTTGAATTGGAGAGCGTGATGGCAGTATCTAAGGGAGTAACAACACGGTCTTCAGAAAAGATAGTGCTACCAGTTGATGCAGATAGAACCACGGTTGTACTTGCCCAAGGACCAGATCCACCACACATAACCCAGACTCTCGCAGATTGTACCCCTACCCAGTTGGACAGAGAACCAGCTACACCCCTTCTAACCCCAACCCCGGCAGATAGTAACCCGGTTCCAGTTGACACAACACCGTCTCCACCACAAAGCACCCAAACATGAGCAGTTAGTAAGGGAACTGCAGTGCCCAAAGCACGAGGACCACCACTCTGAATCCCAACTCAATGCTTAAAGGAGAAGAAGATTTGCTCTCAGGTCAGGTTCTGTAGCTATGGTTCATACTCCTTTGCTCTTGCATGACTGTATTTACTCATACCAACTATTTTCAAATTTGAAGGATGGAATTGAAACTCCAATGGCTCAACAGGTATGTTTTAAACCTGTTTCTTTAACTGGTTTGCTGTTGTAACCTACTCTATGTTGATTTCAGTTTCAATTGAATAAACAGTTATGTTCTCATGTCATGCACATTACAAGTGTTGTTATTGCTCTATAGTTACCCACACTTATATTCTGTCTATTCTGCTTTGTCTTGAACAAATATTATTTGAACTGTGTCTCTATCTTGATTTGGCAACAAAAACTAGAATGGTATAGACCATAAAGTGACCATGGTACATAGATATATGTTTGTTTCATGTTGTTATCCTATCCACTTTACTACTGAACTCATTTACCAAAATGAGTTTCATATACAACATGGTAAACATGTGATGTGTCTGCTTGTTTCTCTTTTAGAATGCGGACAAAATATTGGAGAACAGTACCGCGTTATCCAATGGTAAAGGAAGTAATGCAGATAAGGTTCAAGATAGTGAGACATCCCTGTTGGTCTCCAAGAAAGCTAATAAAAACTATCTTGACGACAGTGAGGGAACCCAAAAGTCCTGTCTTGATGTAGTGTTCGAGTTACTGGCCACTACTGCCGGCACAAGCTCTTCGAACTCGATGCCTGAATCAGTTCGTCTTCTTGAGTCTCAACTTCAAGTTGAAAGACATCGATCAGATGTGCTACGACGGGAAGCTGAAGGACTGAGGAAGTCCCTGCAGAATTCAGATGCATATTTTCTAGTGCAACAGCAAGCGCTGGAGGATTTAAGCACCAAACAAGAGAAAGTTAATAAGCTTGCTAAGCATCTTGCCAGCATTATGGGTACCCAGGATTTTGTTTCTTGAGATCTTCTAAAGTGGTTTCAGTTCTGGATTTGTTTTGCTGCGGCGTTTATTTGCGCTGGTCGCCAACTTTGACAACCAGTGTATATGATATGCTGCTTTGTTCCCTATATTTGCACTGGTGATGAACTTTGATGCCCAGTGGATGTAATATGTGTAATAGCCGTGATAGCCTAGCGTTAGTTGCTTGCTTATTTATTTCCTTGTTGTCTTGTTTATTTGTTTGCTTGTAGTCATTGCAGTTCTTTTTCCGCGGTTAGCTAGTGGCTACAATAACCTATTTTTTAAAACTAGGCCACAATAACCATGGGCTAATATTTACTGTAGTGACATTGGGCCTCCTACTGGCCATAGAAACAGTGGGCCTTCTACGGGTTGTAGAAACAATGGGCCTTCTACGGGCCGTAGAAATAATGGCGTATTATCAATGGGCCTTATACGGGCCGTATAATCAATTGGCCAAACAGACCGCATTATGGCCGTAAACGGGCTAGAGTTTGAATCATCCGTTCATGGGCCGACCATAACGGGCAATTGTTAATAGGCCGTATTTGATGACGCTATGAAATTGGCCCAACGTATTAACGGACTACAAACAGGCCGACTGTAACCATGGGCTGAATTTGGCCCACAAGCAGAAAATGACAGTAACGGGCCGTAAGTAAACGAATGCTGGAAATGAGCCCAAGAATAATGGGCTCTGAGAAGGCCGAAATATAACATGGGCTGGAAACGGCCCAACGGAATAACGGGCCGTTAATGGGTATAAAGTGATACACTATTCATTACGGGCCAGTTTCACCACGGGCCGTTAATGGGTGTAAAGTGATACACTATTCATTACGGCCCAGTTTCACCACTAGGCCAAGAGTTACATGGGGCCTCATATGGGCCGAAATACGTCATGGGCCATACATGGGCCAGAAGTGAAAACGGGCTAGAATCATATTGGATGGCCTAGATGAAGCTACTGGGCCTAATTCGGATAGGGTGTAACGGGCCTTGGGTTAGCGGGTTGTAAATGGGCTATATTCGAACATGCTGTTAACAAGCTTTCCATGGGCCGGCCCGCCAGCTTTTGACCAAGTCAAACGGGCCGGCCTTTTCATAGGAATGGGCCTCTGTTGGGCCGTGCCACGTGTCGACGTATCCTAGGTGCCTTCCGTCCAATGAGTGGTTGACATCTGTCCCAATGATGAGCCGACACGTGTTTTCTCCAGCCAATGATGATTTTACACGTGGAAAATCCCCATTGGTCGGGGCTGTTAACGGGTTATCGGATCCAAAACCCGACCCGATAGCTTAACGGCGTTCCGTTACGGTGGATGCCATGTGTCGGTCACCCTTGACGAAAGCACTTCTATGACGCGTGATTTATCGTCATGGAAGTGGACACTTCCGTGATGATAATTTTGGTAATGTCATGGAACACTTCTACGACAGCACAGGTATGACTATCTTGATTCTGTCATAAATTTGTCATGGATGTACATGCATGACAAAAAAAGCGACCTACTGTGACAAACACGTATCATCACGGAAGTGTATTTTTTTTGTAGTGTAACCCGCCGCGCGGACATAATCCGACGGGCAGTGGTGCTGATGCTCAGAATGTGGTGGATCAAGGAAGAGCCCGTCGAGAGGCAGAGTTAGCGGCACAGTATGCGGCCCGTCAACCCACTCCGGTTCATCCAACCACTTCTATGGAGCCAAGTGTAACCTTTAGAAATTTGGGCGTGCCATGCTTAGTGCCAGACCTGCGTAATGAGCGTCTGCCCAAGGATTTCAAAGGTCCTCATAAGGTGCCTAACTATACCGCCGATTTAAGTCCTAAGGTGTGGATTGAGAGTTATGAGATGGCTATGGAATTGTTGGATGTCAGCGAGGCTGCATGTGCTAAATATTTCCCCCTGATGTTGGAAGGAACGGCCCGTACTTGGTTGAATGGGCTCCTTGCTAATTCCATCGGGTCATGGGCCGAGTTAAAGGCTTGATTCATCCAAAACTTCAAAGACACATGTAAACAACTGATGTCAATTGTGGATCTGGACTCCTGTGTTCAAGAAGAAGGTGAGTCGGCAACCCATTGGATGCGTCGGGTCTCAATAATCTTGCATTCGTCGGATCGCATCAATGCCGACTCAGCAGTGTTGATGTTGGAGAACAATTGTCGTTTCACGCCCTTAAAGCAGAAACTAGGGTGGCTCAAATGCCATTGCAATGACATGGGGACGCTCATGGCGGCTCTAGTTAAGTATGCTGACTCTGATAGTACCAAGGATCCCGAGTCTGATGATGAAAAGTCGGGGAAGGGAAGGAAGAGCAGCAACGCCAAGGGGCAGCAGCATAACCCGGCGAGCCAGGGAGGCAATGGTAAGCGCAAGGCTGATAATAGTTTTGATTTTGTGGCTAACACCAATGCACAGAATAATGGTCAGCATCGCAAGGGTAAGCCGCCCCCACGGGCCGGAGGATCGGGCATCAATCTTGAACAGATGTTAAATCAGCCCTGCCCAAGACATGGTACGCGAGAAAGACCGTCCGGGCACCTCTGGAAGGATTGTCACATTATGAAAGAGTACAATAATTCCAATCTTTTTCAAGACAGTCATGGGCCAGGTGGTGGTTCTGGATCCGGCTTTCACGGTCCGGGTTATGGCGGTGGCGGTTCTAACTCTGGATTCCAAGGGAATCAAGGTACTCACAGCAACCAGGGTGGTTACAACCAGTAGAATAAGCAGGGGGGTCAACAGCAGCAGTCTAGTTATCAGAGCAACCCGAAGTAGATGAATAGTGGACGATATCATTTGTTCACCACTAGCTTATGTAAGTGAGACCAGAAGCTTCATAAGAGAGCGGTCAACGCCGTTGAGCCGGCGGTTCCCCGTTACTTGCGCTGGTATGAGCAGCCCATCGTGTAGAGTCGGGAAGATCACCCGCCCCGGGTTGATAATCTGGGTCATTTGACTTGGTGGTCGCACCTCAGGTTGGAGGGTGTAAGTTTACCAAGGTGCCCATGGACGGAGGGAGCGGCATCAATATCCTTTATTATGAAACTTTCCGTCGCATGGGATTGACTGATAAGAATCTTAAGCCGTCAAACACTGTTTTCCACGGCGTGGTGCCTGATAAGTCGGCGTATCCAGTTGGTAAGATAGCTCTGGAAGTTGTTTTTGGAGATGATCGTGACTCTAGGTCAGAGACATTGACCTTTGAAGTGGTCAAGATCCATAGCCCATATCATGCTCTGTTTGGGCGGTTGGCTTATGACAAGTTCATGGTGCGGCCGTGTTACGTGTATCTGCAGCTCAAGATGTCGGGTCACAAAGGAACCATTACAGTGCATGGGAGTCGTAAGATAGCTATGGAATATGTAGAAGGGGATGCGGCTTATGCTGAGTCGGTTTGTGCAACGGAGGAGTTAAAATTTTACAAGGACAATGTTGACCCGGCAGATATGACGTCTTTGAAAAAGCCAACCAGAGAGCATGATCCAGTTTTAAAGTTTAAATTAGCAGATGATACCAAGATGGTTGATTTTGTCCTTGGCGATTCACCCAAGCAATTCAGCATCAGTGCTAATCTGGATCCGAAATAGGAAAGCACGCTCATTGAGTTCATCCGTGAGAACCGGGACATCTTTGCATGGAAGCCTTCAGACATGTGGGTGTACCGAGAGAACTCGCTGAGCACACTCTTAATATTGATCCGAAGTTTAAGCCGGTCAAACAGTTTCTTCGCCGTTTTAATGAGGAGATATGGAAGGCCATCGGAGAGGAAGTAGCCCGGCTCAGCTGGGTTTATCATCGAAGTTTTTCATCATCAGTGGTTGGCTAACCCGGTGCTGGTACTTAAGAAGAACGGCACTTGGCGTATGTGTGTGGACTACACGGATTTGAACAAGGCTTGACCGGCTGATGCTTTTGCTCTCCCTCGTATTGATCAAATTATTGATGCTACGGTGGGTTGTGAGCGTTTGAGTTTTTTGGATGCTTATTTTGGTTATCATCAGATCAAGATGGCAGTTAAGGACAAGGAGAAGACAGCTTTCGTAACTCCTTTTGGAGCCTTCTGCTATGTGTCTATGCCTTTTGGGCTCAAGAGTGCCCAGGCGACTTATCAGAGATGTGTGCAAAATTGCCTTCATAATCAAATTGGGCATAATGTTCATGCTTATGTGGATGATATTGTGGTGAAGTCCAGAGAGAAAGAGACATTGATAGATGATTTGAAGGAAACCTTTGATAATCTCCGGGTTTATAAGATAACGCTTAACCCGGCCAAGTGTGTTTTTGGTGTGCCGGCGGGCAAGCTTTTGGGTTTTTTTGTGTCTAACAGGGGCATTGAAGCTAATCCGAAGAAAATCAAGGCCATTACTTGTCTGGCTAAGCCGGTGTGTGTCAATGATGTGCAACGTCTGGCGGGCCGTATTGAGGCGTTAAGCCAGTTCATAAGCCGGTTGGGAGAGAAAGCCATCCCTCTGTATCATATGATGAAAAAGACAGATAATTTTGTTTGGAGTGATGCTGCTAATGAAGCGTTTGAGGATTTGAAGAAACAGCTGGCTGAGCCGCCCGTGTTTGATGCCCCTGTTGATAAGGAGCCTTTGTTGTTATATGTGGCTACTAATAGCCGAGCTGTCAGTGTAGCCATTGTGGTAGAAAGGAAGGAGGCATGCAAGGAATATCCGGTTCAAAGGCCGGTTTACTATATCAGTGAGGTGCTTATTGAGTCCAAGCAGAGAGATCTACACTGGCAGAAGCTTCTATATGGGGTGTTCTTGGCCAGCCGGAAGCTTAAACACTATTTTTTTGGTCATCCCATCACTTTAGTTAGCTCTGCTCCTTTGGGAGATATCATCCAAAATAGGGAGGCAACTGGCCGGGTTGCTAAGTGGGCTATTGAGCTTGGACCTCATGGGTTAAAATATGTGCCCCGCACGGCCATCAAGTCTCAGGCGCTGGTGGATTTCATCAATGATTGGACAGAGCTGCAGATGCCTGAGGAAAAGCTAGATAACACGTATTGGACTATTCACTTTGATGGGTCCAGACAGTTGGAAGGCTCGGGGGCTGGAGTTGTGCTTGCTTCCCCTCGAGGTGATAAATTTTGTTATGTTCTTTGTTTGATGTTTCCTTGCACTAACAATGTAGCTTAGTATGAGGCATTGCTCCACGGTCTTCAGATGGCTAAGGAGATGAATTTAAGCCGGGTTAGATGCTTCAACGACTCAGACTTGGTGGCTCAGCAAGTCTCTGGTACTTGGGATTCTAAGGATCCACTCATGTCGGATTATCGGCGAGAGGTGGATGTTATTGCTGGTCACTTCAAGGGTTATCAAGTTGAGCACGTTGATTGGAGGAAAAATGAAGCGGCGGATGCTTTAAGCCGGTTGGGTTCTCAACGTAAGCCGGTGCCGCCTAATGTTTTTCTTGATGTGTTGCATAACCCGTCGGTCAAGTTACCTACCGGGGAGGATTTGGCTATTCCGGACCCGGAGGCTCGGTTGGTAGCGGCTCTTCATGTAATTCCGGATTGGACAGTTCCTTATTTGGCTTATATGACCCTGGGCGAGTTACCTGAGGATGACACCTTAGCCAGGCAGATAACCCGGCGGTCTAAGTCAATGACAATCGTTAATGCAGAGCTACATCATCGCAGTGTCACAGGAGCAATTCAACGTTGTGTCTCTCCAGAGGAGGGCTGTGAGATCTTGCGTGAAATTCATGAAGGAGACTGTGGTCATCATGCCGGTTCAAAATCTCTCTAGGCTAAAGCTTTTCGTCATGGATTTTATTGGCTAATAGCTCATGCTGATGCGGAGGACCTGGTTAGAAGATGTGATGGATGTCAGAAATTTTCACGATGAGCTCATGTGTCGGCTCAAGAATTGAGGATGATTCCAATTACTTGGCCGTTTGCAGTTTGGGGGGCTTGATATGATTGGACCTTTCAAAAGATCCAAGGATAAGAAGACCCACCTTTTGGTGGCGATTGATAAGTTCACTAAGTGGGTAGAGGCAGAGCCAGTCAGTAAGTGTGATGCAGCAACAACGGTTCAATTCATGAAGAAGGTGATCTTCCGTTTTGGCTTTCCACACAGCATTATAACAGATAATGGCACTAATCTCTCTGAAGGCGCTATGGAAGAATTTTGTCAACGTGAGCACATCCGGCTTGATGTGTCGTTAGTGGCTCACCCTCAATCTAATGGTCAAGCGGAGAGAGCAAATCAAGAAATCCTGAAAGGCATCAAGCCCCAGCTTATGGTTCCCGTGCAGAGAACGCTGGGTTGTTGGGTGGAGGAGTTACCTTCTGTGTTATGGAGCATCAATACCACCGCTAACAGATCTACGGGATACGCGCCTTTCTTCATGGTTTACGGAGCAGAGGCGGTTCTCCCTAGTGACATTCATCATGACTCACCTCATGATGCGGCTTATGTTGAAGTTGACAACGAAAAAGCATGTTAGGAAGCACTTGACCTGTTGGATGAGGAGCGTGACATCGCGGTGGCTCCTTTAGCAATTTACCAGCAAGATCTGCGACGTTACCACAGTCGCCGGGTTAAAAACAGAACTCTCCAAGAAGGTGATCTAGTGCTCCAGCTTATCCAGTATCAGACTGATATGCACAAGTTATCCCCACCTTGGGAATGACCCTTTGTGGTCAGCAAGAATCTAAACAACGGGTCATATTACCTTATCGATGTTTGAGACCACAAGGACTCACGCATGTCAGAGGAAGAGACCCGCCGGCCGTGGAATATAGCTCATCTTCGGCCTTACTACACTTAAGCCACTGGCTCTTCCAATGTACATACTTTGACAATGTATATATTATGATCAATATAATAAAGCCGGCATCCCTGCTAAAGCAGGGCCTCTATCGTTGTTTCTCTTTAAATAATGAGTTTTTGGTCACATGGGGGCTTCTGCTTTATACAACAAAGTTATTATTACCCTTTGATCTGGCTTATAAGCCACATACAAAAAAACTTGGGGGCTTGCTACCCAGGTTAAAGGGACCAAAGAGAGTCTGTTGCAAAATCACAACTCAAACATAGGTACCCCTTGAGCACAGCTCAAAATATTGCTTGGGGGCTCTTTTGTTCTAAAGAACGAAGAGTCTGTAACCTTGTGATAGGCTATAAAAGCCAGGCTTGGAAGCTAGGTGTATTCACCAAAAACCCCGGGTTATCCTGCCTTTTTAAGTAAGTCACTCTGCCAAGGTAATCCTGGAAAGACCCGCCAAACGTTTGACAAGTCAATCTTATGCAGACCCTGAACTTGTCAAAGTTAAAACGACGATTGGTTAATGTGAGGTCCAACTTATAAGGTTTGTAAAATGGTTTAACTCGGTGGCCTGGTAGACCATGAAAAGCCTCGTTTTGGGCCTGGCAGCCCATGAAAAGCCTCACTTCTCGTTTGTTTTTAGCAGATTCTTTCTTTTGAGGTTTATTTGGTAAGGTTTATAAAGTTTTATGATTATAATTCACCGGTGTTTATTGACCCGACCTGGCTTTGACTATAAGTCGCCAATATGAGATAATATCCGATGTTTATTGACCCGGCCTGGTTTTGACTATAAGTCGCCAGTATGAAATAATATCCGGTGTTTATTGACCCGGCCTGGTTTTCGACTATAAGTTGCTAGTATGAAATAAAGATAATATCCGATGTTTATTAACCCGGTCCGGCTTTGCTCATAAGCCGACAATCTTTGATAATTACCAGTGCTCGGAGCTTTGGGCTATCACCCTTACTGCATTGGCTTGATAAACCAACAAGTGTGATCAAATATCACATGACACTTTTCATCTGTTGTATGCAGGAACAGATTCAAAATTGATAATATCGTAAGGCATATATGGCATATCTTCGCATAGCGGATAAATAAGTATCATAAACAGCACAATATGCACGATGGCATAGCAGAACAAGAAGTTTAAAGCTCCCAAAAGGATAATTATTTTTCAGTCTCGCACACAGCAGATGTTAAACCATCCCTGGTTCACGAATCTTGGCCTAGCTGACTTGAAGGTTGCGACTCATCCCTTGCCGGTTCGTCCTCCTCCACCGTCTGGAAGTTGGCTTTGGACTAGTCAAAGCCACGTACAGCGACGAATTCAGCCTCGTCATCAATCAGGTCAGACGGATCAATATTAGGGGCGAAAGTGTGCTTACGAATCGGCGGGATTGAGTCCATCACTTTATATGAAGGAGTCACCATCTTCTGATTATCTGCATCATAACCCGGCTGATACTTGGTGAGGTTGGTATCTTCGGCAATAATTGTTGCATGAGGGCAAATCTCCTTGACACAAGCAGCAAAGTCTTGTTGGTCAAAAGGGGTTCCATCTTCCTTGAGACTAGGATACCCACTGGCTACGTCTACCGGGTCTAATTCCGGTACCCAGGCTTTGGCACGGCTTAAAGCTGTCACAGATCCGGCTCTAACACAAGATCGCTTGATTTCTTGAAACCTAGTGGGCAAGATGGATAGCTTCTTCAAGACATCACTTAATAGATTTGGCCCTTGATTCGCTGGGGAGATAGCGGCAAGAGTCCGCTGAGCTCCAGTGTATAATTGCTCAACAAGCGTGTAAACCGCCTTGAGCTTTACCAGTGTATCTCGGCTCAGATTGCTGCTCCTGGGACCTGTAAAGTTTACACAATTGGTTAAGTGGCGGCTTATATTATGATGACAAATACTCACTTTGAGTAAGTAACAAGGTGACTTACCGAAGATTGCAGAAACCATCTAAGACACACGGTTCTTTAAATCGGTGAGTTCAGCGGTAACCTCTTCCAGAGCCGCCTCGGCTTTCTCAGCACGCTGCATCAAGGCAGTCTTCTCATGAGCCCAAGCCTCTTTCTCCGCAGTAAAGTTGATCTTCAATTTTTCTGCTTCAGACACACTCAGCTGGAATTTTGATTCAGCCTGTTTTTGTCTCAGTCTCCTGAGTCGCCAGCCAGGTCTTGGCCTCGGACAATTGAGCTTCCAGTTCTGTGGTTGCAGTCTGCATACAACATAAGTTCATTTAGTTTCATGGTGGATTACAAAATACAAGTCCCAAGTGCTTTGCAAGCAACTACACTTGGCACTTGGGGGCTAATGTCTGTCAACAAAAAATTTCAAAGGAATTGGTTCTTTCTAAAAAGTCCCAAGTGCTTTGTAAACAATAACACTTGGCACTTGGGGGCTAATGCATATTGCTTGTTTTTTCTTGTTAAAGATGAGCTGGGTGAGCTGTCAACAGTCTCAGCCGACTCATGGGGGCTATACAATGTAGTTCTATACAATGATCAAAAAGACCGGCTCATTCATACTGATTAAACCGGCCCTTGGGGACAACACATGCAAATTTAAATACTATCAGCATCTGGTTTAGTTGTAAACCAGACTTGGAGGGAGTCTAAGACAGAGGCTTGTAAGTTTTTTAAGTCTACAGATCATTCAATCTTATCATAATCAGAAGACTTGGGGGCTGGCAGGATATATAACTTATATAAGCCGGAGAACGTACCTCGTACTTTTGGTGCATCTGTTTGACCATCTTAATTTCCAAATCACGGCTGGAGTGTACTTGACTGAGATAACCAGATAGCACTTCACTATTACTAAATTGAGCATAGTGGGAGACATTGAACCGCACTTTTCGTCTTTCCATGACTTCTTGTTTGGCAGAGTGTCTCGCTAGTACAATTGGATTCCCCGGTTCAATGCATCTGGTGCCAGTGATTAAAACATCATCGCCATGAGTTTCTGGCAGGTTAGCTGAGCTTTATGGTTCAATAGTCAATGGATCAAGAATGGTTTTGTCAACAAACGGCTCAGGTAAATCCGGTCGAGCGTTGACAGCAGGATCTTCCGGTTGTTTAGCGTGTTCCTGTACAGGTTGGCTGATCCGGTTCAGTAGTTTTTGGATCCTCGATCGGCTTTGTCACCTTTGCTTTTTTGGGCTTCGCTTGACCGCTAAAGAGAATTTGGGCAAGTCGGTATAATGATAAAGATATACATGTACAGAAGAAAGATATTTATTATTACCCAGGGGCAGTCTTGAAAGCCGGTAGTTGAGTTTGCGATGAGTCGCCAGAGGAGGAACGGGAAATCTCCTGCAAGGATGAAGTCAAAATTGAGTGATTAATGAAGTAACTCGCTGGTAAAAACAAGGGTTAAGGTTAAAAAGAACCTCATTTTGGCGTTTCTGAGGAGTGTTTGGTAAGCCGGAGGATAAATCGTCATCTCCACCGATCCGGGTCTGGCGGCGGCTCTCATATTGCTGTTGTTTCAAAAGAAAATGAGGATCTAAATAAGCCAAGGGGTGTGAAAACCTTACTTTCTGGGTTACCCACCGAAGTTTTTGCCTTGGTAAACGTTCTGAGTCGGAGGAAATAATAGTTACCTCTTCTTTGACTGCCTGGTTGGCCCCCGTGTCATCCTGGCAATAGTCAGTGTCAATAAGGTTGTTAAAAACAAGCCAAGAGAATCAAGGGCTACCTCTGACTCAGAGGCGTCATCCAGCTTTAGCAACTCAGAGGCGCTTGGCTTCTTTTTAGACCGCATGCTGGTCTTTTTGGCGGCTCTTGCAGCAGCCTTAGCCTTTTTAGCAGCCTCATGGTCATATTTGGCCTTCCAGAAGTCAGATTTAGCCTGTGGAAGGATAAGATATTGGAGTTCATGCAATGTTTAAGTGTTAAAGGAGAAAGAAATCAAAAAATTTACCTCTGGTGATGGGTTAAGCTTGCAGAAAGGATTCAAGCCCACTTTGTTGCAGTCTTCATATTTACTATTTACAAGTGTGGCCGCCATCTCAATTATGGCCTCTTCAATCAGTCGTAGAGAGCTATGGCGTAAGGGATCATCTGTTCCTCTGGTATAGTTACACATCAAGCTGGATCGGCGGCTTAAGGGGATGATCCGCCATGCGGCCCAGCAGCGGATTAAGTCAACTCCAGTTAAGCCGTTTCCCAACAAGGCTTGAACTTTTTTGATTGTAGGGATAAGTTTCTTGTGTTCGGCGGCGGTAAGTTTATCAGGGAGTTGATACTTGGAATCAAGGCACTCAGGCCAATAAACCGGCAATGGGTTCTCATCAGACGAAGAGACATCTTTGCAGTAGGACCATGTTTGGTTCCAGTCTTTAGGATGGCTTGGCAGAGCTACTTGAGGGAAGATAGCATCTCGTCCGCGTTGAATTGAAATCCCGCCAAGCTCCAAGGTAGGCCCATTGGTGAACTCGTTCTGCCGGTTCAAATAGAAATACTCTCTGAAAAGCTCAACACTAGGCTCTTCTTGAAGGTATACCTCACAAAAGACTTGGAAGTTACATATGTTTGATATGGAATTGGGTCCAATGTCTTGCGGATGGAGTTTGAAAAAGTTTAGGATATCTCTGAAGAATTTAGAGCCGAGTGACGAGAAACCCTGGTTCATATGGTCAGTAAATACAATAACTTCACCGTCCTTGGGCTGAGGCTTCTCTTCGCCTGGGTCAGGAACACGGTAATGCATCACACTCTTATCTGGCAAATATCCAGTGGTGACGAAATCCTTCAAGGTGTCCTCAGTGACTATGGAGGGAACCCAGTTGCAGGTCATGATTGTTTTGGGCGGCATGGTGAAAGGACAACCTAAAAGACAGGAAAGAATTTGCCGGCTCAATATGATTGTTGAAATTGCAAGTTAACAAGTACATTGCATGTTCAGAATGGCGGCTTAAGAAAGGGCTAATGATATATGAAGTAACAATAAACCGGCAGAATAAGCCGCCATGACTAAAGGCATTCAAGATCTACCAAGGCTATAATTTGCCAAGTGTTAGGACAAACAGGTTCCACAGGTTGAGGTTACAAATTTGGATCTATAGTTGTTCAGAAAAAGGAAATAAAATCAAAATCTACATAGGTGACAGTGGAAAAGCAGAGGTGCCCTAGAGGAGATCTGTCGCGGTGGGGATATATTCCAGTGTCAAGAATGAGTGCTAAAACTATTACCGCACAAGATTCATATGGTTTTTGGATCTAATCCATGGAACTAAACAAGGAGAGAGAAGGGCGGCGACGAACGCTGACGAACACCGACGAACACCAACAAAACCTAATGTCAAATCTATGGCGAAGAAAAAAGGGCTTATTGATGTTGTTAGAACAGCGAAGTGACGCCGTAGTTTTCTGGTCTATTCAGGGCGATGCAGCGGCCGGAGTTGAGGTTGGAGACGGAGGTCAACGGCGGCGAGGTTCGTGCGGGTCGGTGTGTTGCGAGGAGGAAGAAAGGAGAAGGAGAAGAATGAGAGATGACTCTATGGTCCTATTTATAAGGAAACAGAAAAACAGGCAGGCACGAAAGACGAGGAGGCCAAATGATGGTTATCCAGCTAATTGGACGCTCGATTTTCGGAAAGACATTAAGATAAAGATCCGTTAATGATGACGTCGTGGAGGGTTTCCGAAATTCTTGGAGATGACGCCATGGCGGGTTATAAGGTTTGCGCAACATATGAGGAATGATTTTTCTAAGTGTTGAAGATTGACATGAACAAGTTCAAATCAACCTGGGGCCTAATGTTGGGGATATAACTATTAGGTATGACCCGCCCAGGAGGGGCCGGGTTATCCCTATGACGATTCTTCATAATGAAGCCCAAGATCATATGGCGGTTCATAGATAAGCTTGGTAGAGGGCCCAGACCCGAAGGCGGTTTAAGGCCCATGGATATAAACCGCCATGTATGTAAACTTGTATTATAAGGCATGTAAGAAAGGTCACCAAGCCGGATACGTTGTATAAGCCGGCCGGGACTCTGTAGCCTGCAGGGCGTCAACCCGTGTATATAAGGGGACGATCTAGCGGCGGCTTACGACAAGAAACAACAGATCGAGAGCCGGGTCAAGCATATTCGCTCCCTGCTCATCGAAACCCTAGCAATACCATCTACAAACTGGACTAGGCTTTTAACTTCATCGTAAGGGGCCGAACCAGTATAAACTCCTCGTGTCCTTTGTCCTGATTAACCCCTTTAAGCTAATCTCATCGCGATGGCTCCACGACTAAGTCCTCACACTAGGACATCTGCCGTGACAATTCCACGACACATTGGAAATGGAAGAACTGGCCATTTGCTTGGCAGGGGATGTACAAAGGCGCCAAAGGCGGTTGCAGTGTGGTACTTGGGGCGGTGGCCACACAGGACCTCTGGATTTGGCACTCCTTCTTTGGTATGCCAGGAACTCACAATGACATCGACGTGCTGCAGTGCTCCCCTGTCTTTGCCAAGCTAGTTGAAGGTCATTCTCCTCCGGTGAACTTCGAGGTCAATGGGTGGCACTACAACAAGGGGTACTACCTAGCTGATGGCATCTATCCGAGATGGTCTACATTTGTGAAGACTATTTCAAACGTTGTGCCAGGAGGCAAGAAGTCCCACTTTGCCAAGGTGCAGGAGTCTTGCAAGAAGGATGTCGAGCGGGCATTTGGTGTGATCCAATCTCGATTTACTGTTGTCCGGTACCCTGCTCAAACCTGATCGAAAGATCAAATGTGGGAGATCATGACTTGTTGTGTCATCTTGCACAACATGATTATCGAGAGCGAGCAGGAAGAGCCAGTGTTTGACACTGAACCAATCTACAGGCAGGGCCCTCTAGCCGAAGTTGATCACCAGCTACCGGCAACCTGGACTGCCTACCTCGGTATGCGTCAGGAGATCCGAGACCCACAGGTGCATCATCAACTGCAGCAGGATCTGGTGGAGCACCTATGGAGGCTCAAGGGCGACGTCGGGCGTGACGTGTGATGAAATATGAGTTTTTTGTTGAACTATATAATTTATATTGAACTATTTGTTCTTGCACTATTTTGTTGAACTATTTGATTTTCTGTGATGAAGTATGTGATACAAAAATATTTATGTTAAGAATTCAACGCCGAACCACGATGAACCACGCCGAATATGGGCCGATTCTCGCCCATATGGGGCCTTTATTCGATGAAAGTGGGTCGAAAACTGGGCCAATATCGGCGCCTGGGGGCGACCTGGGGACAACGGTTGGACACCCAGCCGCCCCGAACGCCGATTGTACCGCCGGCTCGCCCCCAGGCGGCGATTTTTATGCCTCCTAGGGGGGCAACGGCTGGAGATGCTCTGAGCCTTGCAACTTCATCTGCACATCTGGTTGCATCTTCCTTAGCCCAACAAAGGTCTCAATCTCCACATACAATCGCAATTCTAGTCCTTTGAACATCTCACATGTTCATACTACTGGTGGATTGTCCATGCATTTCAGGGCTAGCAAATGAATTTATAAACAATGTTTATTTTCTCCCATAAATGAGCACATTGCATGCAATGTTCAACCACAACAGAAATGCAAGCATCTTCTTCTCACGATTCTTACAAACACCACACACCCCTCTAGTCCTCCTTCCCGCTGAACTTTTCGTCTATCACTTTCTCTCAACATGCATCCTCTCAATATATTGCCCCTTGGCTATGCATGTTGCTTTCATGTCGTTGTTTTGTTGTCTCTGAACAATACAAAAGCAACCGAACCATCTCACCTTCTGCCCGATCTATTCTTAATCCAAGGAAGCTAAATCTAGTTGAATGTTCTTGCATTGTCATGGAAGAACAAACTTATCTATGAAAACATATATCAAAATATCATTATATGAAGTGTGTACATCACATGCTTATGACTATGTTGTGACAAATAATTCTTGTTTATCTCTCACTTTCCTCTAAATATGTTTCTCCAAACATGCATTTCAATTTTCGCCCTCGCCAAAATTTCTACTTTCATGTGCTCCTTCAACCCGACAAATATGTCTTGTCCCCCCTCCATGAGATTCCCCTTGCGTTGGTGTGTTGCACATGTGATCTTTAAAAACAAGGCAAGTGAGTGGCATCGTCAACATTAGTCATTTGCATTGGGCACTCGGGAAGAAGGTACAATCGGCTTCTCTGACCAGATTTGATTTTGTATAGGTGTTACTCTTCTATATTGATGAGTTCCGTCTCTAAAGCGAATTCTAGGCTTCCTCCTGTTCAGCACAAGTACTAAAATTGATATGCAAAACTTGAAGACGTGCATAATTTAGTGCATAAATCCTCTTGCCACATCATGGAGCTTCAAATTTTCTATCGACGGAATCTAAGTGAACTAATTAATTCAAACCTTAGTTCTTAATAATTTTAACAAAAATGGGAACATAAATGAACATAATCCTGATATTTGACCCATCTATACATTGCACATGAGAATTGCCAAACAATTGATAATACCAACAAATTTTGGCATTAATTTGAAAGAACACAAAACTGATAGCTACAAAAAAGAAAGGTCAAGAGAACACTAACATAACAATACCCTGCAACAGTATGTACCTAATTTGACTCCAGTTTTATGAGTGGCATGCTGGTGCTTTTATTATGAGGGAAAATGTCATCATGCCAGTGTCTGATTCCCCTGCAACATCACAAGAACAACGTATGTTTATTATCCTAGGTAAACAAAATACACCACGATCGAGACCATACAATCAAGTTTAATTAGACATCTAAAGAACTAGTTATATACAGATAGAAGCTATAGGCCTATAATCATTGTATCCTCTCCAAGTAGTCGAATCTAAAAAGAGAAACTATACTTATCGTTTAAGTATATATAGCCATACAAACTTTCAGTGCTACTATCATAAACACTGCACGAGGGAATTGATATGAAAAGCACCTTACAAGTATCTATTAGATTAACACCAAATAGTTATTTGGATCGAACAAAAATCCCAAAAATATTCCAAAATTAAGCACATATATAGACATGAAAAAAATCATTGCTCAAAACATTTCTGATTGAGTACATGTTTTCTTTTGGGTCGCCCTCTCTTGCATTTGTGCAGCTTTGAAAATGTTTTGTTAACATGTGTGGTGAACTGGTCATTGGATCTTCGCCCTGCTGCAGCAGTGTCACGGATCAGCCAAAGCCTCATTTCTTTGGACCCAACTATATCCATCGTTCATTTACGTGACCTGGCCTCAACATTATTTGATTCTAAGAGCATCTCTAGCATATCCATCAACCGGCCGTCCCGCAAAACTCGTTTATGGTATCCCGAAAACGTTTTTTGCAGGACGTCGGACGCTGAGCCAGAGCAGATCCTGCATACCGAGCCCGCATATTTAAACTTGCATTTCGCGCTTAAAACTAGATCGCGGGAGTTCATCTAGTACATACCATATAGAGTTCATTACAAACCGAAATTAAACATAGCAACGGGAAATCTAAGACACTAGCATACTACATCTACTTGTTGCCGGAGTCACCATTGTCGCCCTCGTTGTCAGAGTCGCCGTCGCCACCCTCATCACCGGAGTCGTTGTCAGAGTCGCCGTCGCCACCCTTGTTGTCATGGAGGGTGTAGTAGATCAGCATACCGAAGAGGGTCGAGACGAACTGGTACTCCTCTTGGAGCGCCGGCATGCGCGCGGCCGCAGTTGCATCTCCGGCGATGGCGGTGGCCTCCTTTTTGCCTCCCACCATGCACGCTCGGCTGCCCGGAGCCATTGGATGGATGGATCGAAGAGCCTCCCGAGTCGCCGAAAAGTTGCCCACGCCCGCGAGCCGGTGCTGCGGGATTTCACGCCGCCGGTGCGTGCCTGCTCCCTGCGCTTCTCTTACACGGGAGGGCGGAGAGAGGAGTTGCCAGCCTCGTCGTCATTGCGCTGCTTGCGGCCAGTGAACACACCACGCCCGCCGAACCCCCGCCGCACCCGAACCCATTGTGCCCGCCGACCCCCCCGCCGCTGCCACGCCCTGCACCCTCGGACGCCATCGCCGTCAAGATCCGGTGCTCGAATGCGCCGGAAATTGTTGCCAAAGGGGAAGAGATTTCTCGCCGGAGTTTTGATTTTGCGACGGAGATGGATGAGGGGAATGACGAACGGGAACCCTAAAATGACCTGGCGCCCGCATATATACCGGAATGACAGTTGGTTTACGGGCCGCCTGTAAAACTGTTACGCGCCGGGCCCTTTTTTCAGATCTGCTCGGCCGTATTTTTGTCTAAACCAGCCGAAAAAACGCAGTTCACATGACTTGTATTGGATTTGCGAGATCCTCTTAAACAACAAGAGGATATTCCTTCACGGCCAAGACGGACGTAGGCGAGACGTTCAAAAGAAAAAAAAGACGGACGTAGGCGCTACGAAACGCGAATGCACAGGGCGCCACGAGCAACCGCACGATCGGGATCGAACGGACGAGAAACAACCACCATCCCAGCCGCCCGTCCCACGATCCAGAGGCCCCGGATAAACCCTAGGCGCCCGTGAGATCCTATATAAACCGGGGCCGACGGCATCCATCCCTCCTCCACCTCCCACCCCATCGCCGCCGCAGGCTTTGACCCCATCGCCCCTCCGTCCTCTTCGTCTCCGGTAGGCCAGGTACTCCTCCCCGCCGGCCGTTACCGCGCCGGTGGTTACCTCTGCTCGCTCGTACGCCGTCGCATCTGTAGGTCGTTCGCGCGCCAGTAGGTGGTATACGGGTCGCATCTGTAGGTCGGTCGTCGCATCTGATTATCTAGATCTACTCGGTTCGCCTGTTCGCCTTGATTTCGAGCCTGTCTTATGAACTTGCTGTATTGGTCTCTGAGGCTCTGGATCTGTTTATTTTGCATGCTAATCACCGTCATGTTATAGTTGATAGATCGATGCGATCTGTATGTCTCTTGTGCTAAAGTAGTCCTGCTGTAGAGAGATCTGTTTATTTGCAATCGTTGAGCCAGGTAGATGGAGATCTCGTGATATTAATCCTGCAGCACCAGTTTGTATTATCCTGCGGTTTTTTGTCCGATTTCCTCGAGTTTAGGTATGTATAGTTTGCACTGGTCTTGTTAGCAAATTGGAGATGCAAAAGTGCCCATCGTCTAATGGTAAAGACTGAAGGCCTCCCCGTGGGGCCTTCACATATAGGTTCGATTCCTATTGGGTGCTTCTGCAGACGATCCCCTGCATCTCCAATTTGCTCTCAACCTGAATTGCCTTGTTAAGTAGTTGCCTTGCCTGCTAATCTTGTCACATCGGATTAGAACATGCTTGGCTACTTGACAAGGTATTCTGGTCTATGTTTATCTTATTCTTCTGTTAAGAATCATTTGGAATAGTTTTACATGACTTATGTGATGAATTTGAATAATTGTAGTGGTGCTATCACTGAATTTAACTGTTTTCACTGGCACTGTTTGTGTCTGTTGGTGGTCTGTTGCAGTATTATTAGTGCAATTCTAGCTATTATGTAGTTTCAAGTCTAGTTCTGCTTGCCTGTCAAGTATTGCCTGATAAATTATACAGTTACCAATGGTTTAATATTGTTATTGTTGCAAATTATCGCTGTCATTAAATAGTTATCCATTTGAATGTGAAACAGTAGTATTGAACTTATAGCTATCCATTTGAATGTGAAACAGTAGTATTGAACTTCTTTAACTCATATCACCACCCCTAATTGTGTCTATGCAGGTAGTTAACAGCTCCAGCAGCCATGGGAAAGGAGAAGATCCACATCAGCATTGTGGTCATTGGCCATGTCGACTCTGGCAAGTCAACCACGACTGGCCACCTCATCTACAAGCTTGGAGGCATTGACAAGCGTGTGATTGAGAGGTTTGAGAAGGAAGCCGCTGAGATGAACAAGAGGTCTTTCAAGTACGCCTGGGTGCTTGACAAGCTCAAGGCTGAGCGTGAGAGGGGTATCACCATTGATATTGCTCTGTGGAAGTTCGAGACCACCAAGTACTCCTGCACTGTCATTGATGCTCCTGGTCACCGTGATTTCATCAAGAACATGATCACTGGTACCTCCCAGGCTGATTGTGCTGTGCTTATCATTGACTCCACCACTGGTGGTTTTGAGGCTGGTATCTCCAAGGATGGCCAGACCCGTGAGCACGCTCTCCTTGCTTTCACTCTTGGTGTGAAGCAGATGATCTGCTGCTGCAACAAGGTATACTTGCTGTTCAACTTCCAATGGTGATTTTTATGAGTGACCAGGTCCAGTTGATAAGTGCAACTGTTTGTTTGGCTGTTAATCTCATTTGTATTTGTTTGCATCGTTATGTCTTATTCCGTGCAACTTCCATCAGTACTTGGGTATATACATGTATTCTATTTCTCATTTGTGTTTGTTTCCATTGTTACTTTTCAATAATTCTGTTTATCTGATGAGATTGCTCTTATGATCTGTGCCAGATGGATGCCACCACTCCCAAGTACTCGAAGGCCCGTTATGAAGAAATTGTCAAGGAAGTCTCTTCATACCTGAAGAAGGTTGGTTACAACCCTGACAAGGTTCCCTTTGTTCCCATCTCTGGGTTCGAGGGTGACAACATGATTGAGAGGTCCACCAACCTTGACTGGTACAAGGGCCCCACCCTTCTCGAGGCCCTGGACCAGATCAATGAGCCCAAGAGGCCCTCAGACAAGCCCCTCCGTCTTCCCCTTCAGGACGTGTACAAGATTGGCGGCATTGGAACTGTGCCAGTGGGCCGTGTTGAGACTGGAGTCATCAAGCCAGGCATGGTTGTCACCTTTGGTCCTACTGGCCTGACCACTGAGGTGAAGTCTGTTGAGATGCACCATGAGTCTCTCCTGGAGGCGCTTCCTGGTGACAACGTCGGCTTCAACGTCAAGAACGTGGCTGTCAAGGATCTCAAGCGTGGGTACGTCGCTTCCAACTCCAAGGACGACCCTGCCAAGGAGGCTGCCAACTTCACCGCCCAGGTCATCATCATGAACCACCCCGGCCAGATCAGCAACGGCTATGCCCCGGTGCTGGACTGCCATACGTCCCACATTGCTGTCAAGTTTGCTGAGATCCAGACCAAGATCGACCGGCGGTCTGGCAAGGAGATTGAGGCGGCGCCCAAGTTCCTCAAGAACGGTGATGCTGGGTTCGTCAAGATGATCCCCACCAAGCCCATGGTGGTGGAGACCTTTGCCCAGTACCCTCCCCTGGGCCGCTTTGCTGTGCGTGACATGAGGCAGACGGTTGCCGTGGGTGTTATCAAGGCCGTGGAGAAGAAGGATCCGACCGGCGCCAAGGTGACCAAGGCTGCGGCCAAGAAGAAATGAGATGGTGTCAGGTTCTTTACTGCATCTATGGTGGCGGTGGCGGTATTTGGTGGTGGTGATAGTTGTTCTAGTTGTTTTGAAAACTTGTTAAGCTTCGGTTATTTGTGTCGAGCAGTGTTGGAACTGCTTATTGCTCTGTCATTGTATCGTTCGGTTGTGTTGGTGAAACTTCGTCAGTTAATGTTGCTACTATATATAGTTGCCATGTTTGGAGTCGTTTTATATCAGTTGATCATGTTTTTCGTCTTGCAAAGTTGAATTTCTGTTTCCTTTCTTAACTACGCATGACAAGGAGTATGTGCTGATGGTTTTTTATCCTTTTCCTGAATATTTCTTTTGTCTTAGACTTTGCAGCTCTTTTCTTCAGATTTTAATTTTTTTTCTTTTTTTGCTCTTATTATTATTATTATTATTATTCATGTGCATGAAAAATATACTTCTCCCTTTGGCCCTTCTGCTTACACACACACGAAGGCCACCGAGGCGCTTGTTTTATGATTTTGTAATAATAATCCCATTAACAGATGCTTTTAGATCTTTCTTTACGGGAATGTTCTTTTATTCATCAAATGATGTGATACTAGGGTGAGGGACGAAAGGAGTAACATTCCTTCACTAAACAGTGCGCTACTGTCCCTTTTCTGAAAACACTCCATGAGTGATGTTAGAATAGTTCTCAGCATGTAGGAGATTGCATCAATAACTAATTATTTCCGCATCAGTTACCTGGTATCAACCAGGTCACGGCAGCAATAAAATGGCCCATTCATCACGCAAAATTGCTTCATTCTTGTTTGCTTACCTATAGTGAGATACCCCATCTGAGTGCTCGATCCCAATAAACGAGGGGTTGCCGCAGTATCCAGGGTGTGTTTGGTTCAGGGAATGAAGTGGAATGTAACGGGTCGGACCTGCACATGGGAGCGATTCCTGTGTTTAGTTGAAAAATGGAACGGAATGTGTTTAGTTGAAAAATGGAACGGAACGCACTGGTTCCCTGGAGAGAATATTCACCCCATATGCCGAACCGGGTGGTTCCTTCAAATTGGCCAGACCCCGGAACACGTCTCTCTCACCTCGTCCCCCACTTACCAACGAGGAAAGCGTCCTGCACGGCGCCCCTCTCCCTCTCCCTCGATGGGCATGGCGGCGGCTATACACCTCCCCCTCCTCTACGGCAACCCCTCGTCGCGGTTGGATATGCAGCCTCGCCGGCGTCTCCTTCCCCTCGTCGGAGATGCAGCTTCGCCGCGTCTCCTACCCCTCGACCAAGGATCTGGGAAAGGACGGGGCGGCTCCCTCTTGATCCGGCCTCTCCCTCGGCTCGCTCTCTGGAACGACGACTCCTCCCCCGTCTATCTCTCGTCAAGCAGCAGCTGATTGCTCCCTCCTCCCATTCCTCTCATCTAGTAGGCAGCAACGATGGCAGGTCAGATGCAGCCGATTTGTTGGGAAGCAGAGCAGATAAGCGGCGATCGGCTCGGCTCGTCTCCTTCCCGGCTAGTGGCATCCACACACCTGGGCGGTAGCAGCACCAACCAGGGAGCAGCCAGTTCGGCAAGCAGCAAGAGAAGCATCAGCGGCGGCATGAGCAAGCTTCTTCGATTGGCAACCTGGCATTCTCCGTCCAATAATCAGTACTTAGTACTCAACTTGATTAGTGCTAGCTTTGTGTGCTCTGTGTTGAGACTGGTAGTATAATACTTTGTGATCTAGATTTTGTGCTTCATCAACATTTGTTATTTATTTTCTGAAAAGTTGCTGTGACTACCATTTTTTATATATAAACAATCAAATATCAGATTATATATTTCAGTGATAAATCATTGTGAAATTCAAATGTTGTTCAAAACTATTTATGCTTGCCAGTGGAGTTATAAATTATTGTGAGCGGAACCAAATTCATTCGATTCAATCTCTCCAACCAAACACCGAAATTTATCCATTTCATTCCATCTATTGTGCTCAAGCAAACACAGAGACGGAACCGACCCATTCTAGTGGAATGGAACCATGACATTCCATTCCACTTCGTTCCGCAACCAAACACACCCTAAGCTAATGACGAAGCCCCATGTTCCATTCTCACGCGGCGGCTTAAACACATTGCCGTTGGCCATCGGTTTCGGTTGCTGGAGGCTGGCGTGCAACTCTCGCCCAAGGTGCTGGGCGATGGAGCCTAATGATTGAGCTATGCTAGGAGGAACACATAATTGAGCTGGGCTTCCACGGAAGAGGAGATTTGTGAGTTGTGATGAACTGACAAAGTCTGTCGGAATAGCCTTGGCCTTCAGATTCTCCTCGTAAGTGAGAACCTGCTGCCAGGCCTCATCAAGCTCGTAAGCTTTCTCAACCAACCGGTTCAGTCCAGAGCCAATTTTACCGCTTACCTTATTATATTGTTCCGAGCCTGATCGCGACGCGGGTTGTCATTGTCAAGCTCTATGTCCACCACTTCAAGATCATGCTCGCCGAAGTTGCTTAACGACCGAGGTTCGCGTGGTGGACTCTCCTCTCCCGGTTTGTATTCGGACCATCTCCGGTGTCATTCCCTGAGCTTTTCGCTTGTGTGATTTGTGTCCACTATGTAGCATTCATGGACAAAGGTTGCCAACCACGGTAAGGGCACCGTACGTGGATGGCGGTTAGCTGTCTGCGGGCTCATCGTTCTCCTCCTCCATGTCTTTCGCTTCCTCGGTGGCGCCCTCAAGGATGTCGGTGAGGTTCTCGATATCCATGATTAGATGGGTAAAAAATTAAACTTCTTCCTGGATCCAATCTCACATCGAGTCCGGGAGAACCAACTCTGGATCTCGCGTGAGGCCAAACTCTGGAGGATCAGCTCGGCGGGGATCCACAGAGTACTCTAGGTTTCCGAATCTGATGACTCGACCGGGAGTGAAATTCTTGACCTAGCCGAGGTGGCCAGTCGAGTCGGCTCGTGGCGGCATGAAGGCGAACATCTAGCGTGGCGCATAGATCGCGCTAGATCTAATCTGGATTACCATCGAGACACTGAGTTCACCTAGCAGGACCTGCATGAGCCACCAGTGTAGGAGCTAATTCTAGCAGATCCCTCGGTAGGGTATCCTAGCTAGGTGATTGGGTTGGATGGTAAAACGAGACAAGGTTTCACCAAGGTTTCGAGTCTCATGGTGGAGACAATACCCTACTCTTGCTTCTGTATATTGCGATTGGGGTGTGTA
Organism: Triticum dicoccoides; assembly: GCF_002162155.2. Taxonomy (NCBI): domain Eukaryota; kingdom Viridiplantae; phylum Streptophyta; class Magnoliopsida; order Poales; family Poaceae; genus Triticum; species Triticum dicoccoides. The sequence goes on from NC_041382.1 coordinate 45,543,111, forward strand.
CAAAATACAGGTGAAATACCAAGGGATTGTCTAGTGATTTACCAACGAGTCCGGCCCCAGGCTTATATAACATACTGGGGGTCTAGGGTTAAAGATCCTAGTCGACTATGTTAGTGGAGGTAGAGTCCTCCATGGTTCCGGGATCTTTAGCTTGTACGCCAAGACTTCAGTCTTCGTATAATGCGCCATGGGTCACCCAAAGTGGCCGAGGACGGATCCGACCAAGGGGTCCTCAGCCCGGTTCACCAAGCTGGGAATCGACATGGTGAAAGACCCCTAGGCTGGGACACTGTCAACGTTTATCCAAATATATGATACTTGTCGTGTTTGATGGACCAAAGTAAATTTTAGCTTATGGATGTGCCCAGACTTTGGCAATTCGCTAGCTCTGCCATTAGAATTGGACAATGGAAATTTTCAAGGAAATGGGAAGAGTTGGTGGAGCAATACAATACTAGCCTCTTCTACTGAAACCATCATACCTGTAGTCACACCAAATATAGGAGATTTAGAGCATCTCCAACAGCCGCGCAACGCGCCACGCGCTAAAGGTCGCGATACAGTGCCGGGTTAGCCAGCTTTTGCGCACAGCGGTGCGCTGGCTCCAGCGGCCGCTGCAAATTAAGCGCGCCCACGCCGCTCCAGCGGACGCGCTATATTTCAGTTTTTTCTACTACATATTTGGTTTCGTAGATAGTTCTCCTACTATATATTTGGTTTCGTAAATAGTTCTCCTACTACTACTCGTCCGACCCGGACTCTGTCTCAGTGATGCCCTCCTCCGACGTCGGAGCGTAGGCGTCAAGAAACCGCTCGTCGCCGGAGTTCCAGGAGGACGCATCTCCTAGCGCTTGGTTGTATTTAGCGACCGCCTTTCGCGTTCGCTTGTCCTCGCGATAGTCGGCTCGCTCCTCTCTCCTCTTCGCCCTCCTCGCCCTTCTCTGGGCGAAGAACTGTTCCTCGTTGGTGTCTTTCGGGAAGCGATGACTCCACAGCGCCATGGCTTGCTCGTCCATCTCGGCCAGCCTGAGACGATGCTCCTGCCTCCGGTGCTTGCGATGATCCTCGTCAGTGAGAAGCCGCGGGAAAGGCGCAAACTCCTGTGCGCGCTCCCGCGTCGCCACGTCGGCGAAGTTCATGTCCTGACGGGAGCGCAGGAGGCGCCACGCCGCAGCGTCGTACGCGCGGGCGCCCTCCTGGGCGGTGTCGAAAGTTCCGAGACGGAGCCGCATGCCGCTGCCCGACCGAATCTCGGCGGAGTAGGTGCCGGACGGATGCACGCGGACGCCGCGGTAGCCCATACCTCCCCGGCGCCGAGGCGGCATCGTGGCGCGGTGGTGGCGTGTCGGCGGCAGAGCGCGGCAGGGGGCGATGAAGAGACGGAGAGAGCGGCAAAGGGCGATGGAGAGAGCGACGGAGGCGCTGCAATTTATAGGCGCGCCGGACGCGGCGCGCCAAATGTAGCGCGCGAGCGGCCGCCTTTTCCTGCGCGCGCGCAATCGTTTCCCGCGCGCGCTAGTTTCGCGCCATCGCTGGAGCGCGCGAAAACGTCCCGCGCGCGCTATAAAGCCAATTTACCGCGCGCGCGCGTCTTTTGACGCGGCTGTTGGAGATGCTCTTAGACCGAGTTTTCAGCCGCAAGGAAGTATCCACTACCTCAACATTTACCATACCACAAAATCACATAGTGTTCCACAAGAATACTAAATTAAAGAGGGATCTCACGATTGTGGCATGAATTATCTTTTGCATATTGTACATTATGTGCAAGCCATAAGTCATCGTTGTGTGCAGACTTGACAACACACTCTCATGAGATGCCAAGATTGAAAAGCATAGGAACCAAAAGTGAAGAAACTGGAAAGAATATAGAAATAGGAATTCAACAAAAAAGGCTGACAATGATGACGCCATTCATGTGGCCCTGCGTGCCTAATGTGTAGAGGTGAAGAGCCTTACATGTGTTTTTTTTAATACAATACAATCACATATGCTCACACACACCTATGAAAGCACGCACGCATGGACACCCTATCCCTATAAATACTTTTGAGATATTGAGCTGGCACGACATCTTGATATTGACAAAGTCACCACACGCGCCTCGTACTCGACGAAAATATCTCCTGCCACCGAACAAACATCATCGGAAAACCTGAAATAAATTCAAAAAAATGCGAGCATCACTGCCAAGTCTAGGAATTGAATCCTCGTAGGTTTGTTCCATCATAAGGAACATAAGCATATGAGTTACGCTCAATTCACAGCCTCACAGATGTTGAAGCCGTTCGCTGCACACATGTATGATTGCAACCTTGACATGAAGAAATGTGATAGGTAATAGGAGAGTCTTAGGAGGATGAGGTTGATGACATGCCACTAGTGCAGAACCGGGCAATAGCACCGGTTCGTAAGGCCCTTTAGTGCCGGTTCGGTAACCGGCACTAAAGTGTGAGCACTAAAGCCCCCCTCCCCCCCTTAGTACCGGTTCAGCACAAACCGGTGCTAAAGGGCAACCACGTGACACGAGCCAGCTCCGGGGGCAGGGAGCCCTTTAGTACCGGTTGGTGACACCAACCGGTATTAAAATGTTGGGGGATTTTTGGTTTATGATTTCTTTTTCATTTAATTTTGTGTTTTCCATTTAATTCTTTTTCGTTTGCTGGTATTTTACGATACTACATATTGTACACGTTATGCATATATATAAATAGAATTTCTAGTAGAACCGATCATATATATATATCATCGAATGTCTCACAACCACCATTAATTCACACATATATATACACATATATATATATATACAATTAGCTAGATATATACAATTTCTCCTAATTGGTGTCTTCGGAGCCAGTGGCATTAACCTAATTGGTGCCTTGGGAGCACGATGACAATTGAAAGTGGTTCATGGGGGCGGTAGCGGGTAATAGTATTCTCCTTTGGGATCTATGACCTGGTCGAGCAAAAATCTCGCTATTTCCTCTTGAATTGCTTCTATGCGCTCCTCTGCTAGGAGCTGCTCCCGCACCTCTCTGAACTGTTAAGGAGATCAATATGCATGTGTATTAGTTGTGTGACTAGATATCGATAATGGTGTAAAAATTATGAATAGTGTTCTGACAAACGTACCCAGTCCTGTCTTTGAGATCTGCTCCTTTCGGACGCCATCATGCGAATGTTCTCGCAAACGTAGTATGCACACAGATTATTTCCCGACGCCTGCTTCAGGGCCTTTACGAGAATGAAATTTGATCAGATAATAATTAATCAAGCATGATAATTAAAGAGATGGCAGCTAGCTAGCTAGTACTACTTAATTACTTACCTTGGGTCGATACCATTTTAGCTTTCGTTTCCATTGGCCTGGAGTGACGCTGATGAACTTTGCCCAAGCCCCGCCCACTGACAAAGAAAATGAATAAAGGGGTTATTAAATAGTTCATATCAGGAAATGACGAACTAAATAGGCTGAGATATAGTTAATAATGATTGAAATTACCTGTTGACTATCCCAAACAAAATGGTGTAGTCACTTTCTTTTTTAAGTAGTGAGTCCAGTATTTCAACTGTTCCTTCATCAATTTTAATGATTAACAAGATCTAGTGAAATCTGCATGCACACACGTTTGCATGTCTTAATTAAGCGGGCATATGTAAGCAAAAACATGTAGCTAGCTAGTAGGCGAAAATAGAATTTGTAGTACATGACAGTGTGACTCACTCGAAGTTGTAAGGAAGTAGTATATCTTCATTGGTATTGAGGCGCTTGAAGAACTCTAGCATGCTTTCCTTTACACTTTTTTCATAATATGCATCTAATTTCCATGTGTATTCATTAATGGTATTTGGGTCAATGAACCCAATGCCATAGCGTCCACCTTTTTTCATTTCATACATCTTCATCCTGCATAATACCACAGAAAAGAATATAGTGAGGATAATTTCAGGTAATGATTGATCACAATGATCACTACAGCTAGCTTGAGACTTAAATTACAGAAAGAAATCACTTACAGACAATAGCAACTGACGATAGATTTGTCGAGTGCGTCTTGATTGTATAACTGAAATAGTTCTGAATACTCAACGGATACAACTTTCTCATGGAAGTAATGATCCTTCTTGACATTCACCATGAGGGACTCTCGATTGGAAATCTTGGTAATGTCCATGTACCATTGATGCAATTCATACATTCTCGTTGGGAGCTTCTTGATCTCGTCTGGCTCGACCAAAGGTTGGCCCCGGACATATTTCCGTTTTATTTCCTCCTCTCTAAGCAGAGACATGGGCTCGATATCGAGGAGTTGTCCAACAGTGATCATGAGCCTTTTAGCCTACTCAATATGCTCCTCGGTTATTACCACATCGCCCAGCCCGGGAACGTTAACGGTTTGCCCACAATAATATTGGGCGCGCGTACTCTCATGTGTTGTTGGCACAACAAGCAGGGGATTGATTGCGCCGCCTGTTCTCCCAGCCGGGGAATGGTTTTACCGCTCCTTTTGCCAGCTGATTTGCTTGAGCTCGAGCTCGCCTCTTTCTGTGGACATGCTCAATTTAACTTCCTGAGGTGGCGCTCATAGTCTGTGTCAACAGGCTTGGGAGCTGGTGGTCTAGTCATACGAATGAAGTGGTCAATCTTTTCCTCAGGCACTTTTTCCCTTGGCGGCGGTGGCGGTTTCGGTGCAAAATGGGCTTCCACCTCGGCCTTCGATATGGCTGCATTTTCCTCCTCGAACTCGTCATAAGGCCTCTGTGGAAGTGGCGTGAGGCTGCTTGGACCATATTGAAATCGCTTGCCTCCGCCTGTACCTTCCGTCCTACCTCGACTTGTACCGCTACGCACCATAGCTGCAGTGGCTCTCTTCCGTGATTGCAGAGGCGGCGGAGATGGCTGACGTGGCTGAGTTGGACGAGGAGGAGTGGCCTGAAGCTGTGCCGGACTTGGAGGAGGAGTGGCCTGAAGTTGTGCCGGACTTGGAGGAGTGGTGTGACATTGTGTCGGACTTGGAGGAGGAGTGGCCTGACGCTTTGCCGGACTTGAAGGAGGAGGAGTGGCCTGACGCGTTGGTGGACTTGGAGGAGCGGGAGTCTGCTGACTCGGTGGCGGACTTCGACGAGGAGTCAGCTGACGCGATGTCGGTGGCCTTCGAAAGATGATGCAATCCTTTTTCCATAGGATGATACAATGTTTGGCCTCTCCCAGTGTGTGCTCCTCGTCACCTCCAGGAATGTCAAGCTCTAGCCCCGAATATTGGTCCACCACCTCATCAACCAAGACACGAGCATAGCCCGCTGGAATCGAGTTGCAATGGAAGGTTGCCTCGGGGGGATTTATAAAAGCAACGACGTCCGCCACCTTCATGGATATGTTCTTCATTTTGAAGTGTAGCTCACAGTTAGTGTTCTCCATGATGTCATCCATGGGGTATCTATCCAGCATTGCGTTGCCCGGGGCGGAACCCACGCTGCTTCTCGGCATGGATGGGACGGTGCTATCCAATGCTGGATCATCCGCTAGCTGCTGGAGCTGCTGAGACCCCCTTTGCTGGCTAAGTGAGTCGATCTGCTCCTGCTACCGCTGGAATTTGACTGCGAAGTCCGCGTGCGCTGATTCTAGGCCTTGAAGGCGTTCATAGTCCAGCTTCCTCTGCTCCTCCTCCATCTTCCTCTTCTTCTCCTCCGCAATCTTCTTTCTCGCACGGGTTTTGTAGTCGGTGTTCCAGTCCGAAAACCCCTCAGACCACGGAATAGCGCCCTTGCCTCGTGTTCTTCTCGGGTGTTCAGGATTTCCCAGGGCACGCGTAAGCTTGTCGTTCTCTCTATTGGGCTGGAACACCCCCGACCGAGCCTCTTCTATTACAACAAGTAGCTTATTTTCGGCTCCGTTCAGACATGCCTTCTTCGAAACTTTGCCTGTCTTCGGGTCCAACTCCCCCCCATGCGCATAGAACCAAGTCCTACACCTGGGGGGCCAGCTCAATGTTTCCGGAGTGACACCTGCATCCTCCATCTCTTTCTCAGACTTATCCCACTTAGGCATTGCCACCGCGTAGCCACCTGGCCCCAGCTTATGGAACTTATCCTTTTTTTCGGCACTGGCCTTGTTTATTCTCGACCGTTCCTTAGATAATTCCGAATCCTTGAATTTCATGAAATCGTCCCAATGAGCACTTTGCTTCTCTAGTGTTCCCTCGAATACTGGAGTCTTCCTTCCTCCCTTGACGTACTTGTCCCATACACGATTCTTGTGGTTGTTGAATGCAACCGCCATCTTCCTAAAAGCAGCGTCCTTGACTTTCTCCACATCTGCATCTGTGAAATGATCTGGTAGGGTGAAATGTTCCATGAGAGTTTCCCAAAGCAGAACTTTTTGTCTGTCGTCGACAAAAGTAAGATCTGGATGTGGCTTTGCTGGCTCTCTCCATTCTTGAAGGGAGATCGGGAGTTGGTCCTTCACAAGAACCCCGCACTGACGAATGAACTTGTCCGCAATCTTCTTAGGCGCTAATGGTTCGCCATTAGGTTTGATGGCCTCGATATTGTACTTTACGCCCTCCTTCAGCTTTTTGTTCGGGCCTCGTTTCCTGCTGCCTGAAGATTTGCTTGATCCGGATGGCTGAAAGAAGAAAGATCGATTCGTTAATATATCTTCAAGTCATTTAAAACATGTGATGATCACCAGATGCCTGCTTATATAAATATACCTCGCCGGTCTTTGTTGTTTCAAGATCAACATTTTCTTCGTCATCAATATCATAATCATAGTTCATGACTTCATCAATTCGGTCGTCGCGATCGAATATCATATCACCCTCCCCGGTGTTGTTTAGATATCCGGAGCCGCCATAATCTTCTTCATTCTGATCATCATCTGGCCTGCAAGGATGGCGTATGATATCGAACATGGTCTCTTCTCCCTCTCCGCCGGTATTGTCCGCCATAGCTTTTATTTAACTAATCCAAAAGAAATATAAAACAATTTAGTATTCAAATTACAATGCATGAATGCAATCAATTAATAAGGAAAAACTGAATCAATCATAGTACATAATAAGCATCATCGAATATAATCTCGAATACATCGTCTCGAATAATAGATATAATCTCGAATACATCGTCTCGAATAATATATATCGAATACATCACTAGCTAGCTAGCTAATAAAGATTGAATACTAAAGAGTAATCTAGGCCACTCGTGGTTCCTGAGGCGCGGGCGGTGGACAACCAAAGTGAAGGAACCATCACTAGATCATAACTTGGGTGATCTCCCCAAAGAACCTGCCAGGTATTGGAGAACCTGACGTCCATAGCAGCCATGTAGCGATGGACGTGCTCGTCCTCCTCTGCACCGAAAGTGGCCCACGCGAATGCCACAAAAGGAGATCAGGGTCGACGACGGGACCCGGGGTCGGGTTCCTCACCAAGAGCCGCGCCCCTGAAGGTAGCACCTCCCAGTGCCAGCCCGGCGGAGCCCAGTCCCGGACATGGGTCCTCTGAAGCAGGACGTCGTCGCGAACGGGTCACCGGCGAGGATGCGGGCGGGCATCGTCGACAATAAATACTATATGCCGCAAAAGTAAAGTAACATTTTTTAAATGATGGATTGTGATTTCATATATGCAAATTCTAAATTTTATAACTAAAAATATAAGAAACTAAAAAACATCGATCATCGTCTAACAATTTGAAATTAATCTAATTCATCTAGCTAAAACTAACATTTCCACATTTGTATAAAAACAGAAAAAACTTTGACATTGTATATATTATAACTAACATTTCTATATACTATTGGACATTAATCTAATCTAATTAATTAATTCATCTAAAACTTTGTATGAAAAACAGAAAAAATAAAAACTAAAAACAAAAAAAATGTGTGTGTGTGCGCGTGTAGTGCGTGTGTGTGTGTGTGCGCGCGCGCGCGTCGTGTAGTGTGTGTGTGTGTGTGCGCGCGCGCGTGTGTGCAGTAGCTACAGCCGGCGCCGGCGGCGCGGTGGCTTTGATCGATTAAAGGGAGGAGAGGGGCCAGTGGAGGGGCTCACAGCACGCGTGGGCAAGGTCGAGGCGACGGCGACGGTGAGGCGAGGTCGATCCAATTGGCGACGGCGATGGCGAGGCGAGGGGATGGCGACGGGCCGGTGCGGCGACGGGGACTGGCCGGCGATGGAGGCGAGGCGGAGTCGACGGGGACGACGCGACAGGGGCGGCGACGGCGCGGGACGGGGCGGCGGCAGAGAGAAGTGGGAGATGAGAAACTGAATTTTTTTGAAGTGTTTGTAATATAGGGGACACCTTTAGTACCGGTTGGTGCCACCACCCGGTACTAAAGGCCTGTTTTGGCCAGGCCAAGCGGCGGGAAGAGCACACCTTTAGTACCGGGTGGTGGCTGGAACCGGTACTAAAGGGTCTTTAGTACCGGTTCCAGCCACCACCC
>NC_041382.1:45551640-45571697 GCF_002162155.2 Triticum dicoccoides
TGCGGCGACGGGGACTGGCCGGCGATGGAGGCGAGGCGGAGTCGACGGGGACGACGCGACAGGGGCGGCGACGGCGCGGGACGGGGCGGCGGCAGAGAGAAGTGGGAGATGAGAAACTGAATTTTTTTGAAGTGTTTGTAATATAGGGGACACCTTTAGTACCGGTTGGTGCCACCACCCGGTACTAAAGGTGGTGCGCTGGCGCAGGTGCGGTGCGGCAAGTTTAGTCCCACCTCGCTAGCAGAGGGGCGCCCGCACTGGTTTATAAGCCCCAGTGTGGTAGCTCTGTCGAGCTCCTCTCATAAGCAGGCCTTCCGGGTCTACGTCTGCTGCTATGCCCTGATGGGCCTATTGGGCTAGTGGGCCTGCATCCTGGCCCAATTAGAATTTGGGTTTCTAGTCGTATGCAGGCTGGTGTGGCCCAGTAGGTGGGCTTTTTTATTTAGTTTTTTCTTTTCTGCTTTATTTATTTTGTTTTATTTATTTTTAGTTGTTTTTTTGCTGTATTTAGAGTTTCTTTGTGAATATTTTTGCTTTAGGTACAAAAAATTAGAAACTTTCTGTTAGTGCCGGTAGTTTTCAAATTTGAATAGTTTAAATTTTGAATTATTTGAAATTTTTGTGAATCACTAGTTTGTGAATAACTTAACTTTAAAAATACATTTTTTTCAGTGATTCTTTTTTATTATGTTTAATATTAGTGTGTTTTATCATTATATTTAATTTGGTAATGCTTAGGTTATTTAAAAAATAAAATGCCTTTGTAACAGATGAGTTTTCGTCCGAAACCCTGATAGTTCGAAAGAGATTGTCCATTTTGTACACGAAGTGCATCCAGTTTTTGCCGTAACCCTCTCTGCTTTTTTGCACATGCTATGTGGTGAAATTATGATACCATGCCAACTTTCAACATTTTCGAAGTTCATTTGAAGTGTTTTTCAATTTAGCTGAAAAAATCAGTAAATGCATGAAAAAATTTGTTTGCATATAAAATTTCTTCGCGTTTCAAATGCCAAAACACATAACTACCCCTAACTATTACAGAGATTCCCTCCTGGGTGTGAAACACAGAAGAAAGTGATGATATATAGTGAAGCCGATCACATCCCAGATCTTTGGGTGTGAAACTTTTTCTTCGCGTGTGTCCCTTTGCGCCGTAACCATGAAAAATCTTCATCATTTAACGGGATGCTCGGGTCAATATTCACTGTGAATGGAGCAATTTCATCAAACTTTTCATAATCTCCTGACATGTCTGTCTTGTCATCCACTCCCACGATGTTTCTCTTCCCAGAAAGAACTATGTGCCGCTTTGGCTCATCGTATGATGCATTCTCTTCCTTATCTTATCTTTTTCTCGGCTTGGTAGACATGTCCTTCACATAGAAAACCTGTGTCACATCATTGGCTAGGACGAATGGTTCGTCTGCATACGCAAGATTGTTGAGATCCACCGTTGTCATTCTGTACTGCGGGTCTTCCGTTACCCCGCCTCGTGTCATATTGACCCATTTGCATCGAAACAAAGGGATCTTCAAACCACGTCTATAGTCAAGTTCCCATATGTCCTGTATATAACCATAATATGTTTCCTTTCCCGTCTTGGTTTCTGCATCAAAGCGGAGACCACTGTTTTGGTTGGTGCTCTTCTTATCTTGGGCGATCGTGTAAAATGTATTACCATTTATCTTGTACCCTTTGAAAGTCATTATATTCGAAGATGGTAACTGGGACAACAAGTACAGGTCATCTTCAATAGAGGCATCATGCATGGTACGTGTCTGCAACCAGCTGGTGAAACTCCTGGTTTGTTCACGTGTAATCTAGTCATCAGACCGCTCCGGGTGTTTGGAGCGTAGCAAATTCTAGTGTTCTTCCATATATGGAGCCACAAAGGCGGAATTCTATAGAACTGTGTAGTGTGCTTCAGTGAGAGAATGTCCGTCCATACATATTATTTGATCCCCTCCTAGCGTGCCTTTTCCATCCAGTCTGCCCTTATGCCGCGATTCAGGAACACCAATCGGCTTAAGGTCAGGAATAAAGTCAATACAAAACTCAATGACCTCCTCATTTTCATGGCCCTTGGAGATGCTTCCTTCTGGCCTAGCCCGGTTATGAACATATTTCTTTAAGACTCTCATGAACCTCTCAAAGGGGAACATATTGTGTAGAAATACAGGACCCAAAACGTTAATCTCTTCGCATAGGTGAACTAGGACGTGCGTCATGATGTTGAACAAGGATGGTGGGAACACCAACTCGAAACTGACAAGACATTGCACCAAATCATTCTCTAACCTTGGTATGATTTCTGGATCGATTACCTTCTGAGAGATTGCATTGAGTAATGCACATAGCTTCACAATGGCTAAATGAACGTTTTTCAGTAGAAGCCCCCTCAATGCAACTGGAAGTAGTTGCGTCATAATCACGTGGCAGTCATGAGACTTTAGGTTCTGGAACTTTTTCTCTGCCATGTTTATTATTCCCTTTATATTCGACGAGAAGCCACACGGTACCTTAATACTGAGCAGGCATTCAAAGAAGATTTCCTTCTCTTCTTTGGTAAGAGCGTAGCTTGCATGACCCTGATGTATGCCGTCTTTTTCGTGCATATGTTGCTGGTCCTCCTGTGCCTCAGGTGTATCTTTTGTCTTCCCATACTGTAACACCCCCAGTGTCATGCTACAGTAATCCCCTTTTAATGGTGTCACGTCATCATGTTACTGTTGCTAATCCTCGCTTGATCCAGACCTTAATTCAAATTCACGTTCAAACTAAAGTCCAAAATTCAATTTTGCCAAACATGAAAACTAAAATGTTCAAAGTGTGGCAAATAATCCCTGGATATTTTTCATGTTGGAACCAACCTATTTTGGATTCCCAAAGTGCCCTTGGAATTTTATTCAGTGGTCCAACAATAATTAAATTGGCCTTTTTAGTTTCTAAAAATGGTTAGACAACTCCTTTTGAGCCCAAACTTTTTGGTGCCATCTAAGAATATTGTCTAGTATTTATATGGCATGTTTCACATTTTACTTAAGGTTGTTTGGTGGAACAACTAAATGCAAAACATGAATTAAAAACTAAAACGGTAAAGTTTAAGAAAACAAAAGAAAAGGAGAAAAGCCCCACCATCTTTTCCCTATAGACCCAAACCTACATCCCAGCCCCTGTCCCACTGGGCCTTGGCCCAACTAGCAACAAAAACAAGTCCAGCCCACACCCGAGTGCTCTCCCTTCTCACGCTACAGAAGCAGGGGCATCGTGGTGGCCATCCCATGGCGCCCCTGGTCCTGTGGAGGCCATCCCGCGCCTCTCCGTTGTCCCCCCGGTGCGTATAAGACCGCCTCGGCCTCCTAGACGAACCCTAGATCGCCAGTTCCCCCATCTCCTCTCCTTTCGCTCCCTTTCTCGATCTGGACCGGCGCCCGAGCGCTGTCATGGCTGCGCCGTCGTCATTCGCATAGCCGCCGGCATGCTCTCGCCTCTCTGTCGAGTCCACGAGATCCGCCCGCTTCCACTACGTCGTCCTCGACCACGAGTCCGAGTCGGGGATCACTGCATCGCCGCCACGCCATCGTCTTCCTCCTCGGGACGCCGGAGCTCCACCGCCGCCGTTCGTCTGCCCCAGGCCTCCCCCAAGCCCACTCTGCTCCTCTACAGGCGCCCTGTGAGCACCTCCCTCTCCTCCCCCACTCCCCTGTCGTTTCCCGTGCTTGAAGGCCATTGTTGTCGCCGTAGCCGAACTCGTCGCTGCTGCCTAGCCTCTTCGTCTCGGTCACCATCAGCCGAGTTCTCTTTCGAGCGCGGCTTCGTGCCCGTAGCGCTGCCAGGAGGCCTTCCAGCCGTCCGCGCCTCCTCCCGTGCCTCCTAGCGTGATCCCTGCCCCGCTCTTCTGCCGCCGCCGCGCTGCTGCAGCCCGCCGCTACCTGCGCTCTGCCGGCCGCGTCCCGTTCGCCCGCCCACGTCGTCCATCCCGCCCCTCTCTACGCCATCGTCTGCAGCAGCCCCGGCACGCCCGGTGCCCACTGACCCACGCCCGGCCATGCCCTGCATCGCCCGCGGCTGCTGCCCTCCCGCGCGCAGCTCGCCGCCGTTCCAGCCCCGCCGCTCGCCACTGCCGCCCGCTAGCGCTGCCGCTGCTCCAGCGCGCCTCCGGCGGCTCCTCCGACCGCGAGCCCTGTCGTGCCTATCCGCGCACGCGCCCGGCCGCGTCGCCCAGCTCGCCACTTCCTCCCCCCCCGCTCGCCTCGCCGCCCGCACGGCCCCTGCCCGCTAGCGCCCGCGCTCTCCTCCCTCGCTAGCCACTACCGCCGACGTGGCACTAGCCAGGGCCGCCCCGGGTCGCTGCCAGCGGGCCCCATGGCTCCAGTTGACTAGTCAACTGGCCAAGTTGACCAACTGACTGGGCAGTTGACCAAGTCAACGGGTCCCCACCGGTCAGTCTCTGGTGCACCCCTGGGTGCACTGCACCAGGTGCACTGCACCAGGTGCACCCAGTTTTAACTGGTGAATTTTTGAAATATTTAAATAAGAAATTGTTTAAATCTTTAGAAATTCATAGTAATTAAACCGTAGCTCGAATGAAAATGTTTTCTATATGAAAGTTGCTCAGAAAAATCCAACGAATCCAAATGCACAGTCCATTCACCTGTCACATGCCCCTAGCATGTTGAACATGGAAGCGTCCCCTCTCTTTCATCTGTCCGGAATCCGCCTAACGCTGGGAATTCATCCTCGGGTGTTTATCCCCGCCGTATGCAACATGTAGTACTACGTTAGGGCAACCCTAGCTCTGCCCGTCGTCATGTTATGCCTTGTGATGCATTGTTTGCTCTGTATTTACTGTTTCTTCCCCCTCTTCTCTCCGGTAGACCCCGAGACCGATGATGCCGCTGTGATCGACTACATCACCGACGACCCCTCCTTCTTGTCTGAGCAACTAGGCAAGCAAACCCTCCTTGAGCATTCCGAGATCGCCCATTCTTTCCCTCTCATGCTTGCATTAGAACTGCTACTGCTTTCTGTATGATCCTACTCTGATGCATATCCTGTTTTGTTACCCGCTTTCATACCTTACCTGCTTATCCTAAACTGCTTAGTATAGGTTGGTTAGTGATCCATCAGTGACCCCCTCCTTGTCCCAGTTGCCCCGCTTTATGTTCGATGACTCGATCATCATGATCGACGTCCAGGCCCCGACACCGCACATCACCCCCCTAGTTGTATGACTCTGCAGAGTTACCATCGAGTGCCGAGGGTGGAACCTCTTACATCACTCCTGATGAGATCTTTGTAGTATAGCTATCCGGTCGTGGTCATCGAGGGTGATTTCCTCCTTAACCACTTCCGATACGACTCTATCATGCAACCCCTCAAGTGTGAACCTCGAGGGTGGTCCCTCTTATGTTCACCTTGATGATTACATCGAGTGGAATTCACCGGGGGTGATTCCTCGGGTTTTCCCCTTGATGTTTGGACACACGGTTACTATGGTTACTATGACTTTATAGTGAACCATGTTACTAAAGACGGGTCGACCCTGAGGGGTACCTGCGTGAGCTTAATAGCGAGTGATGTGGAGTCGGGTTGACCTGGAAGGTGCCCGTGAGATACTTATGAGGCGTGGCCGGGCATTCTTAGCCCTTGCCACAAGTACTCGAGACGGGCCGACGGGGTCACATCGATCGTGAGTCTCTGCTCGTTACCGCGCGTTCCTAATCCACTACGATTTGGATATTTGATCCGAGGGGCCTCTGGCCTGATAGCACTAACCATCACGTGGGCATAGTATGGGCGTTCTGCGTCGTATACATCAGCCGAAGCTTAATAGATGTCAACGACTGAGCGGCGCGCACCGGGTTGGACTGGAAAGCACCTACCTTGTTGAAGGAGGTAGCTAGGTCTGCTCACCGGCCGCGTACGCAACATGCAGGAGTTCCCGGGGAGATGGCCCATGACCCCTGGGGGCATAGGTTTAGTCCGGCGTGCTGGCCTCTCTATTAAGCCTAGGTCAGGTTGCGGCGTATTGTTTGGCCGAGGCCGGGCATGACCCAGGAAAGTGTGTCCGGCCGGAGTTAATCGAGTGTGGTGGGTAAGTTGGTGCACCCCTGCAGGGAAGAAAACATCTATCGATAGCCTGTCCTATGGTAACGGACACTTGGAGTTGTATCCCGATCGATACAACTAGAACTAGATACTCGTGATGAGAAATGGATGGTGATGAGAATTGGATTGTGATGATAACTGGATAGTATGGCTCTGGGATTGCTTTCTCCCAGGGAGTCGAGAAAGGGCCGAGGTTGATAACACTTCTACTACTTTACTTTATGCTACTCTACTCCCTCCTGTTGCTGCAGATGGTGGTTTCCAGAAGATGCTAGTCTTTGATAGGCTAGGCTTTCCCCTTCCCTTCTGGCATTCTGCAGTTTAGTCCACAGATACAACCCATTCCTTTGATACAGATGCATACTTAGTTTAGATCTGATGTAAGTCTTGCGAGTACTTTGGATGAGTACTCACGGCTGCTTTGCTACCTCTTTTCCCCCATACCCGATTGTTGCAACCAGATGACGGATCCCAGGAGCCAGACGACACCACTGATGAGTACTGCTACCCCGAGGGTGCCTACTACTACGTGGAGACCGCCGACGACCAGGAGTAGTAGGAGGCTCCCAGGCAGGAGGCCTTGCCTTTTCGATCGTTGTTGCTTTTGTGCTAGCCTTCTTAAGGCAAACTTGTCTAACTTATGTCTGTACTCAGATATTGTTGCTTCCGCCGACTCTTGTGTATTCGAGCCCTCGAGGCCCTTGGCTTGTAATATAAGGCTTGTATTATTTTAATTTGTGTCTAGAGTTGTGTTGTGATATCTTCCCGTGAGTTCTTGATCTTGATCGTACACATTTGCGTGTATGATTAGTGTACGGTCAAATCGGGGGTGTCACAAGTTGGTATCAGAGCCGACTGCCTATAGGTAGCCCCCTTTCCAACTCCTTGGCCGAAGTCGAGTCTAGTTACTGAAAAACTTTTACTAACATGGCTGTGTGCCTTACGGGCCCACGTCGCCATTGGGTGGTATTAGGATCTTTTATTCCTCGTCTATACTCTGGGACTCTGATCTCTCGTCTATTCGGGTTAAACTTTTTACTAACTCTGACTCTAGGATCTCGTAACCACTTCCTCCCAGGGAGCCCCGGCATTACCGATGATCGCTTGCTTCGCCGGGAGATTCTGCAGATACTCCTCGATGTTTGTCGAGACCCTGTGCCCACTGCCTTGTAGTTCCTGACCATATTAATCCCCGTGAATAATATCCTTGCCGCTTGTACCTTCATATCCAGTTGCTCCTATTATTACAAGATGTATTCTCCATTGTTTCGAGAATCCTTTGTGCCTTCTACTTTGCGGCTTATTTTTGCACTACGGATAATTCATTGAACCCATTCATCCCCAGTTGTTCATGTGGTTCACAAAATTCTTCGAAATACTATTCTATTTTATGAAAATCCTCAGCAGCCTATTGCTCCTGAATTCCTTGCCTTCCTGCATTATGGTTAATTCCATATTTCTAGTAATCCCCGTTGACATCCTTTGTCACTATCATTTCGAGTCCCTTGATTCAATATGTTACGAATGCATGGAATCCTCTGTCGAATCCTAGAATTCATCCTTCTGGCTCAGACATCATTTTAACACATGAGATGGATCTCGACCAATCAAATTGTCGTCGATTGTACCCCTTAGGCTATTCAACTTATCCATCCCTAATCAGAGCATTGCTTCTGATCCCTTGTCTTGGAATTCATAATTCCTTTGCATTTGAGCCTTGAGTTAGTCAGTTGTTTCTATAATCAGATGCACATGCATTCCTTCTTCCTTTGATAGAGTACCGATACTCACATCAGCTCCGTTGTAGACCACCAGACCTCTTGTTGGATTATTATCGGACAATGTCCTTCATATTCAAGTAACCTTGTGGGCCTTTCCACGGATATATAAAGCCTTTGGTAATTTGTATCCTCTGCTTCCTCAACCATGCTTTGTTTTCGAGCTGGTGGTATTTACTATTGAAGCTTGTGGTATATGTTTCCACGATACCCTGATGGGTTGAACCTATGCCTTCCTTATTATGTGTGAACTCGAAAGTTTTCACGAGTCATACTCTTCTGGTATTTTGCTAAATAAAATTTCTACACTATGGCTTCATCAAAAGCGAGAAGTAAAATGAAAGGTTATGCATGGAAGAAGTGGGAGTCGACCTTGAGCCTTTGGGTTCATGCCCATGGACCCGATGTGAAACTTATCATCGAAGCTTCTTGTAAATGATATTAATACCCTTGTTGTAAGTTCGTCCTGTATCTATGCTTGGTCCTTTGCAATCATGGCTCCGACCATATTTTCTCATTAATACCATTTATCGGACAAATTAAGTACTTGTCTTGTGCAGATCATTGCACCTGTCCAACCTTTACTTTGATCTACCATCGAGTAGTACACTAGGATATCTTGATAATGTCATGGAACTGCATAACTTCTTTTGGGTTCTTCATCAACTGTTATTTCTCACTGATTTCAATTTTTCTAGGTTCTGGGTTGTCGTCAACCGAGAACACCGGTATGTGAATCATTTCCTCATTCCGGTTCGATAACCCTAATTAATTTTCGTTGCTTATGAGTTTAATAATCCTTCCCGTCATTCCTAGCCTGATCGGCTATACCATTATTGGGCTAATTTTTAACTGTGCTACCTGGTCCTTATCCCCGAAATTGTAACACTTATTCTATGAGTGGTTCCTGATGGATCCTTTCTGTATCCAAAGTCTGACCTTTGCTTAAAGACCTTGTCAATGCTATCTCGAAGCATGCCTGTGGTACTCCGATTTTCAATAAAAACATTTGAACCACAATGCTAAACTTTTCCTTATCAATTATTCAAACACCGTTGTATGGGTAAGGTCATTAAATTCTTTCCCTTTACCCAATTGGTTATCTACTTACTATCCTGTCATGGATATCATCCTCTGCTTGTCCTTGGGAAGGATATACTCATGATAATTGTGTTTAAACACATTTTCCTTTCCATTGTTCTGATTAATATACTAATCATATTTTTCCTTTCCATTCTTTTGTTTAACCTTTCCGGTAAACTAACTTATCTCAGTAGAGATAATTTCTTGCTTAGGTAAGCACCTCAATGTACAACTCTGTCAGTAAATACCCTGTTACTATTGTTGATGACATTCCGGTAGCCACCAATGGACAAGAACTTTGCCTAATGGCCCACCTCATTCAACGAGCAGGAAAATGGTTCTCTTCGTCCCTCGCCCTTGGTACCGACGTTGTTGCCGCCATAACTGACAGGCTACCCTCTGACATGCCTTGCTATCATGACCGTGCAAGATGTCATCGCTCCTTCTATTTTAACCCACATGGTGAGCCCATAACCCACAGTTCCACATGATCGGAACCTGACTCTCCTCTATATCCTTTATTCCGAAGTATCATTTGCTCTTGGCTTCGTGTGTTGTCACGAGCCACCGTCCGAGAGATGATATATTCCCAATGCTCTGAACCCCCTTCTCACACTCTGTTCAGCTATCGATCGTTTGTCCATTCGCTTGAAACTTCCTATTGTACCTTCATATTTTGCTCTCGATGTTTTCTTAAGTTTCAACTCGAGAGATACTTTTGCCACATTCCCTGAATTGTTCACCAGATAATTAACCCTATAAGGGTCAGTTCTCCCGAAGTTACTCTTTACTTCCGCACTTAAATCTCGGGACGAGATTTCTTATAGTGGAGGAGATTTGTAACACCCCCAGTGTCATGCTACAGTAATCCCCTTTTAATGGTGCCACATCATCATGTTACTGTTGCTAATCCTCGCTTGATCCAGACCTTAATTCAAATTCACGTTCAAACTAAAGTCCAAAATTCAATTTTGCCAAACATGAAAACTAAAATGTTCAAAGTGTGGCAAATAATCCCTGGATATTTTTCATGTTGGAACCAACCTATTTTGGATTCCCAAAGTGCCCTTGGAATTTTATTGAGTGGTCCAACAATAATTAAATTGGCCTTTTTAGTTTCTAAAAATGGTTAGACAACTCCTTTTGAGCCCAAACTTTTTGGTGCCATCTAAGAATATTGTCTAGTATTTATATGGCATGTTTCACATTTTACTAAAGGTTGTTTGGTGGAACAACCAAATCCAAAACATGGGCTAAAAACTAAAACGGTAAAGTTTAAGAAAACAAAAGAAAAGGAGAAAAGCCCCACCATCTTTTCCCTATAGACCCAAACCTACATCCCGGCCCCTGTCCCACTGGGCCTTAGCCCAACTAGCAACAAAAACAAGCCCAGCCCACACCCGAGTCCTCTCCCTCCTCACGCTACAGAAGCAGGGGCATCGTGGTGGCCATCCCATGGCGCCCCTGGTCCCGTGGAGGCCATCCCGCGCCTCTCCGCCGTCCCCCCGGCGCGTATAAGACTGCCTCGGCCTCCTAGACGAACCCTAGATCGCCAGTTCCCCCCTCTCCTCTCCACTCGCTCCCTTTCTCGATCTGGACCGGCGCCCGAGCGCTGCCATGGCTGCGCCGTCATCGTCCGCATAGCCGCCGGCATCCTCTCGCCTCTCCGTCGAGTCCACGAGATCCGCCCGCTTCCGCTACGTCATCCTCGACCACGAGTCCGAGTCGGGGGTCACTACATCGCCGCCACGCCATCGTCTTCCTCCTTAGGACGCCGGAGCTCCACCGCCGCCGTGTTGGGGAATGTAGTAATTTCAAAAAGTTTCCTACGCACACGCAAGATCATGGTAATGCATAGCAATGAGAGGGGAGAGTGTAGTCTACGTACCCTCGTAGACCGACAGCGGAAGCGTTATGACAACGCGGTTGATGTAGTCGTACGTCTTCACGGCCCGACCGATCAAGCACCAAAACTATGGCACCTCCGAATTCTAGCACACGTTCAGCTCGATGACGATCCCCGAACTCCGATCCAGCAAAGTGTCAGGGAAGAGTTCCGTCAGCACGACGGCGTGGTGACGATCTAGATGTTCTACTATCGCAGGGCTTCGCCTAAGCACCACTACAATATTATCGAGGACTATGGTGGAGGGGGCACCGCACACGGCTAAGAGAACGATCTTGAAGATCAACTTGTGTGTATAGAGGTGCCCGCCTGCCCTCGTATATAAAGGAGCAAGGGGGAGGCCGGCCGGCCCTTGGGGTGCAGCAAGGAGGAGGAGTCCTCCTCCTAGTAGGAGCAGGACTCCCCTCTTTCCTACTCCAACTAGGAGGGGGAAAGGAAGGTGGAGAGGGAGAAGGAAAGGGGGGCGCCGCCCCCTCTCCTAGTCCAATTCGGACAAGAGGGGGAGGGGCGCGCGGCCCACCCTGGCCGCCCCTGTCTCTCTCCACTAGGGCCCATAAAGCCCATTACTTCTCCCGGGGGTTCCGGTAACCCTCCGGCACTCCGGTTTTCTCCGTAATCACCCGGAACACTTCCGGTGTCCGAATATAGCCGTCCAATATATCAATCTTTATGTGTCGATCATTTCGAGACTCCTCGTCATGTCCGTGATCACATCCGGGACTCCGAACAAACTTCGGTACATCAAAATATATAAACTCATAATGAAACTGTCATCGTAACGTTAAGCGTGCGGACCCTACGGGTTCGAGAACAATGTAGACATGACCGAGACATGTCTCAGGTCAATAACCAATAGCAGAACCTGGATGCTCATATTGGCTCCCACGTATTCTACGAAGATCTTTTACCGGTCAGACCGCATAACAACATACTTTGTTCCCTTTGTCATCGGTATGTTACTTGCCCGAGATTCGATCGTCGGTATCTCAATACCTAGTTCAATCTCGTTACCGGCAAGTCTCTTTACTCGTTTCGTAATACATCATCTTGCAACTAACTCATTAGTTGCAATGCTTGCAAGGCTTATGTGATGTGCATTACCGAGAGGGCCTAGAGATACCTCTCTGACAATCGGAGTGACAAATCCTAATCTCAAAATACGCCAACCCAACATGTACCTTTGGAGACACCTGTAGAGCTCCTTTATAATCACCCAGTTACGTTGTGATGTTTGGTAGCACACAAAGTGTTCCTCCGGCAAACGGGAGTTGCATAATCTCATAGTCATAGGAACATGTATAAGTCATGAAGAAAGCAATAGCAACATACTAAACGATCGGGTGCTAAGCTAATGGAATGGGTCATGTCAATCACATCATTCTCCTAATGATGTGATCCCGTTAATCAAATGACAACACATGTCTATGGTTAGGAAACATAACCATCTTTGATTAACGAGCTAGTCAAGTAGAGGCACACTAGTGATGTTTAGTTTGTCTATGTATTCACACAAGTATTATGTTTCCGGATAATACAATTCTAGCATGAATAATAAACATTTATCATGATATAAGGAAATAAATAATAATTTTATTATTGCCTCTAGGGCATATTTCCTTCAGTCTCCCACTTGCACTAGAGTCAATAATCTAGATTTACACAGTAATGATTCTAACACCCATGGAGCTTTGGTGCTGATCATGTTTTGCTCATGGAAGAGGCTTAGTCAACGGGTCTGCTACATTCAAATCCGTATGTATCTTGCAAATCTCTATGTCTCCCACCTGGACTAGATCCCGGATGGAATTGAAGCATCTCTTGACGTGTTTGGTTCTCTTGTGAAATCTGGATTCCTTTGCCAAGGAAATTGCACCAGTATTGTCACAAAAGATTTTCATTGGACCCGATGCACTAGGTATGACACCTAGATCAGACATGAACTCCTTCATCCAGACTCCTTCGTTTGCCGCTTCTGAAGCAGCTATGTACTCCGCTTCACATGTAGATCCCGCCACAACGCTTTGTTTAGAACTGCACCAACTGATAGCTCCACCGTTTAATGTAAACACGTATCCGGTTTGCGATTTAGAATCGTCCGGATCAGTGTCAAAGCTTGCATCAATGTAACCATTTACGATGAGCTCTTTGTCACCTCCATATACGAGAAACATATCCTTAGTCCTTTTCAGGAATTTCAAGATGTTCTTGACCGTTGTCCAGTGATCCACTCCTGGATTACTTTGGTACCTCCCTGCTAGACTTATAGCAAGACATACATCAGGTCTGGTACACAACATTGCATACATGATAGAGCCTATGGCTGAAGCATAGGGAACACCTTTCATTTTCTCTCTATCTTCTGCAGTGGTCGGGCATTGAGTCTTACTCAATTTCACACCTTGTAACACAGGCAAGAATCCTTTCTTTGCTTGATCCATTTTGAACTTCTTCAAAATTTTGTCAAGGTATGTGCTTTGTGAAAGTCCAATTAAGCGTCTTGATCTATCTCTATAGATCTTAATGCCCAATATGTAAGCAGCTTCACCGAGGTCTTTCATTGAAAAACTCTTATTCAAGTATCCCTTTATGCTATCCAGAAATTCTATATCATTTCCGATTAGTAATATGTCATCTACATATAATATCAGAAATGCTACAGAGCTCCCACTTACTTTCTTGTAAATACAGGCTTCTCCAAAAGTCTGTACAAAACCAAATGCTTTGATCACATTATCAAAGCGTTTATTCCAACTCCGAGAGGCTTGCACCAGTCCATAAATGGATCACTGGAGCTTGCACACTTTGTTAGCTCCCTTTGGATCGACAAAACCTTCCAGCTGCATCATATACAACTCTTCTTCCAG
Organism: Triticum dicoccoides; assembly: GCF_002162155.2. Classification (NCBI taxonomy): domain Eukaryota; kingdom Viridiplantae; phylum Streptophyta; class Magnoliopsida; order Poales; family Poaceae; genus Triticum; species Triticum dicoccoides. The sequence goes on from NC_041382.1 coordinate 45,565,386, forward strand.
AAATCCATTCAGGAATGCAGTTTTGACATCCATCTGCCAAATTTCATAAAATGCGGCAATTGCTAACATGATTCGGACAGACTTAAGCATCGCTACGAGTGAGAAGGTCTTATCGTAGTCAATCCGTTGAACTTGTCAAAAACCTTTTGCGACAAGTCGAGCTTTGTAGACAGTAACATTACCGTCAGCGTCAGTCTTCTTCTTGAAGATCCATTTATTCTCAATTGCTTGTCGATCTTTGGGCAAGTCAACCAAAGTCCATACTTTGTTCTCATACATGGATCCCATCTCAGATTTCATGGCTTCAAGCCATTTTGCGGAATCTGGGCTCACCATCGCTTCTTCATAGTTCGTAGGTTCATCATGATCTAGTAGCATGACTTCCAGAACAGGATTACCGTACCACTCTGGTGCGGATCTTACTCTGGTTGATCTACGAGGTTTAGTAATAACTTGTTCTGAAGTTTCATGATCATCATCATTAGCTTCATCACTAATTGGTGTAGGTGTCACAGAAACCGGTTTCTGTGATGTACTACTTTCCAATAAGGGAGCAGGTACAGTTACCTCATCAAGTTCTACTTTCCTTCCACTCACTTCTTTCGAGAGAAACTCCTTCTCTAGAAAGTTTCCGAATTTAGCAACAAAAGTCTTGCCTTCGGATCTATGATAGAAGGTGTATCCAATAGTTTCTTTTGGATATCCTATGAAGACACATTTCTCTGATTTGGGTTCGAGCTTATCAGGTTGAAGCTTTTTCACATAAGCATCGCAGCCCCAAACTTTCAGAAACGACAACTTTGGTTTCTTGCCAAACCACAGTTCATAAGGCGTCATCTCAACGGATTTTGATGGTGCCCTATTTAACGTGAATGCGGCCGTCTCTAAAGCATAACCCCAAAATGATAGCGGTAAATCAGTAAGAGACATCATAGATCGCACCATATCTAGTAAAGCACGATTACGATGTTCGGACACACCATTACGCTGTGGTGTTCCGGGTGGCGTGAGTTGCGAAACTATTCCGCATTGTTTCAAATGTACACCAAACTCGTAACTCAAATATTCTCCTCCACGATCAGATCGTAGGAATTTTATTTTCTTGTTACGATGATTTTCAACTTCACTCTGAAATTCTTTGAACTTTTCAAATGTTTCAGACTTATGTTTCATTAAGTAGATATACCCATATCTGCTTAAGTCATCTGTGAAGGTGAGAAAATAACGATATCCGCCACGAGCCTCAACATTCATCGGACCACATACATCTGTATGTATGATTTCCAACAAATCTGTTGCTCTCTCCATAGTACCGGAGAATGGTGTTTTGGTCATCTTGCCCATAAGGCACGGTTCGCAAGTACCAAATGATTCATAATCAAGTGGTTCAAAAAGTCCATCAGTATGGAGTTTCTTCATGCGCTTTACACCGATATGACCTAAACGGCAGTGCCACAAATAAGTTGCACTATCATTATCAACTTTGCATCTTTTGGCTTCAACATTATGAATATGTGTGTCACTACTATCGAGATTTAATAAGAATAGACCACTCTTCAAGGGTGCATGACCATAAACGATATTACTCATATAAATAGAACAACCATTATTCTCTGATTTAAATGAATAACCGTCTCGCATCAAACAAGATCCAGATATAATGTTCATGCTCAACGCTGGCACCAAATAACAATTATTTAGGTCTAATACTAATCCCGAAGGTAGATGTAGAGGTAGCGTGCCGACCGGGATCACATCGACTTTGGAACCATTTCCCACGCGCATCATCACCTCGTCCTTAGCCAATCTTTGCTTTATCCGTAGTTCCTGTTTCGAGTTGCAAATATTAGCAAAAGAACCAGTATCAAATACCCAGGTGCTACTGCGAGTATTAGTAAGGTACACATCAATAACATGTATATCATATATACCTTTGTTCACCTTACCATCCTTCTTATCCGCCAAATACTTGGGGCAGTTCCGCTTCCAGTGACCAGTCTGCTTACAATAGAAGCACTCAGTTTCAGGCTTAGGTCCAGATTTGGGTTTCTTCTCCCGAGCAGCAACTTGCTTGCTGTTCTTTTTGAAGTTCCCCTTCTTCTTCCCTTTGCCCTTTTTCTTGAAACTAGTGGTCTTGTTGACCATCAACACTTGATGCCCCTTCTTGATTTCTACCTCCGCAGCTTTCAGCATTGCGAAGAGCTCGGGAATTGTCTTAACCATCCCTTGCATATTATAGTTCATCACGAAGCTCTTGTAGCTAGGTGGAAGTGATTGGAGAATTCTGTCAATGACGCAATCATCTGGAAGATTAACTCCCAATTAAATCAAGTGATTATTATACCCAGACATTTTGAGTATATGCTCACTGACAGAACTGTTCTCCTCCATCTTGCAGCTATAGAACTTATTGGAGACTTCATATCTCTCAATCCAGGCATTTGCTTGAAATATTAACTTCAACTCCTGGAACATCTCATATGCTCCATGACGTTCAAAACGTCATTGAAGTCCCGATTCTAAGCCGTAAAGCATGGCACACTGAACTATTGAGTAGTCATCAGCTTTGCTCTGCCAGACGTTCATAACATCTGCTGTTGCTCCAGCAGCAGGCCTGGCACCCAGCGGTGCTTCCAGGACGTAATTCTTCTGTGCAGCAATGAGGATAATCCTCAAGTTACGGACCCAGTCCATGTAATTGCTACCATCATCTTTCAACTTTGCTTTCTCAAGGAATGCAATTAAATTCAATCGAACAACAGCACGGGACATCTATCTACAATCAAATATAAACAAGCAAGATACTATCAGGTACTAAGTTCATGATAAATTTAAGTTCAATTAATCATATTACTAAAGAACTCCCACTTAGATAGACATCCCTCTAATCCTCTAAGTGATCACGTGATCCAAATCAACTAAACCATGTCCGATCATCACGTGAGATGGAGTAGTTTCATTGGTGAACATCACTATGTTGATCATATCTACTATATGATTCACGCTCGACCTTTCAGTCTCCGTGTTCCGAGGCCATATCTGTATATGCTTGGCTCGTCAAGTATAACCTGAGTATTCCGCGTGTGCAACTGTTTTGCACCCGTTGTATTTGAACGTAGAGCCTATCACACCCGATCATCACGTGGTGTCTCAGCACGAAGAACTTTAGCAACGGTGCATACTCAGGGAGAACACTTCTTGATAATTAGTGAGAGATCATCTTAAAATGCTACCGTCAATCAAAGCAAGATAAGATGCATAAAAGATAAACATCACATGCAATCAATATAAGTGATATGATATGGCCATCATCATCTTGTGCTTGCGATCTCCATCTTCGAAGCACCATCATGATCACCATCATCACCGGCGCGACACCTTGATCTCCATTGTAGCATCGTTGTCGTCTCGCCAATCTTATGCTTCTACGACTATCGCTACCGCTTAGTGATAAAGTAAAGCATTACAGGGCGACTGCATTGCATACAATAAAGCGACAACCATATGGCTCCTGCCAGTTGCCGATAACTCGGTTACAAAACATGATCATCTCATACAATAAAATTTAGCATCATGTCTTGACCATATCACATCACAACATGCCCTGCAAAAACAAGTTAGATGTCCTCTACTTTGTTTGTTGCAAGTTTTACGTGGCTGCTACAGGCTTTAAGCAAGAACCAATCTTACCTACGCATCAAAAACCACAACGATAGTTTGTCAAGTTGGTGATGTTTTAACCTTCGCAAGGACCGGGCGTAGCCACACTCGGTTCAACTAAAGTTGGAGAAACTGACACCCGCAAGCCACCTGTGTGCAAAGCACGTCGGTAGAACCAGTCTCGCGTAAGCATACGCGTAATGTCGGTCCAGGCCGCTTCATCCAACAATACCGCCGAACCAAAGTATGACATGCTGGTAAGCAATATGACTTATATCGCCCACAACTCACTTGTGTTCTACTCGTGCACAACATCAACGCATAAAACCAGGCTCTGATACCACTGTTGGGGAACGTAGTAATTTCAAAAAATTTCCTACGTACACGCAAGATCATGGTGATGCATAGCAACGAGGGGGGAGAGTGTAGTCTACGTACCCTCGTAGACCGACAGCGGAAGCATTATGACAACGCGGTTGATGTAGTCGTACGTCTTCACGGCCCGACTGATCAAGCACCGAAACTACGGCACCTCCGAGTTCTAGCACACGTTCAGCTCGATGACGATCCTCGGACTCCGATCCAGCAAAGTGTCAAGGAAGAGTTCCGTCAGCATGACGGCGTGGTGACGATCTTGATGTTCTACTGTTGCAGGGCTTCGCCTAAGCACCACTACAATATTATCGAGGACTATGGTGGAGGGGGGCACCGCACACGGCTAAGAGAACGATCTTGAAGATCAACTTGTGTGTCTAGAGGAGCCCCCCTGCCCCCGTATATAAAGGAGCAAGGGGGAAGGCCGGACGGCCCTTGGGGCGCGCCACGGAGGAGTCCTCCTCCTAGTAGGAGTAGGACTCCCCTCTTTCCTACTCCTACTAGGAGGGGGAAAGGAAGGGGGAGAGGGAGAAGGAAAGGGGGGTGCCGCCCCCCCCCCTCCTAGTCCAATTCAAACCAGAGGGGGAGGGGGCGCGCGGCCCACCCTAGCCGCCCCTCTCTCTCTCCACTAGGGCCCATAAAGCCCATTACTTCTCCCGGGGGTTCCGGTAACCCTCCGGCACTCCGGTTTTCTCTGAAATCACCTGGAACACTTCCGGTGTCCGAATATAGCCGTCCAATATATCAATCTTTATGTCTAGATCATTTCGAGACTCTTTGTCATGTCTGTGATCACATCCGGGACTCCGAACAAACTTCGGTACATCAAAATATATAAACTCATAATGAAACTGTCATCGCAACGTTAAGCGTGCGGACCCTACGGGTTCGAGAACAATGTAGACATGACCGAGACATGTCTCTGGTCAATAACCAATAGCAGAACCTGGATGCTCATATTGGCTCCCACATATTCTACGAAGATCTTTTATTGGTCAGACCGCATAACAACATACTTTGTTCCCTTTGTCATTGGTATGTTACTTGCCCGAGATTCGATCGTCGGTATCTCAATACCTAGTTCAATCTCGTTACCGGCAAGTCTCTTTACTCGTTTCGTAATACATCATCTCGCAACTAACTCATTAGTTGCAATGCTTGCAAGGCTTATGTGATGTGCATTACCGAGAGGGCCTAGAGATACCTCTCCGACAATCGGAGTGACAAATCCTAATCTCGAAATACGCCAACCCAGCATGTACCTTTGGAGACACCTATAGAGCTCCTTTATAATCACCCAGTTACGTTGTGACGTTTGGTAGCACACAAAGTGTTCCTCCGGCAAACGGGAGTTGCATAATCTCATAGTCATAGGAACATGTATAAGTCATGAAGAAAGCAATAGCAACATACTAATCGATCGGGTGCTAAGCTAATGGAATGGGTCATGTCAATCACATCATTCTCCTAATGATGTGATCCCGTTAATCAAATGACACCACATGTCTATGGTTAGGAAACATAACCATCTTTGATTAACGTGCTAGTCAAGTAGAGGCACACTAGTGACGTTTAGTTTGTCTATGTATTCACACAAGTATTATGTTTCCGAATAATACAATTCTAGCATGAATAATAAACATTTATCATGATATAAGGAAATAAATAATAACTTTATTATTGCCTCTAGGGCATATTTCCTTCACGCCATTCGTCTGCCCCAGGCCTCCCCCGAGCCCACTCTGCTCCTCTACAGGCGCCCTGTGAGCACCTCCCTCTCCCCCTACTCCCCTGTTGTTTCCCGTGCCCGTAGGCCATCGTTACCGCCATAGCCGAACTCGTCGCCGCTGCCGAGCCTCTCCGTCTCGGCCACCATCGGCCGAGCTTGCTTTCGAGCGCGGCTTCGTGCCCGTAGCGCTGCCAGCAGGCCTCCCAGCCGTCCGCGCCTCCCCCCGTGCCTCCTAGCGCGATCCCCACCTCGCTCTTCTGTCGCCGCCGTGCTGCTGCAGCCCGCCGCTACCTGCGCTCTGCTGGCCGCGTCCTGTTCGCCCGCCCGCGTCGTCCATCCCACCCCTCTCTGCGCCATCGCCTGCAGCAGCCCCGGCGTGCCCGGCGCCCGCTGACCCGCGCCCGGCCATGCCCTGAGACGCCCGCGACTGCTGCCCTCCCGCGCGCAGCTTGCCACCGTTCCAGCCCCACCACTCACCACCGCCGCCCGCTAGCGTTGCCGCTGCTCCAGCGCGCCTCCAGCGGCTCCTCCGACCGCGCGCCCTGTCG
>NC_041382.1:45572167-45602874 GCF_002162155.2 Triticum dicoccoides
GCACGGCCCCTGCCCGCCGGCGCCCGCGCTCTCCTCCCTCGCTAGCCACTGCCGCCAAGTTGACCAGCTGACTGGGCAGTTGACCAAGTCAACGGGTCCCCACCGGTCAGTCTCTGGTGCACCCCTGGGTGCACTGCACCAGGTGCACCCAGTTTTAACTGGTGAATTTTCGAAAAATTTAAATAAGAAATTTCAGAAATTGTTTAAATCTTTAGAAATTCATAGTAATTAAACCGTAGCTCGGATGAAAATGTTTTCTATATGAAAGTTGCTCAGAAAAATCCAACGAATCCAAATGCGCAGTCCATTCACCTGTCACATGCCCCTAACATGTTGAACATGGAACCGTCCCCTCTCTTTCATCTGTCCGGAATCCGCCTAACGCTGGGAATTCATCCTCGGGTGTTTATCCCCGCCGTCTGCAACATGTAGTACTACGTTAGGGCAACCCTAGCTCTGCCCGTCGTCATGTTATGCCTTGTGATGCATTGTTTGCTCTGTATTTACTGTTTCTTCCCCCTCTTCTCTCTGGTAGACCCCGAGACCGATGATGTCGCTGTGATCGACTACGTCACCGACGACCCCTCCTTCTTGTCTGAGCAACCAGGCAAGCAAACCCTCCTTGAGCATTCCGATATCGCCCATTTCTTTCCCTCTCATGCTTGCATTAGAACTACTACTGCTTTCTGTATGATCCTACTCTGATGCATAGCCTGTTTTGTTACCCGCTTTCATACCTTACCTGCTTATCCTAAACTGCTTAGTATAGGTTGGTTAGTGATCCATCAGTGACCCCCACCTTGTCCCAATTGCCTCGCTTTATGTTCGATGACTCGATCATCATGATCGACGTCCAGGCCCCGACACCGCACATCACCCCCCTAGTTGTATGACTCTGCAGAGTTACCATCGAGTGCTGAGGGTGGAACCTCTTACATCACTCTTGATGAGATCTCTGTAGTATAGCTATCCGGTCGTGGTCATCGAGGGTGATTTCCTCCTTAACCACTTCCGATACGACTCTGTCATGCAACCCCTCAAGTGTGAACCTCGAGGGTGGTCCCTCTTACATTCACCTTGATGATTACATCGAGTGGAACTCACCGAGGGTGATTCCTCGGGTTTTCCCCTTGATGTTTGGACACACGGTTACTATGGTTACTATGACTTTATACTGAACCATGTTACTAAAGACGAGTCGACCCTGAGGGGTACCCGTGCGAGCTTAATAGCGAGTGATGTGGAGTCAGGTTGACCTGGAAGGTGCCCGCGAGATACTTACGAGGCGTGGCCGGGCATTCTTAGCCCTTGCCGCAAGTACTCGAGATGGGGCGACGGGGTCACATCGATCATGAGTCTCTGCTCGTTACCGCGCGTTCCTAATCCACTACGATTTGGATATTTGATCCGAGGGGCCTCTGGCCTGATAGCACTAACCATCACGTGGGCATAGTATGGGCGTTCTGCGTCGTATACATCAGCCGAAGCTTAATAGACGTCAGCGACTGAGCGGCGCGCACCGGGTTGGACTGGAAAGCACCTAGCTTGTTGAAGGAGGTAGCTAGGTCTGCTTACCGGCCGCGTACGCAACGTGCAGGAGTTCCCGGGGAGATGGCCCATGACCTACTACTTTACTTTATGGCTGAGGTTGATAACACTTCTACTACTTTACTTTATGCTACTCTACTCCCTCCTGTTGCTGCAAGATGGTGGTTTCCAGAAGATGCTAGTCTTCGATAGGCTAGGCATTCCCCTTCCCTTCAGGCATTCTGTAGTTTAGTCCACAGATACAACCCATTCCTTTGATACAGATGCATACTTAGTTTAGATCTGATGTAAGTCTTGCGAGTACTTTGGATGAGTACTCACGGCTGCTTTGCTACCTCTTTTCCCCATACCCGATTGTTCCGACCAGATGACGGATCCCAGGAGCCAGACGACACCACTGATGACTACTGCTACCCCGAGGGTGCCTACTACTACGTGGAGACCGCCGACGACCAGGAGTAGTTAGGAGGCTCCTAGGCAGGAGGCCTTGCCTTTTCGATCGTTGTTGCTTTTGTGCTAGCCTTCTTAAGGCAAACTTGTCTAACTTATGTCTGTACTCAGATATTGTTGCTTCTGCTGACTCTTGTGTATTCGAGCTTATGTATTCGAGCCCTCAAGTCCCTTGGCTTGTAATATAAGGCTTGTATTATTTTGATTTGTGTCTAGAGTTGTGTTGTGATATCTTCTCGTGAGTCCTTGATCTTGATCGTACACATTTGCGTGTATGATTAGTGTACGGTCAAATCGGGGGCGTCACACATACACGCCCAAGAAGCCAAGTAGGGTCACACAAAGATTCTTTGTCACGTGCATCACGTCGATTGCGGAGCGGACCTCTAGGTCTTTCCAATAGGGCAGGTCCCAAAATATAGATTTCTTCTTCCACATGGGTGCGCGTCCGTCAGCGTCATTCGGAACAGGTTGTCCACCAGGACCCTTTCCAAAGACCACCTTCAAATCCTTGATCATATCATGTATATCAGCACCAGTACGGTGGCGAGGCTTCGTCCAGTGATCCGCCTCACCTTTGAAATGCTTGCCTTTCTTTCTTACAGGATGCCTGCTCGGAAGAAATCGACGATGTCCTAGGTACACATTCTTCTTACAATTAGCCAAATATATACTATCGGTATCGTCCAAACAGTGCGTGCATGCGCGGTATCCCTTGTTTGTCTGTCCTGAAAAGTTACTGAGAGCAGGCCAATCATTGATGGTCACGAACAGCAACGCCTTTAGGTCAAATTCTTCCCCATGTGCTCATCCCACACACGTACACATGTTCCATTCCACAGTTGTAAGAGTTCTTCAACTAATGGCCTTAGGTACACATCAATGTCGTTGCCGGGTTGCTTAGGGACTTGGATGAGCACCGGCATCATAATGAACTTCCGCTTCATGCACAACCAAGGAGGAAGGTTATACAAACATAGAGTCACATGCCAGGTGCTATGGTTGCTGCTCTGCTCCCCAAAAGGATTAATGCCATCTGCGCTTAGACCAAACCATACGTTCCTTGCGTCATCTGCAAACTCCTTCCCGTACTTTCTTTCGATTTTTCTCCACTGCGACCCGTCAGCGGGTACTCTCAACTTTCCGTCTTTCTTACGGTCTTCTCTGTGCCATCGCATCGCCTTGGCATGCTCTTTGTTTTGGAACAAACGTTTCAACCGTGGTATTATAGGAGCATACCACATCACCTTGGTAGGAATCTTCTTCCTGGGACGCTCGCCCTCGACATCACCAGGGTCATCACGGCTGATCTTATAGCGCAATGCACCGCATACTGGGCAAGCGTTCAAATCCTCATACTCACTGCGGTAGAGGATGCCATCATTAGGGCATGCATGTATCTTCTGCACCTCTAACCCTAGAGGGCAGACAGCCTTCTTTGCTTCGTACGTACTCTCGGGCAATTCGCTGTCCTTTGGAAGCATATTCTTTATCATTACCAGCAACTTTCCAAATCCCTTGTCAGATACACCATTCTCTGCCTTCCATTGCAGCAATTCCAGTGTGGTGCCCAGTTGTTTCTTGTCACCTACGCAATTCGGGTACAACAATTTTTTGTGATCCTCTAACATGCGCTGCAACTTCTTCTTCTCCAAATCACTTGCGCAGTTTCTCTTTGCATCGGCAATGGCCCGACCAAAATCATCAACGGGCTCATCCGATGCCTCTTCTTCAGCTTCTTCCCGCATTGCCGGCTCAGCTTCTTCCCGCATTACCGGCTCAACTTCTTCCCTCATTGTTGTATCATCGTATTCAGGGAACCCATGGCTAGGATAGCTGTCGCCGTCCTCTTATTCTTCATTGTCTCCCATCATAACCCCTCTTTCTCCGTGCCTGGTCCAAATATTATAGTGGGGCATGAAACCGGACTCAAACTGGTGGACGTGAATGGTTCTTGACGTAGAGTAATTGTGACCATTCTTACAGCCAGCACATGGACAAGGCATAAAACCATCCGCCCGCTTGTTTGCCTTAGCCGCAAGCAGAAAAGTATGCACGCCATTAATGAACTCGGGAGAGCATCGGTCATCGTACTTCCATTGTCGGCTCATCTTCAATACACAGCACCGAAAACATCAAATTAACACAATACATAAAGTTCATACAACACTTAAATGCAACAAACAAATAACTCTCGTTTTCTCTTAAATGCAACAACAAATGTGATCAAGATCGCAATTAAGGTAACAATTGATCCAACAACATAATGATACCAAGCCTCACTATGAATGGCATATTTTCTAATCTTTCTAATCTTCAAGCGCATTTTCTCCATCTTAATCTTGTGACCATTGACGACATCGGTAACATGCAACTCCAATTCCATCTTCTCCCCCTCAATTCTTTTCAATTTTTCTTTCAAATCCTCGTTTTCTCTTTCAAGTAAATTTAACCTCTCGACAATAGGGTCGGTTGGAATTTCCAGTTCAACTACCTCCTACATACAAATATATATGTCAGCTTGATGGGCATAATTTGTCATAAACACGAAATGCAACAAATAGTTTTAAAAGAGAATATACCACATCCGAATCATAACATGGATGAGGGCCGACGGGGACGGATATCAAAACCATGGCACTATGTATAACAAACAACATACGGGTAAGATAATTATACGAGTAACTATATATCCAAACCACACAAACATCAATTTTTATATAAAATTTCATGAACAAGAGGCTCACCACAAGGTGGTGCCGGCGAAGGGACGGTGTCGGCGATCGACGGTGGTTACGACAGAGATTTAGAAGGCACTAAGTAAACCACACCTACATATGCAAACTAAGTGTTATTTTGACCTCAATTTGCATATAAATCAAATACTACCACATATAATTCCTCCAAAATTACTAAAACCCACAATTAATCACTATATAAACCAATGCAAGAGCTAATCTAGCAATGAGAGATGAAAGGACAAAGTTGCTAACCTTTGTGATCATTTGAATGGATGAGGGCCTGCAAATCTTGACAAATTTGGGGCAAATTTTGTGATGAACTCGAGAGGAAGAAGGGAAGAACAAAGGAGAGGGAGAGGGGAAAGGGGGAAGAACAGAGTGCTGGTGGACGAAGGGTTTATATAGGACGACCTTTAGTACCGGTTCGTGGCACGAACCGGTACTAAAGGTGCTGGAGGGGCTCCACTCTGACAACATCCTGCCACCACTCTCATTAGTACCTGTTCGTGGCATGAACCGGTGCTAAAGGTTCGCCACAAACCGGTACTAAAGATCTCCTCCCGCCTAGCCGTTGGAACCGGCACTAATGGACACATTAGTCCCGATTCTGTTACAAACCGGGACTAATGTGTCTCACATTTGACCCTTTTTCTACTAGTGTGCTCCCAACCAGTAGGTGAAGAGGAATGGATGAGGTTATATTCGGGGAAGGGTGCAACAATGAAGATGGAGAAGAGGAATGGGTTTATAAGTTGTAAACAACAAAGTAGTGGGATGTGATCGGACAACAATTTGAACCTTAAGGGCAAGCGAAGTCACTACCGCATGATTGTGGAGAAAACTACTACCAGGAAAATGTAAAGTGCAAGATGAATAGCTAAAGGTAGCATTAAGACTGCATGAAGCAATAACTGATTGGCAATGAATTGCTGGTGATGTAGCTTCATTGTAGGATATTGAAATTTGAAAGGCAATGAAATTGCATGAAGTAGTAACTGAAAGGCAGTGAGCTGCTCGCTTAGGAAGAAAACATGATAATGTGGCTTTCCGCAGCACAGGAAAGTCCGGCAATATTTGAGTTGTTGATGTGGTAGGCTACTGAGGTGGATAAACTGCATGTTAAGATAAATAGGATAAGTGGGGTTCACTTTCTTAGAGCATCTCCAACAGCCGCCGAACACACCGCGCGCTAAAAACTGCTGCGCGCCCATCGCCTGGTTTGGCGCGACAGGCAGCACTGGCACCAGTAGCGGCGCTAAAATGCAGCGCGCACGACTCTTGCACAAACAACATATGCATTCCAAACACAAGCAAAAACATCAAACACAAACAAGATAAATCAACAATAAATAGTTCAATTTCGTTATTACAACTCAAACAAACAATTTATCGTTCAATACAACAAATAATGCAACAACACAATAAATAGTTCAATAATACAACATCGAACGCACAAATCATGATGCTCTTTGTCATGCTAGAAATATGCCCTAGAGGCAATAATAAAATGGTTATTATTATATTTCTTTGTTCATGATAATTGTCTATTGTTCATGCTATAATTGTGCTATCCGGAAATCATAATACATGTGTGAATACATAGACCACAACACGTCCCTAGTGAGCCTCTAGTTGACTAGCTCGTTGATCAAAAGATAGTCATGGTTTCCTGACTATGGACATTGGATGTCATTGATAACGGGATCACATCATTAGGAGAATGATGTGATGGACAAGACCCAATCCTAAGCTTAGCTCAAAGATCGTGTAGTTCGTTTACTGTAGCTTTTCTGAATGTCAAGTATCATTTCCTTAGACCATGAGATTGTGCAACTCCCGGATACCGTAGGAGTGCCTTGGGTGTGACAAACGTCACAACGTAACTGGGTGACTATAAAGGTACATTACAGGTATCTCCGAAAGTGTCTGTTGGGTTGGCACGAATCGAGACTGGGATTTGTCACTCCGTATGATGGAGAGGTATCTCTGGGCCCACTCGGTAATGCATCATCATAATGAGTTCAATGTGATCAAGTGGTTGATCACGGGATCATGCATTACGGTACGAGTAAAGTGACTTGCCGGTAACGAGACTGAACAAGGTATTGGGATACCGACGATCGAGTCTCGGGCAAGTAACGTACCGATTGACAAAGGGAATTGTATACGGATTGATTGAATCCTCGACATCGTGGTTCATCCGATGAGATCATCGTGGAGCATGTGGGAGCCAGCATGGGTATCCAGATCCCGTTGTTGGTTATTGACCAGAGAGTCGTCTCGGTCATGTCTGCATGTCTTCCGAGCCCGTAGGGTCTACACACTTAAGGTTCGGTGACGCTAGGGTTGTTAGGAAGACTTGTATGTGATTACCAAATGTTTTTCGGAGTCCCGGATGAGATCCCGGACGTCACGAGGAGTTCCGAAATGGTCCGGAGGTAAAGATTTATATATGGGAAGTTGTCATACGGTCGCCGGAAAGATTCAGGGGCATATCGGTATTGTACCGGGGCCACCGGAGGGGTTCCGGGGGTCCACCGAGAGGGCCACCTCTTCCGGAGGGCCTTATGGGTTGTATGGAGAAGGGAACCAGCCCAAGTGGGCTGGGGTGCCACACCCCCCTAGGGCCCATGCGCCTAGGGTTGGGGGAAACCCTAAGGGGGGCGCCCCCTTGCTTGGGGGGCAAGCCCCCCTCCCCTTGGCCGCCCCCCTCTAGATCTCATCTAAAGGGGGCCGGCCCGCTTCCCCCTTCCCGTATAAATAGAGGGGTGAGGGGAGGGCTGCACACAACATCCAAGGCGCAGCCCCTCCCCTCCCCAACACCTCTCCTCCTCCATAAGAGCTTGGCGAAGCCCTGCCGGAGTACTGCAGCTTCATCACCACCACGCCGTTGTGCTGCTGTTGGAGCCCTCTTCCTCAACCTCTCCCTCCTCCTTGCTGGATCAAGGCGTGGGAGACGTCCTCGCTCCGTATGTGTGTTGAACGCGGAGGTGCCGTCCGTTCGGCGCTAGGATCTTCGGTGATTTGGATCACGTCGAGTACGACTCCATCAACCCCGTTCTCTTGAACGCTTCCGCTCGTGATCTACAAGGTTATGTAGATGCACTCCTATCTTCCTTGTTGCTAGATGACTCCATAGATTGATCTTGGTGATGCGTAGAAAATTTTAAAATTCTGCTACGTTCCCCAACAGTGGCATCATGAGCTAGGTCTATGCGTAGTTACTATGCACGAGTAGAACAAAAAGTAGTTGTGGGCGTCGATATTGTCAATTTGCTTGCCGTTACTAGTCTTATCTTGATTCGGCGGCATCGTGGGATGAAGCGGCCCGGACCAACCTTACACGTACACTTACGTGAGACCGGTTCCACCGACTGACATGCACTAGTTGCATAAGGTGGTTGGCGGGTGTCTGTCTCTCCCACTTTAGTTGGATCGGATTCGATGAACAGGGTCCTTATGAAGGGTAAATAGAAATTGGCAATTCACGTTGTGGTTTTGGCGTAGGTAAGAAACGTTCTTGCTAGAAACCTATAGCAGCCACGTAAAAACTTGCAACAACAATTAGAGGACGTCTAACTTGTTTTTGCAGCAAGTGTTTTGTGATGTGATATGGCCAAAGGATGTGATGAATGATATATGTGATGTATGAGATGATCATGTTCTTGTAATAGGAATCACGACTTGCATGTCGATGAGTATGACAACCGGCAGGAGCCATAGGAGTTGTCTTTATTTATTTATGACATGCGTGTCAACATAAACGTCATGTAATTACTTTACTTTATTGCTAAAGCGTTAGCCATACTAGTAGAAGTAATAGATGACGAGACAACTTCAAGAAGACACGATGATGGAGATCATGATGATGGAGATCATGGTGTCATGCCGGTGACAACGATGATCATGGAGCCCCGAAGATGGAGATCGAAGGAGCAAATGATATTGGCCATATCATGTCACTATTTGATTGCATGTGATGTTTATCATGTTTTACATCTTATTTGCTTAGAACGACGGTAGCTTAAATAAGATGATCCCTCGTAAAAATTTTCAAGAAAGTGTTCCCCCTAACTGTGCACCGTTGCGAAGGTTCGTTGTTTCGAAGCACCACGTGATGATCGGGTGTGATAGATTCTAACATTCGAATACAATGGGTGTAAGCCAGATTTACACACGCAATACACTTAGGTTGACTTGACGAGCCTAGCATGTACAGACATGGCCTCAGAACACAGAAGACTGAAAGGTCGAGCATGAGTCGTATAGAAGATACGATCAACATGAAGATGTTCACCGATGTTGACTAGTCCGTCTCACGTGATGATCGGACACAGCCTAGTTAACTCGGATCATGTTATACTTAGATGACTGGAGGGATGTCTATCTGAGTGGGAGTTCATTGAATAATTTGATTAGATGAACTTAATTATCATGAACTTAGTCTAAAATCTTTACAATATGTCTTGTAGATCAAATGGCCCACGTTGTCCTCAACTTCAACGCGTTCCTAGAGAAAACCAAGCTGAAAGACGATGGCAGCAACTATACGGACTGGGTCCGGAACCTGAGGATCATCCTCATAGCTGGCAAGAAAGATTATGTCCTAGAAGCACCGCTAGGTGATGCACCCGTCCCACAGAACCAAGACGTTATGAATGCTTGGTAGACACGTGCTGATGATTACTCCCTCATTCTGTGCGGCATGCTTTACAGCTTAGAACCGGGGCTCCAAAAGCGTTTTGAGAGACACGGAGCATATGAGATGTTCGAAGAGATGAAAATGGTTTTTCAAGCTCATGCCCGGGTCGAGAGATATGAAGTCTCCGACAAGTTCTTCAGTTGTAAGATGGAGGAAAACAGTTCTGTCAGTGAGCACATACTCAAAATGTCTGGGTTGCATAACCGCTTGACTCAGCTGGGAGTTAATCTCCCGGATGACGCGGTCATTGACAGAATCCTTCAGTCGCTTCCACCGAGCTACAAGAGCTTTGTGATGAACTTCAATATGCAGGGGATGGAAAAGACCATTCCTGAGGTATATTCAATGCTGAAATCAGCAGAGGTAGAAGTCAAAAAGGAACATCAAGTGTTGATGGTGAATAAAACCACTAAGTTCAAGAAAGGCAAGGGTAAGAAGAACTTCAAGAAGGACGGCAAGGGAGTTGCCGCGCCCGGTAAGCAAGCTGCCGGGAAGAAGCCAAAGAATGGACCCAAGCCCGAGACTGAGTGTTTTTATTGCAAGGGAAGTGGTCACTAGAAGCGGAACTGCCCCAAATACTTAGCGGACAAAAAGGCCGGCATCACGAAAGGTATATGTGATATACATGTAATTGATGTGTACCTTACCAGTACTCGTAGTAGCTCCTGGGTATTTGATACCGGTGCGGTTGCTCACATTTGTAACTCAAAGCAGGAGCTGCGGAATAAATGGAGACTGGCGAAGGACGAGGTGACAATGCGCGTCGGGAATGGTTCCAAGGTCGATGTGATCGCCGTCGGCACGCTACCTCTACACTTACCTACGGGATTAGTTTTAAACCTCAATAATTGTTATTTAGTGCCAGCTTTGAGCATGAACATTGTATCAGGATCTCGTTTAATACGAGATGGCTACTCATTTAAATCCGAGAATAATGGTTGTTCTATTTATATGAGAGATATGTTTTATGGTCATGCTCCGATGGTGAATGGTTTATTCTTAATGAATCTCCAGCGTAATGCTACACATATTCATAGTGTGAATACCAAAAGATGTAAGGTTGATAATGATAGTCCCACATACTTGTGCCACTGCCACCTTGGTCACATAGGTGTCAAACGCATGAAGAAGCTCCATGCAGATGGACTTTTAGAGTCTCTTGATTACGAATCATTTGACACATGCGAACCATGCCTCATGGGTAAAATGACCAAGACTCCGTTCTCAGGAACAATGGAGCGAGCAACCAACTTATTGGAAATCATACATACTGATGTGTGCGGTCCAATGAGTGTTGAGGCTCGCGGTGGCTATCATTACGTTCTCACCCTCACTGATGACTTGAGTAGATATGGGTATGTCTAATTAATGAAACACAAGTCTGAGACCTTTGAAAAGTTCAAGGAATTTCAGAGTGAGGTTGAGAATCAACGTGACAGGAAAATCAAGTTCTTGCGATCAGATCGTGGGGGAGAATACTTGAGTCACGAATTTGGCACACACTTAAGAAAATATGGAATAGTTTCACAACTCACGCCGCCTGGAACACCTCAGCGTAATGGTGTGTCCGAACGTCGTAATCGCACTCTATTAGATATGGCGCGATCTATGATGTCTCTTACCGATTTACCGCTATCATTTTGGGGCTATGCATTAGAGACTGCCGCATTCACTTTAAATAGGGCTCCATCGAAATCCGTTGAGATGACACCGTATGAATTATGGTTTGGGAAGAAACCTAAGCTGTCGTTTCTAAAAGTTTGGGGATGCGATGCTTATGTCAAGAAACTTCAACCTAAAAAGCTCGAACCCAAATCGGAAAAATGCGTCTTCATAGGATACCCTAAAGAAACTGTTTGGTATACCTTCTACCTCAGATCCAAAGGCAAGATCTTCGTTGCCAAGAATGGGTCCTTTCTAGAGAAAGAGTTTCTCTCGAAAGAAATAAGTGGGAGGAAGGTAGAAATTGATGAAGTATTACCTCTTGAACCGGTAAGTGGCGCAGCTCAAGAAAATGTTCCTGAGGTGCCTGCACCGACTAGAGAGGAAGTTGATGATGATGATCATGAAACTTCAGATCAAGTTGCTACTGAACTTCGTAGGTCCACAAGGACACGTTCCGCACCAGAGTGGTATGGCAACCCTGTCTTGGAAATCATGTTGTTAGACAACGGTGAACCTTCGAACTATGAAGAAGCGATGGCGGGCCCGGATTCCGACAAATGGCTGGAAGCCATGAAATCCGAGATAGGATCCATGTATGAAAACGAAGTATGGACTTTGACTAACTTGCTTGTTGATCGGCGAGCCATAGAAAATAAATGGATCTTTAAGAAGAAGACAGACGGGATGGTAATGTGACCATCTATAAAGCTCGGCTTGTCGCTAAGGGTTATCGACAAGTTCAAGGGGTTGACTACGATGAGACTTTCTCACCCATAGCGAAGCTGAAGTCCGTCCGAATCATGTTAGCAATTGCCGCATTCTATGATTATGAGATATGGCAAATGGACGTCAAAACGGCATTCCTTAATGGTTTCCTTAAGGAAGAATTGTATATGATGCAGCCAGAAGGTTTTATCGATCCTAAGAATGCTGACAAGGTGTGCAAGCTCCAACGCTCGATTTATGGGCTGGTGCAAGCATCTCGGAGTTGGAACATTCGTTTTGATGAGATGATCAAAGCGTTTGGGTTTATGCAGACTTATGGAGAAGCCTGCATTTACAAGAAAGTGAGTGGGAGCTCTGTAGCATTTGTCATATTGTATGTGGATGACATACTGTTGATGGGAAATGATACATAATTCTTGGAAAGCATAAAGGCCTACTTGAACAAGTGTTTTTCAATGAAGGACCTTGGAGAAGCTGCTTATATATTAGGCATCAAGATCTATAGAGATAGATCGAGACGCCTCATTGGTCTTTCACAGAGTACATACCTTGACAAGATATTGAAGAAGTTCAAAATGGATCAGTCAAAGAAGGGGTTCTTGCCTGTATTGCAAGGTATGAGATTGAGCACGGCTCAATGCCCGACCATGACAGAAGAGAGAGAAAAGATGGGTGTCGTCCCCTATGCCTCGGCCATAGGGTCTATCATGTATGTTATGTTGTGTACCAGACCTGATGTAAACCTTGCCGTAAGTTTGGTAGGAAGGTACCAAAGTAATCCTGGCATGGAACACTGGACAGCGGTCAAGAATATCCTGAAGTACCTGAAAAGGACCAAGGAAATGTTTCTCGTTTATGGAGGTGACGAAGAGCTCGTCGTAAAGGGTTACGTCGATGCTAGCTTCGACACAGATCTGGATGTCTCTAAGTCACAAACCGGATACGTGTATATTTTGAATGGTGGGGCAGTAAGCTGGTGCAGTTGCAAGCAAAGCGTTGTGGCGGGATCTACATGTGAAGCGGAGTACATGGCAGCCGCGGAGGCAGCACAAGAAGCAGTCTGGGTGAAGGAGTTCATTACCGACCTAGGAGTCATACCCAATGCGTCGGGCCCGATGGCTCTCTTCTATGACAACACTGGAGCTATTGCCCTTGCCAAGGAGCCCAGGTTTCACAGGAAGACCAGGCATATCAAGCGTCGCTTCAACTCCATTCGTGAAAGTGTTCAAAATGGAGACATAGAGATTTGTAAAGTACATACGGACCTGAATGTAGCAGATCCGTTGACTAAACCTCTCCCTAGAGCAAAACATGATCAACACCAGAACTGCATGGGTGTTCGATTCATCACAATGTAACTAGAATATTGACTCTAGTGCAAGTGGGAGACTGTTGGAAATATGCCCTAGAGGCAATAATAAAATGGTTATTATTATATTTCTTTGTTCATGATAATTGTCTATTGTTCATGCTATAATTGTGTTATCCGGAAATCGTAATACATGTGTGAATACATAGACCACAACACGTCCCTAGTGAGCCTCTAGTTGACTAGCTCGTTGATCAAAAGATAGTCATGGTTTCCTGACTATGGACATTGGATGTCATTGATAACGGGATCACATCATTAGGAGAATGATGTCATGGACAAGACCCAATCCTAAGCTTAGCTCAAAGATCGTGTAGTTCGTTTGCTGTAGCTTTTCTGAATGTCAAGTATCATTTCCTTAGACCATGATATTGTGCAACTCCCGGATACCGTAGGAGTGCCTTGGGTGTGCCAAACGTCACAACGTAACTGGGTGACTATAAAGGTACATTACAGGTATCTCCGAAAGTGTCTGTTGGGTTGGCACGAATCGAGACTGGGATTTGTCACTCCGTATGACGGAGAGGTATCTCTGGGCCCACTCGGTAATGCATCATCATAATGAGTTCAATGTGATCAAGTGGTTGATCACGGGATCATGCATTATGGTACGAGTAAAGTGACTTGCCGGTAACGAGACTGAACAAGGTATTGGGATACCGACGATCGAGTCTCGGGCAAGTAACGTACCGATTGACAAAGGGAATTGTATACGGATTGATTGAATCCTCGACATCGTGGTTCATCTGATGAGATCATCGTGGAGCATGTGGGAGCCAACATGGGTATACAGATCCCGCTGTTGGTTATTGATCGGAGAGTTGTCTCGGTCATGTCTGCATGTCTTCCGAACCCGTAGGGTCTACACACTTAAGGTTCGGTGACGCTAGGGTTGTTAGGAAGACTTGTATGTGATTACCGAATGTTGTTCGGAGTCCCGGATGAGATCCCGGACGTCACGAGGAGTTCCGGAATGGTCCGGAGGTAAAGATTTATATATGGGAAGTTGTCATACGGTCGCCGGAAAGATTCGGGGGCATATCGGTATTGTACCGGGGCCACCGGAGGGGTTCCGGGGGTCCACCGGGAGGGGCCACCTCTTCCGGAGGGCCTTATGGGCTGTATGGAGAAGGGAACCAGCCCAAGTGGGCTGGGGCGCCACACCCCCCTAGGGCCCATGCACCTAGGGTTGGGGGAAACCGTAAGGGGGCGCCCCCTTGCTTGGGGGGCAAGCCCCCTCCCCTTGGCCGCCGCCCCCCTCTAGATCTCATCTAGAGGGGGTCGTCCCCCTTCCCCTATAAATAGAGGGGTGAGGGGAGGGCTGCACACAACATCCAAGGCACAACCCCTCCCCTCCCCAACACCTCTCCTCATCCATAAGAGCTTGGCGAAGCCCTGCCGGAGTACTGCAGCTTCATCACCACCACGCTGTCGTGCTGCTGTTGGAGCCCTCTTCCTCAACCCCTCCCTCCTCCCTGCTGGATCAAGGTGCGGGAGACGTCCTCGCTCCGTACGTGTGTTGAACGCGGAGGTGCCGTCCGTTCGGCGCTAGGATCTTCGGTGATTTGGATCACGTCGAGTACGACTCCATCAACCCCGTTCTCTTGAACGCTTCCGCTCGTGATCTACAAGGGCATGTAGATGCACTCCTCTCTCCCTCGTTGCAAGATGACTCCATAGATTGATTTTGGTGATGCATAGAAAATTTTAAAATTCTGCTACGTTCCCCAACATGTCATCCATTCCATGCCCACCATTCCTCAATGAGATCCTTCTGAAGATCATCATGTGATGCGGGACGTCGAATGGCATGATAGGAGGCAACAAAACGGGCCACCGTTTCAGCCCTCCGTCGCACTCGCACGGGAAGTCCCAAGAGCTCATACTAAGAATAGTCTACATCTTGGCCACGCTCATTCTCGATGATCATGTTGTGCATGATCACACAAGCGTGCATGATGTACCAAAGCATTTTTTTGATCCCAAAATCGAGCCAGTCCTCTCACAATAGCAAATTGGGCTTGTAAAATCCCAAAAGCTCTCTCCACATCTTTTCTAGCCGCCGCTTGAGCATTGTGGAAATCAAGATTTTTCTTACCTTCCAGTTTTTTCAATGGCTTCACAAATGTTTGCCACTTTGGGTAGATGTCATCCGCAAGATAATAGTCATAGTTGTATGTACGACCATTTACTACAAACTGCACCGATGGCAAATCACCATTTGCAATCTTATTCGTCAGTGGTGACAGGTTGACAACATTGATGTCATTCAAAGATCCAGGCGTTTCAAAGAATACATTGTAAGAAAAATTTCTTTGAGTGCGGAACAATTGCAATACAAATGATTCAACAAAACATGCATGGGATTTTTCTGTTTACGATCCGAGTGTACCTTGCTCCATGATGAAGCCTTACGAAGTCGATTCCGCCGTCGTCGAACGTTCTTCTTCTCTCTGCCACTTTGCTTCACGCGTTCTTCGGATGGATGAAGAACTAACGTTAAGTGTGTTTGTATAAACTATATTGTATTGTATGTTCTTTGTAGCGGCAGCGCTTCCGCAGTGGAAAGAACCACAGCCGATGAAGTGCCTTAATTCGCTAGAAGCAGCGGCCCTTTTATAGTCCGTCTACGGACACCAGTACGCGGCCGCATCTCTTCCGAATGGACGCATCGGTCCACAAAGCGGCTGTAACATGCAGCGGACGTCACTTCCAATTATATCTGGCCATGGGTCGGGCCGGGCCAGGCTTGGGCCAGGCCGGGCCGAGCATAAAAAAGCCCATGACAAAAAACTGAGGCCCAGGCCCTCCCAGGCCCTACCATCGTGCCTACTTTTCAAGCTCAAACCCGGCCCATCTCGTAAAAAGCCCTGAAAAGCCCTTAGGGCTTAGGGCCGTGGGCCGGGCCTCTTCTTTAAAATGCTAATATGCCAAGCCCAAGCCCGTCCAGGCCCTGCTGATGGGCTCAAAACTCAGGCCCAAGCCTGGCCCACGAACAAGCCCATCGGGCCTAGGCCCTGGATTTTAGGGCTGGGCCTGGGTGGGCCGACAGGGCCGGGCTTGAGATGGCCAGGACTACTTCCAATGAGCGCATGCATCCCTCCGTGAAGAGACACGTCTTTCATCAGTTCCATATTTCGTACGCTTCGCTTCAAAGTCCCGCCTGTGTTAATGCCTCTTGTGCTAACTAGTAAGCATGCACGTGCAACGCACGTCTCAAACGTAAAACGTGTGAATTCACATAATATATAAAAAATAAACGTTTTTCAAAATATAAATCAAATGGATACACAATGTTTGATGTCGCTCAAATTGTATTTTCAAAAGCGAGACACAATAGTGGTTATGTTACTGCATATAGTAATAGCAGGAAAATATTCTCATTTAAATAAAATCAACAATTATTTATTAATGCAGTAATATAGGTATGTAGTATAGTCTTCTTTTCGAGTGTAGCCAGGAAAAAAAGTATAAACTGCCTTACGGTGCAATTATATTGTTGAAGATGCTTAATTCTCAAATCTTATTTTATTCTACTAATCTGCATAGCAAAATATATATTTGTACTAATTTGGATCAAATTATATATATTTTTTGTTTGTGTGGACTGCCAAAATTATATAGCTACCTACTATGGATAATAGGAAATAGAAGATGATATGTGACTACAACGACTTCTATATGAAATAAAGATGATTTACAAGAACTAATTGAAATGTAAAAGAGCTAAAAGAAATCCAATAATTATCATGATAGAAATTTTTTATCCGGTTTTGTATGTGTTTATGCATTGGCAACCATACTAACTTACAATGATGTAAGGCGCTTTATACGTTATAGAAACTGAAATAAGTTATGAAGAAAAATAAAGATGGAAGGAAAAGTATTCTAGAGTATTTGTCAAGCTTAACCTTATCAAGCTTTCAGGCCAGCTTCTAAATTACAAAAAAATGATGAATCCTCAAATAAGAAAAAGCCAACAATTTGCAACATGCTACAAAACTGGTGAAGATAGAAATCATTCATCATCTTTTTCCTTGTTGTAAGGAGTAGCTTCAGCATACATTTGTAACTGTGTAATACCTGATCCGGAAAAAGTTGTTTATTATTATTATTGGAGGAAAGAGGCGCGCAGACAAAGAAAGAGAGGCGGTGCAAATAAGGCCTTAAACAGCATGTGACCCGTTTTAGATCTATAGAATCATGTAACTGAAATAGTAGTACATCTTCAATATCTTACCTCCTACTAAATCTTACATAATTTACTGGATTGCTATGCAATTATGTTAAAGTGACGCGTGTAAGTTTTCTCTAAGAATGAATCATATATTCTGATTTCCAACCTATCCCTGGAGATAGTGCCTAGGCAGGTGCAACCCACTTTAATTCCAGGTAAAGCAACGTCATAGGTAAAACACACACTGATCAAATAGTACAAATAAGGCAATTCTAATCAAGGGGATGGCGTTACCTCTTGATACGATCCAGTTTAATGCATATGGTGGTACGAAATAAAGCCCAAGGAAGTCGACATGAACATGAGAAGTAATCATGGGAAATAGACTCTGCATCTTGACTTCTTCAGTATCCCTCCTGATCCTACTTTGTAAGACAAGATTGCTGCATTCTTATGTACGTGCAATATATAATTACACATTTTCAGTACAGCAATCGGCAACCTAAGATAATCCCAAATCTATAATTCTAGATTGCTTGAAGCCACACGATTCTTCTTTAATATGTAACGCACGTGCACCCACTGAACAGACACTTTGTCGGTGTGGGTACTGCGAACGGAGCTGAAGTCAATGCGGATGCCGATGGTTACCGGAGAGCATGCCCTGGACGTGGATGGAGTCGTCGCAGTAGCGGCAGAAGAGCATCTGGCCTCCAAACAGAAGACGATGGCGGCGATAGCACGTGTGTTCCCGGAGGAAGACGAAGCTCCTCGCGCTTCCCCCATCGTGGCTAGCGTGCATGATGGCGGCAGGCGGCTCGCGGTTAGCTTCCTAATAGGATGGATGTGTCCGAGATAAGTTTTTTAATAGGATGGATTTGTCTGAGATTAGTTTCCTAATAGGATGGATGCATTCTGATCTAGTTTCCTAGAATAGGATGTACCCGTGATTATTAGTTTCCTAATTGCTCAGGCGTGGAGTTTCATATTTTCCTACACGGTGGAGTACGGTCAGTCAATGTAAATTGCTAAGTGCATACAGAAAATGGTTTAGGTTAAGGCTAACCGTTAGATTGATTTTAGTGGGCCTAATCGTGCGGTGGTATTGGATCTGTGTACGCTTTGTGGGGTGTGCTTAAAGAAGTTCTTGTTTGATTGTTTAATAGTAAGTATAGATTTAATAGTAGTATGGAAGTATAGATTCTAGATTGCTTGAAGCCCCATGATTCTTATTTAATATGTAATGCACGTGCACCCACTAAACAGACACTTTGTTGGCGTGGGTGCTGCGAACAGAGCTGAAGTCAACACGGATGCCGATGGTTGCCGGAGAGCATGCCCTGGATATGGATGAAGTAGTCGCAGTAGTGGCAGAAGAGCGCCTGGCCTCCAAACAGAAGAAGATGGCGGTGATAGCACGTGTGTTCCCGAAGGAAGACGAAGCTCCTCGCGCTTCCCCCATCGTGGCTAGCGTGCATGATGGTGGCATGCGGCTCGCGATTAGCTTCCTAATAGGATGAATGCGTCCGAGATAAGTTTTTTAATAGGATGGATTTGTCTGAGATTAGTTTCTTAATAGGATGGATGCACTCTGGTTTAGTTTCTTAGAATAGGATGCACCCGTGATTATTAGTTTCCTAATTGCTCAGGCGTGGAGTTTCATATTTTCCTCCACGGTGGAGTACGGTCAGTCAATGTAAATTGCTAAGTGCACACAGAAAATAGTTTAGGTTAAGGCTAACCGTTAGATTGATTTTAGTGGGCCTAATTGTGCGGTGGTATTGGATCTGTGTACGCTTTGTGGGGGTGTGCTTAAAGAAGTTCTTGTTTGATTGTTTAATAGTAGTATAGAAGATAAGTTTCTTAATAGGATGGATTTGTCTGAGATTAGTTTCCTAATAGGATGGATGCACTCTGATTTAGTTTCCTAAAATAGGATGCACCCGTGATTATTAGTTTCCTAATTGCTCAGGCGTGGAGTTTCATATTTTCCTCCACGGTAGAGTACGGTCAGTCAATGTAAATTGCTAAGTGCACACAGAAAATAGTTTAAGTTAAGACTAACCGTTAGATTGATTTTAGTGGGCCTAATCGTGCAATGGTATTGGATCTGTATACGCTTTATGAGGTGTGCTTAAAGAAGTTCTTGTTTGATTGTTTAATAGTAATATAGATATAGATGACAGCCAACACACCTGTGCTAGTACACCAACGATTCATGTACTTGCCTTTGATTGGCCGGCCATCCATGCATGCATTAGCACTTGTATACGTCACATGCATACACGTGACTTTGCCCTATACAGCGGAGTACACCAAATACACACACTAATATGTGAAGATTAATAGAGGGAGAAAAGAGGGAGTTGAAACCCAGATTTTAATCTATTATTTCTAGCAACCATCATACTAGAACTCTTAATTAAAACCTCACTATAATTTACATTGTCCACATAAAATATTCTTACATGCATGCCAAATCCAAGTCTCTTGATCGGCTACCGTTTCAAGGATTATAGTAGAACCCCTTTTTTGGCTGTGGAATTGCCTATGTCATGTCTTTGGACAATTCTTCCAACTTCAATGCATGCAATCTATTGAACCAAGCATACCTGGGAAGCCGCGAGCATTGTTCATCTCCAATAGCCTTGCAGCGTCTTCAGCATTGGGAGATCTCAAATACTCCTGACCAAACACTTGGACAATTCCGACTGCGAAGCACTTGACACACATGATGGCTTGGATCTCACCCATAGCCAAGTGATCATCAACTAGATCAGCCGGGATACCGTATGCCAACATACGCAAATCGGCTGTCACCTTCTGAAAGGTACTATGCCCGAGCTCTCTGGCGGCATTCCTCCTTTGCTGAAAAAACCGGTCATGGCTCGCTAGTTTCTCTGTAATGCGCCTGAACAACTCGGTGCTCATCCTAAACCGACGACGAAAGTACAACTCCGGGTATGTGGGATTCTCCGCAAAATAATGCCTGATCAATCTGTTGTGGGCATCGATCCTATCCCTCCAAATTTTCTGCCGACCCATACCCGACCCACCGTGCTTTAGTTTTTTTTATTGATGTGCATAGCTAGGATCATTGCATGATCCTCCTCCTCGTCCATACGGCAAACTCATCTACAATGTTGAATACTAGGCTATAAAAACTACAATCAACATGTACCAAATTCATAAAGTTGAGCAATACATACCTTGCGGGCGTTTTGTCGAACACCTTGCGGGCGCCGAGCGGCAGCGAGCGGCTGCGCGCGAGGGCTGCGGTGACTAGAGGGTGGCGGAGGAAGCCGCCGCGGCGCGGGGATAGGCCGAGGAAGCGCCGGAACGGTCGCCGGGAGGCGCGGGCGGCGGCGCGCCGCGGATGGATGGGTGAGTGGAGTTGCGAGCGAGCGCTCGAGAGTCCAACGCGCGGGAGCGGGCACAGCAAATAAGCGACGCGCGATGGCGTTTCGGCTCGCACGCTGAACTAGATATGCCGAGCACGCAATTTTTGCGCCTCCGCTGGAACGCTCGGACTGGCAGCGCGCGCAAAAAACGCTGATTTTTCAGCGCGGCGGCTATATAGCGCGGGTGTTGGATACACACACACACGATTAGTTCACCTGATAGTGATATAGAGATCGTCCTGGTCTAGCTTGGTTGTTGTTTTCTTCGGTGCGAGTCATAGATGCATCTATCTTGTCATCTGCGGTATACCTGGCCAAACCTCGGGCCGGGCCGGGCTTCGGGCCGGGCCTAGCCAAGCCCGACACAAAAAATCCAGGCCCGGCCCGGCCCGGCCCCGGCCCGGCCCGGCCATCCGGCCTGTGTTTCTGGGCCCGAGCCCGGCCCGAACACCTAAAAGCCCGTCGGGCTTCGGGCCGGCCCGGCCCGACCTTCAGTAAACTGAAAAATGACGGGCCCGGGCCCGGCCCGGCCCGGCCTTCGGGCTTAAAAACTAGGCCCGAGCCCGGCCCGGAGGTAGCGTCGGGCCGGGCCGGGCCGGGCTTTTTCGGGCCGGGCTTCCCATGGCCAGGACTAATCTGCGGTATCCTATGACATTAAACTTTCGAAAGGGAGCGTACCCTCACATGTTATGTTTTTCTACAAGAATAAGACATGAATTAGGTGGAAGCTTAGTGAATCCATAATATTTTAGATTTTAACGAGAATTAATATCAGTTAAAATCATCTGATGCCCACACAATCAAGTACTCATACGATCTGAATAATTAGGTCAATGCCAACAAAATGCAAAAATATAGAATTATTGGATTCTATCATTATGCTTGACTAAATTTTAATAAATGAGAAGCTCTCCGCCTACACTTGTGAGTAATCGTGCACTGAAAAAATGCCCTGAGCTTGGGTATGCAATACACTAATCAACTCCTTTATTAAAACATTTGAGAACTACCGTGGGTATGCATACCACAATTCATATGCTTATTGGACAAAAATAATCTGCCTCTTCCGGTGATACTTTCCCTTGTGTCGAGTGCATATCCTGTGTTCCTACAATGCTCCCATGCTATCTTCGAAAGGGTACATTTTAACATCTTAACAAAAGGTGCAGGTTCGTAAGACATGTGTCCACATTCCCTGAAAATTTCAAAGCTAATTCAAAATACACATGGAGAAGAGAATTTTTTGGAACACTCAAATTTATTTTTAACTTTGGAGCATGGGAACATGTAAGCCGTGAGAGCACTCTCTCTTTCATTTGTGCACCTGATAAATGTTTTGTTAGCATTTTGTTTTTTGAGCTGGAAGTGTTTTGCTAGCATAAAACCATCTCCCCACAAAGAGAGAGAGAGAACATATAAACCATCTTGGACATGTGTGGTCGTTGGGCCCATAATTATTGGCTCGACATTGTCACAGGATCAGCACAGCCCCACTTTTTCAAGCCGAACCATATTCGGGGCCAGTTCTTTTGGGCGATTCTACCAGAATCACCCCCCTCCCTAGCTTCTTCCAGAATCATCACTCCATATGTTTTTTACAATCCTAACTAATTAGACCTTAACTAAATAGAATTGTAAAAAAAAATATGGAGTGACGATTCTAGGAGAAGCTGGGGAGGGGGGCGATTCTGGGAGAATCGCCGAAAAAAACTGGCCCTCTTTCACGTGACTAATTAAAAGGAATCCTAAAAAAAAGAGACTGATTAAAAGGATATTTATTCGAAAATAGAGATCTTCTTGGAGGAAAATTAAAAAGAGATATTTTTTTTGAAAGGAAAAGAGATATATTTGATTTTAAACAAGAAGACATTTCCTTCACGGCCAAGGCGAACGTAGGCGCTACGAAACGCGAGTCCACAGCGAGTCACCAGCAACCGCACGATCGTGATCGAACGCGGGAGACGTAACCGCCATCGCAGCCGCCCGTCCGACGATCCAGAGGCCGCGGATAAAACCCTAGGCACCCGTCATCCCATCCCACCCCATCCTCCCCCCCTCCCCCCGCCGCGGCTTTGACTCCATCGCCTCCTCCCTCCCCCTCCCTCCTCGTCGCCGGCCAGCCAGGTACCCTCTCCAGCCTCGCCGCCCGCCCTTCCGCCGTCGGTGATTGTTTCTCTCGCTCGTATGCCGTCGCATGCCTAGCTAGGTCGATCCGCGCGCTGTGATAGATGGATAGATCTGCTCGATTCGATTCGCCTTGGCGCGTTTGATTTCGAGACTGTCGCATGAACTGCTTGTATTGGTTCTGGACTAGTTTTGCTTGTCCTTGCTGTTGCATGATGAACTCGATTATTTCTCTCGCCCGTATGCGGTCGCATCTCTGGCTCGACCGCGCGCTGCGATAGATGGACCGATCTGCTCGGTCTCGTATTTAAGCATGTCGCCTGAACTCGAGTACCTAGATCTGCTCGATTCGATTCGCCTTTGCGCCCTGCTTGGTTTGGTTTCTGTATGTCTGTTGGGCTAAACTAGTTTTGCGAATCCTTACCGAATTATCACTGTAATCTGCAAGTTAATCATCTAGGTTAGAGGTGCATAACATGCTATTGTCAGCAAATTGGAGATGCAAAAAGTGCCCATCGTCTAATGGTAAAGACACAAGGCCTCCTTGCGGGGCCTTCTCATATAGGTTCGATTCCTATTGGGTGCTTCTGCAGACGACCCCCCTGCATCTCCAATTTGTCCTGACCCTGAATTGCCTTGTTAAGTAAGTGCCTTGCATGCTAATCTCGCCCTTTCGGATTAGATCATGCTTGGCCACTTGACAAGGCATTCTGGTCTGTAGGTTTATTGAAATCTTCTGTTAAGAATCGTTTGGATGTAGGTCTATTTTTACCTGTTAGTCAGATTTAGTTTTGCATGCCTTATCTGATGAATATGAATAATTTCAGTTACTTTTCCAGTGTTTAGTTTGAAGTCTATGAAATTGCAGTTTCATGGCTAGCCTTGCTTGCCTGTCAACTGTTGTCTGATAGGCCATTGTTTTTATGGTTTAGATTTGTTATTGCTCCAAATTATTACTATATCGTTCAATCATTTGCTATTTGAAGTTTAAACTGTAGCATTGAATTATTTGAACTCGTTTAACCACCCCTAATTTGGTCCATGCAGGTAGTTCGTAGCTCCAGCAGCCATGGGCAAGGAGAAGATCCACATCAGCATTGTGGTCATTGGCCATGTCGACTCTGGCAAGTCAACCACGACTGGCCACCTCATCTACAAGCTTGGAGGCATTGACAAGCGTGTGATCGAGAGGTTCGAGAAGGAAGCCGCTGAGATGAACAAGAGGTCTTTCAAGTACGCCTGGGTGCTTGACAAGCTCAAGGCTGAGCGTGAGAGAGGTATCACCATTGATATTGCTCTGTGGAAGTTCGAGACCACCAAGTACTCGTGCACTGTCATTGATGCTCCTGGTCACCGTGATTTCATCAAGAACATGATCACTGGTACCTCCCAGGCTGATTGTGCTGTGCTTATCATTGACTCCACCACTGGTGGTTTTGAGGCTGGTATCTCCAAGGATGGCCAGACCCGTGAGCACGCTCTCCTTGCTTTCACTCTTGGTGTGAAGCAGATGATCTGCTGCTGCAACAAGGTATACTTGCTATTCAACTTCCAATGGTGATTTTTATGAGTGACCATATTATTTGTTCACTAGTCAATGTCAATGTTCATTAGTACAGAAACATACTCTTAAATGATTTACATCTGTCTAATTCTATTTGTTTTGTGATAAATGTTTGTTCATTTTGTTTTTCCTTAAATTACAAATGTATTCCCTCCGTAAACTAATCTAAGTGCGTTTAGAATACTAAAGTAATGATCTAAACGCTCTTATATTAGTTTACAGAGGAAGTACTATTTTGCTATATGCTTTATCTCTCTAGGGTCTGAATTACCTACTAAATGTCCAGGTTCATTAGTAGCACTTAATTGCCTCTAATTGATTAACTCTGGTCATTTTGCTAATATTAGGTGATTAATAACTTCCATCATCTATGTTACTGACTTTATTATATATCATGATTGATGCAACTGTTTGTCTGCTTGTTATCTCTTATTCCAGTACATGACTACACATTTATGATGTTCCTCATTTTTGTGTTTGTTTGCATCGTTACCTTTTAATTATTCTGTTTATCTGATCGGATTGCTCTTATGATCTGTTCCAGATGGATGCCACCACTCCCAAGTACTCGAAGGCCCGTTACGATGAAATTGTCAAGGAAGTCTCTTCATACCTGAAGAAGGTCGGTTACAACCCTGACAAGGTTCCCTTTGTCCCCATCTCTGGGTTTGAGGGTGACAACATGATCGAGAGGTCCTCCAACCTTGACTGGTACAAGGGCCCAACCCTGCTTGAGGCGCTTGACCAGATCAATGAGCCCAAGAGGCCCTCCGACAAGCCCCTGCGTCTTCCCCTTCAGGACGTGTACAAGATTGGCGGCATTGGAACTGTGCCAGTGGGGCGTGTTGAGACTGGAGTCATCAAGCCAGGCATGGTTGTCACCTTTGGTCCTACTGGCCTGACCACTGAGGTGAAGTCTGTGGAGATGCACCATGAGTCTCTCCTGGAGGCGCTTCCTGGTGATAATGTCGGCTTCAACGTCAAGAATGTGGCTGTCAAGGATCTCAAGCGTGGGTACGTGGCCTCTAACTCCAAGGACGACCCCGCCAAGGAGGCTGCCAACTTCACCGCCCAGGTCATCATCATGAACCACCCCGGCCAGATCAGCAACGGCTACGCCCCGGTGCTGGACTGCCACACGTCCCACATCGCTGTCAAGTTCGCTGAGATCCAGACCAAGATCGACCGGCGGTCTGGCAAGGAGATTGAGGCGGCGCCCAAGTTCCTCAAGAATGGTGATGCCGGGTTCGTCAAGATGATCCCCACCAAGCCCATGGTGGTGGAGACCTTCGCCCAGTACCCTCCCCTGGGTCGCTTTGCTGTCCGTGACATGAGGCAGACGGTCGCCGTTGGCGTGATCAAGAGCGTGGAGAAGAAGGATCCGACCGGCGCAAAGGTGACCAAGGCTGCGGCCAAGAAGAAATGAGATGGTGTCGGGCGGTGGCGTTGTTGGTGGTTCTTTACCACATGTATGGTGGTGGTGGCGGTATACGGTGGTGGTGATAGTCGTGTTAGCGGATTTGCGAACTTGTTAAGCTTTGGTTATTTGTGTCGAGCAGTGTTCGAACTGCTTATTACTGTGGTCATAGTATCGTTCGGTTGTGTTGGTGAAACTTCGTCAGATAAAGTTGCTATTTTATATTTGAGTGAGTATTTGGAGTCGTTTTATATCTGCTGCCTGTAGCATATTTGATAATCGTTTTTGTGTTGCAAAGTGGATTTTTTTTCTGTCACTAACTACTCCGTAGTGATATACCATTGTATCACTGCTTTCGTGATCTAAACGCTCTTATAGTACTTTACAGAGGGAGTGCTGATGCTGAAACTTGGCTGTGCTGAAAATTTATTATCAAACTCAGACAGATAGTTGCAGCAGCTGCTTTATTTTTCAAGGTTGCATCTGAGAAAATCTGCACTCCAATCCCTGTCTGGCCATAGCACGTCGATGGTATACAATACTGACCTTTCATACTTTATTCAAGAGTACTCACTCTGTTCCTAAATTTAAGTCTTTTTATAGATTTCATTCACTACGGACTACACATGGAGCAAAATGAGTGAATCTTACACTCTAAAGTATGTCTGTATATACATCTATATGTAGTCCGCATCGAAATCTAAGAAATACTTATATTTAGGAACGTTGGCTTCATCAAAAGATTAGTGACAAGAAGATGAGGAGATTTTTTCTTAGTTATACGTATATCTGTAGTCCCCATAACAAATTATGAGTCAACATTTTAAAAATTATGTTACTGGTAGTGTGTGTCTAAAAGGCACACCAAATTAAGGGGGAAAAAGCAGAGAAGACACGTGATTCAGATAATTACGGTAGATGCATGGTGAGAAATTGACGAGAATAAGACCAGAGGAAGATGAAGCAATCCATGAATATGAGGGGGTTGTTGAGGCCATCCACCGGGTCGGGATGAAAACGGCCTCTTCTTCCTGCCGTATGCCCCTGCCCCTGCTTCTGCAGCGGCGCTGGGTTTCGCTGCTGCCGCTGCCGTCGTCGAAGCTTTACGGTGGCCGTTGCCATTGCCTGGCTTGTTCTTCGTTGGAGAGCTGACCACGGACAGAGCCGGCGGAGGCATTCTTGGCAACAATGAATGACGTGGAGCGGCAGAGGCCGGCCCTGGGACTGGGAGAGCTTTTCTTTTGCTGCTGTTGCTATTGGGGTCGAGCACGAAGTCCATGTCCGCGGACCAAGACAGTGGTAGATCTTGATCTCAACACTAGGATGCCACTGTTCAAAAATTACATTATATACTACTATAATTTGACCAAAACATCACCAATAGTATCAACTAATAGTCCCAAAATAACATCAACTTATTAATAATTAGTGTTAAATACATAGTAAAAACTAGATTCTGAAAGTAACATAAGACTTTTTAGATCAGTAAAGTAGCAGTGATCTAAGAAGTACTTTACAGAGGGAGTATTTTGCATTATTGTAGTCGGCCATGAACGGTGTACTAGTTGCCTCCATTGGTCTTGATCCTACACGCAGTTTGGTAGTTGGACAACCTGATGTCTGGCTGCGTCTCGCCCGTGTACTTGATGTAGGTGACTCGAAATCCTGGTGGAAAGACAACGTTGCGGATGTGGGAGTCAAATGCTTTTGGGCGCATGCACACCATTTTCGGGGGAGTCGTGCGGTGGAAATGGTTGATGATGTGTTAGTCGTCGTCATCATCGTCACGGTGATCGTCGCAAAGGTTACTGTGGCCAACGTCACAATCATCTCTTCCCGTGCCACGACGACGAGCACAATGCCTTGCCTCGATGGTGTTCTACGTGTCGTGGTCCGGACTGAAGCTCTGTGTTGTCACACCGTATTGCCTGGAGGGTGTTCCATGCATTACGGTTCGACCCAAGTCGACCATGTATTGGCATGAGGGGCACGAGGCTCTGAGTCGGTGTAGTTACACTCTTTGGCGTGTTGGTTCCCAGATGGGGAAGAATGCCGGCCCCTGGTGCTCGTAGTGGAAGATGCGCAGCCATTGCTGATTGCAACTTGCTTTTCTTAAGACAACACAATGGCATATGCTCACATACACGAACGCACTTTGATTGAAACTTGCCGGCGAGTTTCTTTTGCATCATTTATACCGTCTTACATTTTCCTTTACATCGGTTAGTTATTTTTAGCATATATTATGCATTTCTTTTAACAAGGTTTCCACAACAATGCAAGGGGTATTATCTAGTTTCAATAATACTCGGATATGCCATGATACTCTAACAAAGAATGCCGAAGAAGACACAAACAAAATGAACACAGCTATTGTTGTATTGCCATGGTCTAATTTACACGAGTGTGTTGTGGTACTATCACATAAAACTACAAAAGTTCCTCTGCTTTCAGCCATAGGTAAAAGATGGCTTGAAGTACATGCACATCGGTGGGTCAATCCTCATGATGGACAATATTGCAGACGGAACACTCCAGATACTATCACCGCAAATCAAACCAGAAGCAACCGCACCCGCAAACTCCTCTGACTCCTTACGGTTCACCATCTCCCATACAAACAAGATGACAGTCCCGATAAACATGTCAATCACGAAGTATGCCCCAATGTAAAATGAAACGGCCATGGCCATCAGGAGCGGGATGAATTTGGATAGACCATTTGGGGTGACATCCCGGATGAGCTTGATTGCTATGGCTCCAAAGAAGAAGAAAGAGCATATTGCAAGGCAATGTCGCGGCAACACTGAGAATCCTTCGACACCCATGATTGACATCTCACGGAAGATGATGGCATATGGAGCTTTGAACATACCATCAGGATTGCCAATATCGAAGGATGTCCAGTAAAGCCAAAAGGTTAGAGGAGCAATGACACAACCAAGGGCAGTGCCAATCAACTGTGACACAAACATGGACCTTGGTGATGAGAGGGTCAGGTACCCAGTCTTGAAGTCATGCATGAGATCACCAGCTGTGGATAGATGGACATCATAACACCACAAGCTGCTAAGCCGGCGATCACACCACCATGTTGGCCAACCCATGAGGCAAAAATGAAAAGGCCAATCTTTCCATATGTGGATGCAAGGTTCCAATCTGTTAGTCCAGTTCCGTATGAGTTGCAGAAGGCAAGTAGAGGAGCAACAACATAGGCAAAGAGGACAAGGTACCACTTGAGTTGTGGGAATATCATTGGCACTATTGCAGTTGAAATTGCTGCAAGGCCCACATAACCAGATCCTGCCAACCAGGGAGGGATACTGTCTTTTAGAAACACCTCATTTAGAAGCTTTTCCTTGACTGATAATTTGGAATTTTTATCATCTGCAATTATAAAAGGGAAACAAGATGAGAGCCATGATGTATGATATGATGGCAGGTCAACTAGGTACAATAAGAAAATGGCATTACCATCATGAACCCGAACAAGGGGAAGTCTTCCTTGCTTTGAGCGTGCATTCATTATTTCCTTGATAGTAGCATAAATTACTTTGATGAGGTTAAAAGTACCATCACCAAGTATCAAGGATACCGATATGAAAACCTGGAAGGGTGCATTGACAACTTAGTTTTTGCTAAATATAATGTTGGCGAAGACTGAGCATTAAGTGAATAAAGAATACTTTAGAAATTTAATGATATAGATGAGCCATTTATTTATTCTTGAACTCAATTTCATGTTTCTCATGAATTACGACCACTATGCCCACTAAAATAAATGCATAAAAGAGAGTTATCAGTATTATTCGCATATTTACAAGAACTACTTGCAAATTTACTGGGTTCATTCAATATGGAGGGAAACAAGAGATTTTGGTCAAGCCTTGTAAATATTGATTCATAATCTAGTTCTTTTTATTAGATCGGTTCACAACATGGTAAAAGCTATGTTGGTCAATAACCATCGCAATTGAATTGGCAAAAGGCATAATCAAGAGACAACATGGTATTGACTAATAATTCATTATGAGATGGACAATTAGAATCCTTCACCACCATACCTTGTACCCATAGAGTCCTTTGAAGTCATTGCTTCCAAGGTTAGCTGGGTACCACTCCCCCGCTTTTGTCGATATATATGGCCAAAGAAAACCCCAAGATATGATGGCTCCAAGAAGTGCAGAGCAATTAATTATATGTGGACATATAAGGCCACATCCAATATAGGTTGGATTGAAGTCAAAATAAAACCTATAAAAAGTAGAAACTGTTCATATATAATGCATATGATATTCCAGCTTAAAGGATATTAATTTCATATAATAATCCATGCATGTCCAAATTATCCCTAATAAATTATAAGGAAGGCAAATTTTGTTTCGATTTGAAAAATAAAATGATTTGTTTTTTAATTGCAAAATGCATGCTTTGAAATTTTAGCACACTCATAATAGCAGTTAGCTTACGTGTTCTTAAATGCTGCAAGGCCCAGAGAAGGGAAGTTGTCGAAGCCACAAGAATCCCCGGCACCGCTGAAGAACCATTTAAAGCAGTTCCAAAGGAAACTTATGCTTAAATACTTTCCGAGACAACTAACTTGTTTTCTGCACGCATGAGAATAAAGTTAGTACCACCAAAACTCAAGAAATGCAGTAACCCAAGAATATGTAGTCAACAATCAAATCGATACAGAGACATCAAAGTTCATCCCAAGTAAACAAATAGATAATCCATGATTTTAAGTAAGAACTGATAAACTAGCTATTTTATATCTATCATAAGATTCACCTTCTGTGCTTAATGTACACATTTACCCCCCC
>NC_041382.1:45603302-45624954 GCF_002162155.2 Triticum dicoccoides
TAAAAGTATATGCAATTGTGTAGAGAGATAAGATTGTAGAATTCGTAGCCTCCATTCATTACAAACTAATTGCGAGCTGAATAGATCAGTAAAGCTTTATTACTGTTGAATTACCTAAAATATATTTGTTCTCTCATGTACATGCTACTTAATTGACCAATAAACAATCTATAACGAGAATTGGTCGATAAATGGGTAGAAGGCTAATGTGCAACTTCATTGGACTATTAAGGGATTTTGGCAACCATCAGTGTTTAACACTTGGAAAAAGGTCAACTGGAAGACAATAAGCTTTAAATAACTTAATAGTCACTAACAGTTAGGAGACAGTGTTTAAAATGCTTAAGTCATGGGGACCCATAGTAAACTTTGATAACCTGATATAAGCCGTAAAAGTACCATAGGTCGATACAAACCACTCTTTCGATTACTTATTTATAAATTACTAATTGTGCAATTGCGCAGCACTTTATCATACAAAATATATATTCATCCAATCATCGGACAAGAAGCATCAGAGAGTCAATAATAACTGTCCCTCCAAAGTACAGATAACTTATCAGTATGCACAAAATTAAGGATCAATGATGATCTGTTTCTTACTCTACTAACTCATCTCCGGTAGAAGTGTGGACGCTGTTTATGAACATAGCTGTGGCAGTTCCTCTGGGATAGGTTAGCTTATAGTTTATCACCATCGCCTAGCAAACACCAAACTGAACTTAGTTTACCGAATTTGCAAAGTGTTGTCCTAGTTGCTGCACTTGATTA
This sequence comes from Triticum dicoccoides, assembly GCF_002162155.2. Classification (NCBI taxonomy): domain Eukaryota; kingdom Viridiplantae; phylum Streptophyta; class Magnoliopsida; order Poales; family Poaceae; genus Triticum; species Triticum dicoccoides. Next base: position 45,604,074 of record NC_041382.1, read on the forward strand.
CAAAAATGTAAATGCGATCAGATAAAGATGAAAGATGCACACACATCTAAGATGTGGATGATTACCTTGCGCAGGGCAACGAGACAAAAAATACCAATGAAGCTAACTACAAACATAAACCCAATCATCCAACTTAGCGAGGGATTCTTCACATCCACTGCCCTGTTACCAGGATAATCAGTCCCAAGAAGCTCGTAAGTTTTTTGATCCATTGCAAGCATATATGATCCGAATCCTCCTGCACAAATGGAAACATTGATTGATAATGTGAACTATGTGAAAAGGGGGAAGCCCATCGTCATCAATTTTTCTGCCACTCCCAAAAAACACCAAAATCAGATACGTACGCTGCAAAGTTAAACATTTGTTCTAAGAAATGCAATTGTAAAAACCAACTGCTAGTGTCAAAAACACTCTTATATTATGGGACGGAGGGAGTAATAACTTCCTTTAATAAAAAAAACAGTAAAACCAAACCTAATCTTTCTCCAATACCTAGCAATGTTCCACCCAAATCAAACACCGTTTAGGTCCCCACCCAAAAATAATATACACACAAGCAACGACCACACGTACTTAATTAGCAGAAATCAGCTTCAGAAGTCCACATGAAGGCTGTTTTGAGTCAAGGATCATATCAAAGCAAAATGCAAACATACCGCTGGTGGCGAGGCCGTAGCAGGCGACAACGCAGGTCTGGATGACGGTGTTCTCCTGCTTGGTGAAGGGCTTGGAGACAACGCCGAACATGTCCAGCGCCGCAGTCCAGGTCCGCACGAGGAAGTAGGCGAGCAGGCCCGCGGCGACGTTGAGCGAAGGAATGATCCCCACCGTGAGGTTGAGCTTGTGCGTGATGAGGCAGAAGAGCACCCCCAGGATGGCGCTCACCACCACACCCCGGACCGTCAGCTGCTCCCGCCACGGCGGCACCGCCTCCACCGCCGACGGCGCGCCGGCAAGGAGGGGCCTGGTCATCTCCGCCGCATCCGCCTCCGATCCCATCTCTTGCGAACGCTAGTATCAAAGCCAATGCCTCCCTTCGCCTCAGACTTTGGGTGCTGGTAGACGAGGTCAAGGTGAGGATGAATGAATTGGCGTGGAGGACTAGGTATTTAAAGGGCGTAAACTGAAGCTTAATTAGTACTCCCTCCCTCCCGAAAAACATGTCGCGAGGGCAATTTTTCAAAAAAACCCTCCAATTTCTCCCGACCAAACCCGCACTCCTCGTCATCCTCCTCCGACAGAATCCCCAGCTGCGCTGCTCCCCGCCGCCGTCGCTTCCCCGCTCCCCCGCCGCAGCAGCCCTGCTCCTCGCCGCAGCTGCCCTGCTCCCCCGCTCCCTCGCCGCAGCTGCCTCCTGCTCCGCCGCCGCAGCTGCCGCTCGCTGCCTCCCCAAGATCCCCCCTTCCTCATAAAAATCTTCGATTTCCGCCGCGCTGATGGGCCCGACGACGAGGCGTCGCGGCTGGCGTTGTAGGCGTCGGGCGCGGCGGACCCAGGCGCTGCGGCGGGGCGGCTTCGGCCTGGAGTGCGGGCGCTACTGCAACGGCGAACTGGAGGAGAGGCTCCGGCAGTGGAGCCAGGCATGGCTTGACGTCGCCAAGAAAATCTCACCGCCTTCCCTTTCTTATTTCGCACGCGCCATAACACTGGCGACGGAGCTTTGACCTCGCCTCGTCGGAGGATAGTCCCCTCATCGTCCTTCCTCTCCTAAAAGCGCCCTAATCCCGGGCCGAGAGTACCTCAGCCGGCGCCCGGCGCGCCTCTCCATTTCCTTCTCTTGTTCGCTCCGTGCCGGCTGCGGGCGAGACCTCGCAGCGATGTCGTCGGCGGCGGGGACACCATCGGACGGCGGAGGGGATAGGCCGTGGCAGTCATACCACACCGCCTACACCAACGCCAAAGCTGGTAAAACTGCATTCCCCTCTTTCCTGGCTTAAGATTGCGCCGGTATGGTTTGAGCACTGGTATTTATTCTCTTATCACGTTGCATTAGGAATGGAGGGAGTTGACAAAGAGAAGGTGCAGAAGGTGATCTATGAAATGAGCAAGGGTTTCGAAAATGAGCAGAAGGAGGCGATTACCAAACTTAAAATCGAGCATCTGCGCACACAATGTGCAAAGTTAACTGATAATGACATATCACATTTTCAGAAGGTTCGAGGCAGCAATTTTCTGAATAATTGATCATAAACATCTGTACTGCCCTGTTATTATGCCCCAACATCTGTGTATTTATGCTTGTTCCCCCCAACCTAGTTGATGAACAATTCATCATAAACCTCAACTAAAATACAGCATGCTGTTTGTTTCTCCAGCATCTCCAAGTCCTACAGCCCGGGTCATCTCTGTCACCAACACATACAACCTGGGTATGAACCACTTACTGAATTTACTGAATCTTCTCTACTTCATCTTTACTGAATTTACTGAATGTGCGTATTCTCTGAACCACTTATTCTCTATCTACTGAATTTTGGAGTATACTCTTTGCAGTTGTTTCTGAGGATAACTATTTATTGCCTGAAAGATAACACATGACTGATCAAACATCTTGTAGGAGTAATTAACTAGCTATGTTACTCAAGGAAACCTTCCTCAGATTAACTTGTTTATTTGCAGTACTTCTCTCTGTCTCTAGAACAATTATTTAAACTGGAAAAGAGGAGGCAAGAGGGACCATGTCTAGCTGATGTCTGAGAGCCTAAAACTTGCTTATGCAGTAAATTGCCCAAGTTAGCTGTAATACATTCATCTTACTGCAAACAAGAGTATGAATGTCTGAAATGGTACCTTATGGTGCTCCCTTCGTTCAGAAAAATGGACGTCCGAAGATGCATGCACTCACCTTTTTGAAACTTTGATCATATGGAAAACGATATGCTGAATGAAAATATCAACAGTGGTTTTACCAGCCATAATTATTCCTAGTTATATTTTGAATTTGGCTTCTGTAGCATGCTGTGATTGAAAACTATAGTTTAAAATTTCAAATTGTAGACCATGAAAAGGAGGAACTAGGTAGCACTTGATCCAAAGGTCCCGACGTAGGTGTTGTGTGCTGAAACATGTTTCGAACTAGAGCATTTTCAGTGAACTAGTCTCAGCTTGAAATTTGGTTCAGTTAACTCCATACAAGGGTCTCTTTTTGGTTTAGTAGTGATTAGAAGATCATGTACTGATGATATGAGATTAGCAAAGGCCTTGCTTGTCACTAACCTTCAAAGTATACTGATTGTGACATTAGCATGCCTCATTGAAATAAATCAAAATATTTTAAATTAATTCAAATAACTAAAATTAATCCAAATCAATTCAAATAATTCAAATAAATCCAAATAACCCAAATTAATTCAAGTAATCCAAATTAATCCAGTTAATTCAAATAACCCAGATAATTCAATTAATCCAAATAACCCAGATAATTCCAATAAATTCCAACAAGGAGTTGATATACAAGGATTAGACAAGGCATACACAAGGGCATGACATAAGGGCATCTTTGTCCCCTCTTGACACAAGATTACATAAGACATACACAAGGAGCACCTGACTACATGACATAAGGGCCTCTTTGCCCCCTCTTGACTACATTCTTTCTCTGGCCACTTCTTCCCTTCCCTTTCCTTTACTTTTCTTTCTTTTCCCTTCTTTAGCCAATTCTTTCCTTTCATTTTCTTTTCCTATTGCAATTTCCATTTCTTCTATAATGGCCCTAGTATCAACAACTACCTGACTGTCGCAATATACACTGATGATTTCCCTGCCAGCATTCTGAATGCGATCCTTGTGTAAGTGGGGCAACTTATATTGATTTCCTCCTTTGCCTTTCATAACTTCAAACATAACTGCTTCTAATGTGATAAAGCTTCTGTGCAACTTGTCGGGATCGTAGTTCTCGAATTCCTCTTCCACACCCTGTACCAGTTCCTGGATGTTTGTAGGTGACCTGCAGTCGGTTAGAGACTGGAGAGAGGTAAGGAAGCAGAGGTCCAAACAATTTAAATCAGGGCTATTTGGGGGCTGTTGTAGCAATCGGATGTCAAGATCAGTTTGTTCCACAGCTTCTCGAAAAGCTACATCATTGGGAAGGACATGGGGCTTTGCATTATCCTGTTGGATGAATATTGTTGCTCCCTCGTCATCATCAGGCCACTTATCCTGAATTGTCGGGATAACCTTATTGATTAGATAATCTCTGCACACAGGCCTAGTTACTTTCACTGATGTCAACACTTTTGTTCCCTTTGTTCTGTTATGACTTGTCCGCTTCGCCTCAGTCTCTTCAACGAATGCCCAAATGCCAATCTTCCCATCGAATGTTAGCTCCCCCTCATTGTTATATCGAGGCCTGGCAACAGCTGTTAGGAACATCACCTTCCAAATGCTGTGAGTGTTTGACACGGTGCGCTTCGGCTCAGGTTCTCCTGGAAGTACATAGTAACTATTCTTCACTCTCGTCATGTCAAACCACTTCTCATCGATGTGAACCATATTCGTCATTGGTTTAAACATAGCCCGAGAAGTTGAGATTGAATTGTCATCGACCATGGACATACAAAATTTCAATCTCGCCAGCTTGTTCTCTAGCTTGAGGTGAGGCTTCACGGTGCTTGTGATGCGGTTGAGCTCATTCAACTGGAACCTCTTATGTAGGGTCGATCGGGCCACACCTAGAGACCGTGCCAGAGATCAAATTGTCCTTCTTTTATTTAGTGGGATTGTTGAGGTCCTCTCTAGATCCAGCTCCTTTCTCTTTCGACCAGATCTTCCTGGCTTCTTGCTTGAGACATCTACTTCTTTGCCATCGGCAATTTGCTTTTTGGCTTCTTCCCAGATTCTTTCAACAGATCGTACACTTATGTCCAACAGGTTTGAGACTAGCAGCTTGTCGTCTGGTTGAACAGACCCATCTCTGAGCTCGATTACCAGCAAAGCGAAGTAAACACCATGCCTCTCCTTGTCTGACAATTCTCTTCTCTTCTCTTGAAGTATCCAATTCATAACTTCACCCTCTTCCTCTTGAGCTTCGTCCTCTTTCCCTTCATCTTCTTGAGGCATCCAATTCATAGCTTCATCGTCTTCCTATTGAGGCATCAAGTTCAAATCCATAGTTCCATTCTCTGCCACTTGAGGTTCCTCCTATTCAGGGATCCAATTCAAATTAATACCTTCATCGTCTTCCTCTTGAGGCATCAAGTTCAAATCAATAGTTTCATGTTCTTCCTTTTGAGGCATCAAGTTCAAATCCATAGTATGTTTCCTGCCATTAATGACAAAAGATGAGTACACCATGGTACCATAACAAGAATATACACACACAAAATGAGTATGCAAGTCAAACAAGAAATAGGTGCCATGGCACCATTTCTAGTTTGGTTGCCACGGTAGCCAAACAAGAAATGCTGCCATGGCAGCCAAACACTTTGCTCTAACCATAAGCCATTTTCTCTAGTTAGAGTAGTTAACAGAATTTTACTCTAGTTAGAGTAGTTTTGCTGAATTTTACTTGCTCATAGTACCATGCCTATGGTAGAAAAGTGTCAAGAAAATATACTCCTGTCAATAGAATCAAAACTGATTTATTACCTTTGCATATAAACTACTCCTAGTGAATTAGCATCAATAATTGTAGTTTAACTGAATTTTACAAAATCTGACCAAATGTGTAGTTAGTCAGTGAGCTACAGATCATTTGCACTTGACAATGTTTGTGACCATTTGCTTTTACAAAATCTGAACCAATGTGGCTCTACAAATCATAGCAGGAAGTACTTTGGCTCTACTGAAAATTGTTTGAAATAGGAAAATGGATCATAATTGTTTTGAATTTTGTTGGACTCTTGTTGACCAGATTTACCAAGTGTTAATGTTCAATTTTCAATTTACTGGAAACTTTAGACTTGCTGTTAGTGGATCAGAACATGCTGTTAGCAACTCTAAATTTACTCAAGGCCTTGGTATTAATGCATGTTTAACTGAATTTACTCAAGTCCTTTGTTTAACTGAATTTCCCTTTTGTTTACACACAGTTACAATAGTTTAACTGAAATTTAACCCTGCATCAGCACATTAAGCAAGCAACATCAGCAGATTAAGCAAGCGAGCAACATCAACAGATCAGCAAATTAAGCAAGCAAGCAACATCAGCATATCAGCAAATTAAGCAAGCAACACAAGTACTCCATCATCAGCAGTAGTTTCTTTAATAATTTTCAGTTAACAACCATCATGATTCTATTCACAATGATCAGCAGCATTTTCTGTATAATGAATGTACTCCATGAATTTTAAGTTAACAACTGAATTTACTCCATGATTGGCATTGTCATGATTCAGTTAACAGTAAACCATTTCACTAACTTTCAGGTAGCAGTATTCTGATGGACTACCTTCTTCAGAGTGCAGACGAGCACAACACGGCTTCACTTGGGTCAGCAACAGCAGCACAGGCAGAGGAAGATCAGGTTCGACGCAGATCAGGTTCGACGCAGAGGAACCCACGAGCAGAAGATCAGGTGCAACGCACAGGTTCAATTTCAACCCAGTTGTGCGCTTGGGTTCAGGTTCAGGTTCTCCCACAGTGCAGAAGATCAGCAGCAGCACCACGACAGAGGAGCAATAGCAGCAACACGCAGAGCTCCACCTGTGACAGGGGAGAAGCAGCTGCGCGGGCGCGCGGGCAAGCGAGAAGGAGCAGCACGGCGACACGCGGGAGCTCGAGGAGGACTCACAGGAGATAGAGGAGGACGAGCGTGAGCTCCTGGTCCATCGAATCGTGGAGGCTGGTTCCAACGACAGTCGTAGGGGATCGCAGCTGGAAGGATCGCGGCGGCGCATGCGCGGGAGCTCAAGAAGGAGACGCGGGAGCTCGAGGAGGATGCACGGGATCTCGAGGAGGACGAGCAGGAGCTCCTGGTCCACCGGATGGTGCTGGGAAGTTCTGGCGACGCCGCAGGTAATCGCAGCGGGAGGAGATCGCGGCGGCACAGGATTGGGCGACGGCGGCGGCAGCAGATCACTTCCTGGTGGGCGACGAATCGCGCAGCTGGGCGGCCTCGGCCCTTGGCGACACGCGCACGACGGCGGAGGAAGAAGACGATGGCGGAGGGACTTGTTTGAGATGGTTTTGAAACTGTGAGGTCTTTTTTGCAAAAGTACCAGTGAACTAGGCGTGCGACATGTTTTTCGGGACGGAGGGAGTACACAAGTACGTATGGTGGCTTTAGTATGTTCATCAGTTCATGCATGCACACTATGACACGCGTACTCCTATCATGCAGACACGTAGCAGGCCAGCACGGTCATTATCTTGGCAGAGGACCGGGACAGGAGGAGCAGCGTGAATCATGCTTGTGCTAGTAACACGAGGGTAGTGCTATCCGGCCACTCGATCGCTGTCTAGGTAACGGTGGCCACACATTTCTACTGCTTACGTGCTAATTTGATTGCCATCCTTAAGCAAGCGTTAACTATATCTGATGGGGCCGTATCTAATGATGGCCACGAAGTACAGTCTCTGGAACCATCCCTACGGCAGGATTATGTACGGTGGGACTGGATGTAATAGTAACCACAAATCATGCCATGCATTAGGAATTAAGTATTTTTTTTCTCTTAGGAAGGAAGGAACGTGCATGTTGTAGTATTTGATTTGGCCATGCCATCGATGCGAGCAAGGTAGGAGGGCTAGCTGTGCATACGCACAGTTTGAACGTTCAGGCTGATGCTGATGTCACATGTCATCGTTTGATGTCGAAATAAACTATAGAAAGTTGTGCATCTCATGGCAATTCAGAAAATTTAATGGTTTAACTAAACAAAGATAAATTGGCATGTCCATGGAAAATGGAGTGCCCTTTTGTTCATTTATATTTATACGTTATGGGCACTAGAAGCTTAGGGCACGCTTCGTGGCGCCGTGGAGGCTTTTAGGGTCTCGCAACTCGCTTTTCGCTGTTTATTTTTGTCATTGTGGTTATCTCGCTGGAATATGTTCTCATGATGGCCTACTAACAATTATAATTAAGTTTGTTGGTGTTGGCGCAGTATGCCAAAGTCAATAAATGTATATTTTTGCGAGGTTAATGTGATTATAACAGTGAAATTTAATTTAATTTATGTTTCACATATGAAGGTTTCTCGTGTATTTGATATTCTATACAATCATTTTTAGGAATCACCATAGTGGTGGCTTGTTTGGCGGAGAGTCCATGGATTTGAAATTTTAGACAAGTTGCATAGAGAAAGTCTGTTGACGGAGGGATAGAGAAGGTGAGTGATTTGTTGGGAAGAATTAATACTATCTTGAACACACGAATAACTAGCATTATCGAAAGATATTTGTGCCCTCTAAAAAGATATTTGTACACTTGCCGAAATTGTTGCTACAGGACCCTTTGTATTAGCAACTAATGTACACGACTATATCAGCCTAGCTGTCCCTTGCTCCACCGATGAGTTCGCCCGTGTATTTGTCATTTGAACTGCGCCACCATTTGCCTCGTCAATTGGTGAACTACTTGCGTCTGTAGTAATTTTATTTGGGGTTCTTGTGCCTCTCCTAGCCTTTTCAGCCCAGTTGACAAGGCCTTCGGTCACATTGTCATCAAATATAGTCTTCTTGAAAGAATTCCCCATCTATACCAATGATGAGACGAAATTAGAATACAATGATAGATAAGAATATTTGTTTGATCATGACAATAAAGCCATTAAAATTGTATCAATTTGTGAAAACAAGCTTTGTATTCATCAAGAATGGATACTCATAGGTATAGTTCAAGTTGAAAATCATTATATCACAACAAAACTACAATTTTATCCACTTTATTAATTGAACTCACATGGGAGACAACGGCGTATAGTGGTAGGGTGCTGTAACCACAAAGAACTTGGCAGATTACACTGAAAGAAGTAAAAAGTAATGAGTATGTTTTTAAGATGTCTCAATAAGTTGTTGATGCCATTGTGATTTCTGTTGTACCTTATGACAACTCGAGTAATAACATATGCTGGTTTCCCCATGATGCATGATTTAAAACCATATGTTACCTGCAACATTGATAAATGCAAGGGTTAATCCTACTTGTATTCATTAGATTCCTATTTGAAACTATCAAATCCATAACTTATATTCTATGTAATTTCACGATTCTTATCGTACTCTCCAATACTTCATGTTAAATTAGGTTGTGGGTACAGCAAGCTTACTTATTGTTCTTACCAAGAGCCAGAAGAAAAATGCAATTTCAAATGCATTTTGAAATAGGACGATGTGGATCAACAGAAGGACTAATTTAGGCCGATGGAACCAAAAGAAGTTATCTGAAGGAGAAACTACTAAATCCCCTCGAATAGCCGTATCCTTCTGGGCAACCTCATAAGCCAATTCCGTTATTATGTGCTCCATCTTACTTCCTACCACAAGTAACATCTGCCAAACACAAATACAATAAGTTGATGTCACGAGTCTGCCCTTTTTTGGATCATGCTTAGTTTGAAAGATCATTGTAGAAGTCATATGAAGGCATATAATTAGTATTTAGTCCTTAAAACATGCATACATGTAGTAGAAATTTCTTTTATGTGTTTTTGTATAGATAGTAACTCATGTTTACTTACAATGAATGGAACCAAGGTAATCCAAATGTAGACATACCACCCTACAATAACGGTACGACAAGAGTCGGGTTACTTTTCACATAAAAAATTGTCTAGTGAGGGTTAGCCAAAATAAAATAAGTAAATAAATAAATATATTTTTGTGACAATTTAACAAAACAAGAGTTATACAAGTGGATCAAAACTTGTGACCTCTAGTGATACATACCTTCAACATTCAATAGTAGGAATATCATCAGCATGGCCCAAAGGTACCAACTACATAAGCATAACATGGACATCAATTTGCTATTTTCTCTATAGGTAATTGATCTATACATAGCATATGCTTTAGAAAAAAATTGGGTAATGCATTTTGTAATAGTAGCATTGAGCACTTACCTAATACCAACAACTTTCTTAAAATCAACCTCCAAAGCTCTGATCATGTAACTATAAAAGTTGAATTTTGGTGTCCCCTTACAATGTTTCTGTGAAAAGGAATGAAGCATGTATATATATAAGTTTCCTCCACTAATAGTGTATACCCGAAAACATACACGTGACTTCTATATATCGATTAAAATGTAGGTTGATTACCATGATGAAACCAAGTCTCATTGTTGTGTAGTCCTCCTCAGTGACGGATCCATAAAATTGTTTGAAGAAGGAACGCTAAAAAGACGATGACTTATCTTATAGCCCAATTGCAAAATAGAGAAATAAGGCAATATATATGTTTTGATCCTTATAAAAACACAAGAAAAAGAAAGTATACCATCCAACCAAATATCCTCGACCGCTTTCTATGACCTTTAAAGTGGTCTTGAATAAATTTGAATTCTCGAATGTGCTTGATCATTTGAGGGGCTGCAAGTTAGGACCCAACATTAGTAAACAAAAAATGTAACACAACTTCATACAACTGATGAAAACTTGTGAACTCATCATTAGCCAAACAAGGAAAGGAAACTATTTGCATCATATATACATACCACCGTCATCACTTTCTTGGATCTTGGTCTCCCAATGTCGCCAATTTCTCGTCTGCACAACAATTAACATAGTAGTTAGAAAAGCTATGGTAGACGAATTACTCGTTACTAACAAAAATATAGTCAGAGTTTTAGTTAGTACCTGTGCAATTCCTAGAAGTACTGTAATAGCACTGAGAAGGAAATGGGTGACCGCCAACACGAAGATAAATATGTGTAGTTGATGAATAGCTTCAGATGAAAGTAATGGAACTTTGTCCTGCATGCCAAATGGCGTCAAATGAATCATTGGATAAGAACAAGGTGGAACGGGTCAAAGACGAAAAACAATAGATCGACGAAGACAGAAGAAAAAGGAAAAGTAGAGTATCACAAATAAAATCGAGAACCGACAAAATGGTTGTGTGCATCATCTGCAGAGGTCAAGCCGTCAAGGGTAATCCTCCTTTTCAAGAAAAATATCACAAAACAAAATCAAGCACTTCTGATGCCTTGAGCTGTACCTTCTTGAGGCAGTATTCGTCGTCGGAGGAGGCTCCTCCAACCAGGAGGCGCCTCCCCCCACCCAACACGCCGGTGAACACAGCGCCACCGAGGTGGTCCGTCTCGTGCAGCGGCGGCTTGCAGGGCTGCAGGTGGAGCATGGCGCTCGGGCTGACGCACAGCTTCCCAATGGGCCCCTGGAAGACGGTGAGCAGCAGCGAGATGAACCCCAGCAGCATCAGCTCCTCCTTCACCTTGAGCAGGGCCTCGTACATCGGCTTCTTGCGACTCCTTATCAGCCTCTGCATGCAAACGTGCGTGCCCAAACGTTCAGCTGATGGCCGATTGCTTCGACAGATACGGCAGGCAGCTTCGTGGTCTCTCATGGTGGATGTACGCACATACCTTGCCTAGGCGGTGGAGCAAGCGCTCGAAGAGCAGGGAGATGATGATCATGACGGAGCAGACCAACGCCACGATCCATGTCGGCGTGAACTCGAGCGGCTTGGCCTTCCCTCCACCGCCGGCCATGGCGCCCCAAACGTACTCGTCAAGAACCAAGCCCACGCCGACGCCCCTTGTCGTAAGAATGAAGTGGCAAGCAAGACTATTCTTGATACATTTATATAGCTATAAGAGACGAAACTACTCAGTTACATGGTCATCAGTTATCACGCATGACAATATTGACTTGGCACGATCAGAACCCTGAATTATATTCCAAGCTACATGTACACACAGGAAAACAAGAAACAACGCGTTACCTTCCTAAATACTACTAGTATTCATTCTCGAAAAATACTACCACTAGTATTCCGCTAGCATATGTCCCATGTGACCAATTTTTTTCTTTTTTGTGCTGCAGTCTACGGTCCACCACACTACTTTTTTTTTTGCGATGACCACCACACTACTATTAACCAACGGGAACTGGAAACTGGAATAATAGTCTGTTTTGGGGTGTTTCGTATGATGTCCCCAACTGCCTGAACGAAATTTGTACTTTGATTAGATCTGGTCGTTGTTTGGTAAATTTGTTGTCAAAATTCCCTTGATGCAATGTGGCTTTTGGTAACTTTCATGTAATGCCGCTCACAACGGCGATGATCCACTTTTCTTTCAAATTTGTAGTTGCCGCTAACAGTGACAAGGCCATGGATCTGAAATATTCGAATTTGTAGTCATTGCTCCGTTTTTTCTTTCAAAACACAATGGTTAAAAAGAATTTTAGACCTAGCTGGCCCAGGTGGTACCGGTCAAAAGCACATCTATTATTTTAGCCTAATCTGTAAGTAGAGAAACCACTGATATGTATATTTTTTATTTTCTGAGAAAACACTATTGCAATATCATTCTTGGTTAAAATATACTAGTATATTTGCATTCCCGGACAAAGCAGAAAACCGTGGTTTCAGATTGGATCTGCGACGCGGCGTCAGCGAAATCAAAGTTGCGGCCGTCAACGTCGGATGGTGGAAGTCCAAAGCGTTTGGTTTGCGTCCAGTTCAACAGTCCAGGTGCAGGTCCTGGCCTAGTGCGGTGACCCAGCTCCACCAAGTGGGCTTCCTGACACCAGCATGCATTTCGAAATACACATAGGGCGTGTTTGGTAGCTTTCCCGAGCGGCTTAGCTCAGCCTGTCTTAACGGAGGCTGGTTGAGAAAAAACGAGAAAACATTAACACATGCACTTCGTTTGGTTGCCTACAACGAGGCTGCTTGCATTAGAGGATTGCTTTAGGCATATTATTTGGTTGTCTGCATTGGCTCGGCGAATGCAACTACATCATGTTTGGTTGCCTGCACCGGAGATGAATAAGATTAATAGCTACCCATAACACACTGCAGAGGCCGGGGGTGATTCCTCCTTTTCTAAAAAAAAAACCATAACACACACAGGGCCATGGCGACTGGCGAACGATGGCAAGGACGCAATGCTGTCCAAGTCAGTTTTCTGTTTGTTTGTTTCTAGTCTAGTACTCCATTCGTTCCTAAATATAAGCCTTTTTAGAGATTTTAATGCAGACTACATGCATACAAAGCAAAATGAGTGAATCTACATTTTAAACTAGGGTTATATACATCCATATATTGTTGGTATTGAAATCTTTAAAAGATCTTATATTTAGGAACAGAGGGAGTAGCTTAATAGCCTCGGCCACGGTTGTTGATGGTATGCTGCTAATGTGTGAACAAAGACCAGAAGATACGTCCTGGTTTCACACGGTGAATCAAGTAGCAACTCATTCTTCGCCCTAGAAGGAAATAAGATTTATCGTTGGCGCGTCAAGCTAACCTCTACAGGCGAGGCAATAAGGTTTTTTGGAAGCGCAATTTTATGACTGCTTGCTGTACATCCAATATTCTTCACTGCGATAAGCATGGGTGGAGCTTCACCAAACCGGCACTGTGACTTTTCGATGACACCAATAAACCCTTGGCGAGTTCTAGGAGAGAACACATAGCATGATCCGCCTGCTCTTAGAGCTAAATAATTTGCTACGATGATACTCCCTAATCAGATAATCTTGGATGAGTTAACTATCGCCTTCATTTTCAGACGCAAAATACCAATACTGGCTAGACTAACTTGGTCTTGAATTTTCGTGTAGCCAAGGCCCGTCTTTACCTACAAAGCGTGTGCTTTGAAAATTGAGATGGACTGGTCGATCACCATCAACTACCATGCATGCACCTAGCTGGATTTGGATATATATGGGTGAGGGTGCCTGGTGCGGGTTCGCCTGTAATAGAGAGCTGGTGAGGGTGGATCTAGTGCGGTAGGTAGAATTGCAACTAGGGCATGCAGCCACAAATGGTTGTTAATTGCCCATTTGCATGCCCTAGTTGCACACGACGACGACGTCCATGGTTGTTGACTGATAGCTAGCTACATATAAGATCATTTCGAGAAGCAGCTACACAAATGATTGTAAGTGCCTTGAGTGCACATTTCGTGGATGGCTAACTGACGACTATATTAATGTGAGCGTGCATATATATTAGCCGTCGAAACACGACTGGAAGGCGGCCAGTCTAGTCAACCGAGCTCTCTACCCGCTTCTTTGGACACGAGGACATGGCTTTGGAAGATGCATGCATGCCAATCAGACAACCAACCGAAGGCACACGGCAAATTGGTCCCTCTGCTTCGTCAGTTATGACGTGATGATCGTAGTTCAAATCTTAGGCAGGATGGTTCCCGTGCATCATTCGATTGGACATGCATATAGATCACGCACTCACCATATCACACATGCCTGTCCCATGAACGTGACGCTTGGGGCATGTACAGTAACTGATAAAGCATGTTAGCAAAATCACATAAGCAACAAGATCGATTAGCACAACAAAAAAACAAGATCGATTAGCACAAAATTGCACATATATCCGTACCTTTAGCCATGTTGACACCGGCCATAGCCAGTTTTTCTAACCTGTCTTCCTTCTTTACCTTTAGCGCTCGCTTGATGATTAGAGAACAAGGGAGACTCGGCATTTCTGTCAATTTTCCATACCCTTAGATGTAGTATGCTTTGTCTATTTACTATTTATACATGCATAAGCACTAAGCATTGTTCCAACATACTTTGCCTAGTTCCAACGGAAAATGACTCGGCGAAGATAACTAGATGTAACATGTTTTTCTGTTTATACTTTGCCTAGTTCCAACGGAAAACGACTCAGCGAAGAAATAAACCCGACATAATCTCAAGTTCGTCAAGTTGCAGACCGAAAAAACTCGGTAAAGTCTGAGAGGTGGGCCCGGCTATAGAGCAAGCGACGTAACCGTGACAACGGTCTTTCTTTGCCGAGTTTCGGCTCACGAGACTCGCTAAACATTTGCTCTTTATATTTTTTGCTTATACGTAGGGAAGATTCATAGTCACACTCCGTATCCCGTTGATGGCTACTTGGCTCTTTTTTTAATTATTTCATCAAGTTCCGTCAGTCCATATCCCCTCGGGGTCGCTTTTTTTTATCGGTCACAGACCGGGCCGCTTAGTCGTTTGAGGCGCCTAGCTGTAGATGCTCTAAGAGGATGTGTGAAAACAAATGATAATTGTGAGTGTGAGAGAAGAAAGAGAAGGAAGGATGAGACAATCTAGAAGATATCATTCTAATTTTGTATAGATATAGTATGTGCGTGTAAAGTTTATATAAAAAAGATAAAGATAAAGAAAATGAAAGAAATTTAAAAATAAAAACAAATTATTAGTTGAAAATTACACCTTGAAATCTAAACATATGATGGGGAGCATTAAAAATGAGACTCATAAAACAGAAAAACAAATTGATAGCTTTATTAGTGTAAAAAAACTTAGACTTCATAAACTTTGTCTTGGGCAAACACACATGCATATGCTTCTAATTATTATAACCTAACTAATTAAGATATAGTTCCATGCATAAGCAGCCATGACGGACATGATGTGGCGTGTCAAAAACACGAAGATTCAATGGGGTGACCGGCTTGGAGGATGAAGCTAATTAAGAGGTAGGGTGTAGAGTTCGAGCAACTGAGAATGGGGAGGACCAATTGGATGATGCGAATGACAAAAGCTGAAGAAACAGAGCTGGCGGAGGACGCAGGTGGCAAATGGCGGCGGCTGGCGGAAACCTGGAGATGTCGGTGTCTGCCGGGATTGGAGGCGGTGATGGGCGACCGTAAGGGAGCAACGGCCGCAGAGCAGCTGCAGGCGAACAGGAACAACGAGCCGGACGTTTCAGCAGGAAAAAAAGGGCGGCAGCGGGATTTGGCGATCTGGACAACAAAACCAATTTGGTACTCGATCGGACTTGGAGAAATAAGATGAATACAATAGGAGAAAGAGGAGAATCAGACCCAAAAAAATCGATCATAAGACGATTTGTGTCGTCCGGAGGAAGATCTAAACCATAGCACTGATACCATGTTATGAATATGCGACTTAGTATTATCAGGAGGCTAAACCCATCATATATACAAGTACAAGTGGGAGAGCAAAGGCCAAAATACAGAAAGCCAAAAGCCATCATAAATATAACTCTAACATTTATGATTTTGTGCTTGGCAAAACTTCTATAAGTTATTTCTACTACTTCGCCGTAATTGAATCATTTATGTAACACCTATTGTTTGTTCAAGTGCATCATTTGTCATTCATTCAATGAGCTGGAAAAACCGTGCCATTTTACTATGCAACATTAGTTAATAGGGCATGTATTTGAAATTTTGGACAAGTCACGTAGAGAAGGTTTGCTGAGGGAGGGGTAGAGAAGGTGAGCAGTTTGTTAGGAAGAATTAATAATGTCTTGAACACATAAATAACTAGCATTATCAAAAGATATTTTTGGCCTCTAAAACATATATATTTACAATTGTCGAAATTGTTACTATATGACCCTTTGTAAAGCAATCAATGTACACAATTATAATAGCCTAGCGGTCCCTTGCTCCACTGATGAGTTGGCATGTGTATTTGTCATTTGAACTGCGCCACCATTTGCCTCGTCAATTGGCTCTGTAGTAATTTTATTTGGGTTTCTTGTGTGCCTCCGAGCCTTTTCAGCCCAGTTGACAAGGCCTTCAGTCACATTGTCATCAAATATAGTCTTCTTGAAAGAAGTACCCATCTACACAAAACGATGAGACAAAATCAGAATAAAATGATCGATAAGAAATATTTTTCTTACCATGTCAATAAAGACCTTTACAATGGTATCTATTTGTGAAAGCAAGCTTTGTGTTGCTCAAGAATGGCTACTTATAGGTAAATTTCAAGACAAAAGAAGCATTAAATCCCAACAAAACTACAATTTTATCAAGTTTATGAATTGAACTCACATGAGAGACGATAGCGTATAGTGGTAGGGTGCTGTAACCACAAAGGAGTTGGCAGATTACGCTGAAAGAAGGAAAAGTGATGAGTATGTTCTCAAGATTTCTCAACATAGTATTGCTATTATTGTGATTTCTATGTACCTTATGACAATTCGAGTAATAACATATGCTGGTTTCCCCATGATGCATGATTTAAAACCGTATGTCACCTGCAAGGTTGATAAATGCCAGAGTTAGTTCTACTTCCGTTCATTAGATTCCAATTTGGAACTAGCAAATCCTAAACTTATAATCTGTTTGAAGGTTATGACACTCTCTAATACTTCAAGTAAATTTGGTCGAGTACAACTAGATTATTTATTGTTCTTACCAAGAGCCAGAAGAAAAATGCAATTTCAAATGCATTTTGAAACAGGACGACGTGGATCAACAGAAGGACTAATTTAGGCCGGTGGAACCAGAAGAAGTCATCTGAAGGGGCAACTACTAAATCTCCTCGAATAGCTGTATGCTTCTGGGCAACCTCATAAGCCAATTCCGTAATGATGTGCTCCATCTTACTTCCTACCACAAGTAGCATCTGCCAAAAACAAATACATAAGTTGATGTCATGACCCTGCCCCTTTATTGGATCATCCGTAGTTTGAAAGGTCGTTGTGGAAGTTATATGAAGGCATATAATTATTATTTAGTCCTTAAAACAAGCATACATCCAGCGGAAGTTCCTTTTATGTATTTTTCTATAGATAGTAAATCATGTTTACTTACAATGAATGGAACCAAGGTTATCCAAATGTAGACATACCACCCTGCAATGTCGATAAACAAGAGTGGAGTTATTTTTCACATAAAAATATTGTCTAGTGAATGTAACCAAATAAAATTTTATAAAAATATTTTGCGAGAGTTTAACTCAATAAGAGTTATGTAAGTACTTATGGCCTTTAGTGATACATACCTTGAACATTCAATAGTAGGAATATCATCAGCATGGCCCAAAGGTACCAACTACATAAGCATAACATGGAGATCAATTCGATATTTTTCTCTATTGGTAATTGATATAGACATTGCAAATGATTTAGAAAAAAAGTAGGTCACATATTTTGTAACAATGGCATTGAACATTTACCTGATACCGACAACCTTCTTAAAATCAAACTCCAAAGCTCTAATCATGTAACTATAAAAGTTGAATTTTGGTGTCCCCTTACAGTGTTTCTGTGAAAAAGGAATGTAGCTTATATATAAATTTCTTCGATTCCACTAGCAGTATTTACTAGAAAATGTAGGTTGGTTACCATGATGAAACCAAGTCTCATTGTTGTGTAGTCCTCATCAGTGACTGATCCATAGAATTGTTTGAAGAAGGAGCACTAAAAAGATGATGAGTTGTCTTATACCCCAATTCCAAAGTAAATAACAAATGCATTTTGTTTCGATACTTAAGACATAAGAAAAAAAACATACCATCCAACCAAATATCCTCGACCGTTTTCTATGACCTTTAAAGTGGTCTTGAATAAATTTGAATTCTTGAACATGCTTGATCATTTGAGGTGCTGCAAGTTAGGACCCAACATTCATAAGCAGAATATAACACAACTTTATATTGAACAAAACTTGTGAAGTCATCGTTAGCTAAACTAGGGAAGTGTTTGCAACATACCACCACCATCATTTTCTTGGATCTTGGCCTCCCAATGTCGCCAATTTCTTGTCTGAACAACAATTAACATGGTAATTAGGACAATCATGATACACTAATTACGCGTTACTAACAAACCTCTAGTTGGACTTTTAGTTAGTACTATGTACCTGTGCAATTCCTAGAAGGACTGTAATAGCACTGAGAACGAAATGAGTGACTGCCAACACGAAGATAAATATGTGTAACTGATGAATAGCTTCAGATGAAAGTAGTGGAACTTTGCCCTGCATATGTCAAATGGTGTCAAATGAATCACTGGATAAGAATATCGTGGAACGGGTCAAATAGTTAAAGTAATAACAATATACCAGAGTTTTCGATCGACAAAGACCAGCAAAAAAAAAAGGAAAAGCATAGTATCATAGACAAAATCAAGCACCAATTCAGTTGTACCTTCTTGAGGCAGTATTCGTCGGAGGAGGCTCCTCCAGCCAGGAGGCGCCTCGCCCCACCCATCACGCCGGTGAACACGGCGCCGCCGAGGTGGTCCGTCTTGTGCGGCGGCGGCTTGCAGGGCAGCAGGTGGTGCATGGTGCCCGGGCTGACGCAGAGCTTCCCCATGGGGCCCTGGAACACGGTGAGCAGCAGCGAGATGAACCCCAGCAGCATCAGCTCCTCCTTCACCTTGAGCAGGGCCTCGTACAGCGGCTTCTTGCGGCTCCTCATCAGCCTCTGCATGGAAACGCGCGTGCCCAGAAGCTGTTCAGCTGATGGTCGCTTGGACTCGATGTGTGTCTCTCTCTCATGGTGGGGGCACGCAAGCACGTACCTTGCCTAGGCGGTGGAGCAAGCGCTCGAAGAGCAAGGAGATGATGACTATGACGGAGCAGACCGACGCCACGATCCATGTCGGCGTGAACTCGAGCGGCTTGGCTTTCCCTCCTCCGCCAGCCATGGCGTCCCAAACTGGTCAAGAACACCTTGTCGTAAGAATGGAGTGACAGGCAAGACCTGTTCTTGATCAATTTATAGATAGAGACTGATTTACTTACATGGTCATATTTGACTTGGCACGATCAGAGCAATCATATTCCAAGCTGCACACCAGAAAACAAGAAACAACCTGTTACCTTCCTGAATACTAGTGCTATTATTCCACTGACATGTCCCATGTGATCAATTACAATTATATTTATAGAGTGCTCTTCTATTTCGTTTCTTCATCACATTACAATTTTCGGTCTACCACACTACTATTAACGAACTGGAAACTCATTAAAAACTAGTTAGTCTGGGTTGTTTTGTATGATGTTTTTTTAGAAAGGAGGCACAAAACGGAAAAAGGGGATACATGCCAACAGGCCGGTTTCGTATGATGTTCCCAACTGTCTAATCGGATTTGATAATTTTGATTGAATTTAGTCTTTGTTGTTGGTTAATTTGTTGCCGAAATTCAGTTTTTGTAGTGTGGCTTTTGGTAACTTTGCTGTCTACAATGAGTCACTTTCCATTGCCGCTAAACAAGGAAGAGGTCATATATCCAAAATTTTCAAATTTATAGTCGTAACTCTAGTTTTTCTTTCTTAAAAATAGTTTTAAAGGAACTCAAGACCTAGCCCAGGTGCTCCCTCTCACTTTCGTCACACAAGCAGGTCGGAGGTCTTGGAAGTTTCAGCACAAAAAAAATGGTGTGTGTGTGTGTGTGTGTGTGTGTGTGTGTGTTTGCGAGGAACACAAAAAAATGGTGTTGATTAGCTTCTTCTTTTGTTGACCGGGTAGGGTAGTGGTATTATTTTAGCTTCTCTGAAAGTAAAGGCACCATTGAAGTATCTAGCTTTTCACAAAAGAAGAAACATTTCAATCTGCGACGCGGCGTCTACGAAATCAAAGTCGCCGCAGGACGCGGCGGTCAATCGTTGGGGGTGGAAGTCTGAAGCCTTTGGTTTTCAAATGCACATGCGTCCAGTCCTGTCCTGTGGGCAAGGTGCAGGTCCTGACCTAGCTAGTGCAGTCTATTGACTCGGCTGTGATTTAGACAACAAAGCCCCACGAAGATATATTTTAGATGTATGAAGTATGAACACATATGTAAGCGTATAACATTGTGGTCATTATGTGCACGAATATGCTACTAATTTGTTCAAGATTACACAAAGTGCAAAATAATTTGCATTAAATATCTATATTTGCTTCAGGGGAAGTGTTTAATTTATTAGGCAGTTTGCTGAGGGATGGGCCCGAGCGCAAACCACCTGATCCGAGAAAAACGAATTGGCCCCGTGGCATGGTGGTGCAGGTGCTGGCACACCAGCAAGGCGTGTCGTGT
>NC_041382.1:45625307-45670212 GCF_002162155.2 Triticum dicoccoides
CGAGATAGAGGTGTGACATGGGTGCATCAATCCATGCAGTGGACAGGGGTTTATCCTCGTTTCAATAAATAAGTAAAATACCTAATTCTTATATACCAAATGGTCTATTTATTCATTGATAGTTGTCAGCGTTAATTTAGATGTGTGCATTCTTTTGTTTTTGCGGGGGGGCATTCTACGATCGTCGGCAATTATAGAACGGATGTATAATTAATTACCAACAAAATGTGTTATGACGTGTGGATGTGGCCTATGAAAAAAACTCCAAAAATTCTGAAGCAAGATTTAGTTCCATGTTGCTAAGGGAAGAAGGTGGACATCAATATACAAAGTGAACCTCCAGCCATGCAATATAGGAGTATTTCTGTAGGCACATGACGTGACAGAGACTTTGCCTAAGTAGCTGCAAAGACTTGTAATCTCTTGATGAGAGCAATTAATGTTGTCCAAGTCAGCTTTTGTTTTCTATCAGCTTAACAGACTTAACCAATAGTAGGCTGCTAATGTGTGAACACAAAGACCGGTAAGCATCCTGGTTCCACACACCGACACACCGAATCAAGTAGCTACTCCTTCTACACCCTTGGAGGGAATAAGATTTATGGGTAGCGCGTCAAGCTAACCTCTACACGGCAGGCAATAAAGTCTCTTCACCGTGATGAACATGGGTGCAACTAGCACCAAACCGGCAATGTGACTGTTCGATGACACCAGTAAACCCTTGGTGAGTTATAAGAGAGAAGTACTAGTGCAATGTCCATAATGTTTCATAACATGATTCGCCTGCTCTTAGAACTAATATTTTTCATCATTAGTGTACTATGGATGATACTCCCTAATCGATAAATATTGCCTCTATTTTCAACCATAAAATAACTAGACTGGCCGGACTAACTTGGTCGTGTAGCTTCAACTAAGGAAGTGGTTTATCTACCAAACCGTGTGCTTTGAAAATTTGAGATGAATTGGTCATACCATGCATGCACCTAGCTAGATTTCTATATGGGTGAGGGTGTCCTAGAACTAATTATAAGGAAGAAGAGTAGTTGGTCGTCGAATGCAATGAGATACCTGGTGAGGGTGCATCTGGTGCATGCAGCTACATATGATCATTAATCGCCCGTTTGTCCTAGTTGCACATGAGGTATATGATTGGCTGACAGCAACGAATAAGACCATTTCGAAAGGCAGCTACACAAATGATTGTAAGTGCCTTTTTTTTTTTAGAGAGAAAATGATTGTAAGTGCCTTGAGTGCACATTTCGCGGATGGTTAGCTGACGACTATATGTTGTGCGTGTGCATATTAGCCATCAAAAGACGACTAGAGGACAGCGAGTCTAATCAAGTCAACCGAACTCTGTACCCGCGGATATGGCTTCGTGGAAGATGCCAACCAGCCAGCCGACCGAACGGACATGAGGACATGGCAAATCCATCCCTCCGCTGGGTCAGTCATGACGTGATGATCATAGTGCAAATCTGAGGCAGGATGGTGATTAATTGCGACACTGAGTCACGTACTGATATGCCAACTTACGTGTGCATCCTTCGAGCAGAGGTGCATATAGATCACACTCACACATCTCACATGTTTGTCCCATAATCAAAACATGTTTACGGAAATGTACAGTGATTGACAAGGCATGTTAACAAAATCGCGGAAGCAACAAGATCGATTAGCACAAAACTGATTCAACCCAGAGAAAGCCCTTTTTTTTGCGAGGGCAGAGAAAACCCTTTACATGTGCAACATTACACATCCGTACCTTGGGCCATGTTGACACCCGCCATAGCGAGTTTTCTCGCCTCTCTTCCTCCTTTACCTTTAGCGATCTCTTGATGGCTAGAGAACTCTTCCTTCTTTACCTTTAGCGGTCGTTTGATGACTTGAGAACACGGGAAACTCTCATGTGTGTTCTTATTCCCGTCACTTTTCCATACCATAAGGTGTAGCATGCTTTATCTATTTATATACACGCATAAGCATGCACTAAGCATTGTCGAATGAAACTTCAAAGTCTTAAACGGCAGCGCTTACTCAAGGTAATTAAGCTGCACTAAGTGGGTGCCATTTATGCATGAAACGTACAATGTGCTTCATGCCAATTAAGATCCATTCACTAGGACATGGATGGTAACTCTTATTTTTCATGCGTTGCTCATGTGGTAACTCCACACATACATCTAATAAATGCATTACTTTAATTATAACACACAAATGTCTATACAAGGGAGAGGAGAGGGAATTCAAACCCACTAATTCTTAATCCATTAGTAAAGCAACCATCACACTAAGACCCTTAATACTCCATTAGTCTAACCCATTCTCTCGACGTGGCCGGCCACAAAATGTATTGGGTGGTAGTCCTTTAGTTAGCAGATCCGCTATGTTCAAATCTATATGTTTTGCTCCTTTCGAGTACTTATCATTCTTTGAGAAGAAGACTGCAGCGGAAATATCACAATAAATCCTAAATGGCCTTTCAATATTATCAATAATTTGAAGGCATGACATAAAACTCCACAGCCACAGTGATTCAATAGTGGCCTCAAATGATGCCAATCTGTGTAACCAATCACCTCAAGATGGCCTGATCACTTTTATGTGAGCATGTGATCCTTGATCCATTGCAAATACCTGAGAAACTTTTTCGGAGCCTTCCAATGATCTATTCAAGTATTACTTTGATACCGACCAAGCATTCCAATAGCAAAGCTGATAGCTGATATTATTCATGCGGTCTATGGCTCCCATCATACATGAAACTATATATAAAAAGAGTACTTTTGTTACCTTTAATATTATTCATGAACTTAGGAGCTCGAATGTCGAGGCTCACAAGCTTGCGAAGCATCTTATCCCTGGGGGTTGGCCGCCATGTTTGGTTAGGTCAGGTCAGCCCAATGGACTTGATTTCATCCCTCTAAACCTTGTGACGTTTGAATAAAAAGCTTCTGAGTTTGTCTAAAACAAAAAACAAAAAAAAATGATGAGTTCAATAAATGCATTGATGCCTGGGTAAGCAGGCTTCTCTGTGAGTGTCAGAGGTTGGTTATTTGTACATGCAGATCGTCTGAAACCTGCAGGAAGTTATTTGTACATGCAGATCATCTGAAACCTGCGAGATTTTCTCTGAATGGCTTCTGTGAGTTTCTGCCATTCCAACGCACAAAGGTACAGACCAGGGCTGCCCACGGCCACATGCTCTCGATGTCAAGCTTTCTAAGCCGGGGTGAAGGTGGGTGGCTGCTTTCATCGCATTCAACTAAGTTTGTGCCACGCATCATCAGGCACAAGGTGATGCCGTGCCATCGACAGGTTCAGTCTGACGGAACTGAAGACGGTATGGCGTTTGCCTTGAGCCCCATATCTGAACTTATGATTTGTATATCTCTGTGTTTTGGTAGCCGTCCATTTGCAGCTAACGAAACTTGACCACCGGCGGTACCTATCACCTACGGATCCATTTGTCTTGCGCGTTGGTTTTCTTCATCTGCTAATACTGCTCATAATCACCCCACAATTTTTTTTAAAAAAAAAATCATGATTAGTACTAGTTCACTTCTTTCTCCATTCCATAAGAGACGAGATGAGATGTTGAGCGCACTACATCGCACCCCTGTGCTGCTGAACTGAAGATTGGTCTGAGCTCAAGCCTAGTGCCAGTGGTGTCTTGGCTGCTGTGCTGCTTCAATGCTCGTAAGTAACTGCAAATTTCATTCCTTTAATCTGCTGCCATGACGGCGAACGCTGCCGCCGCTACTAGTGGCGTTGGCCGTGGTCTGAGGCTGAACTACTACTCTGGGAGATGACCTAGGGCAGAGGAGGTCGTCGAGGAGCAGGTGAGGAGCCTGTACGAGGTGCACGGCAACACAGCTGTGTCATGGCTCAGGGCCCTCTTCTCTTCCATGACTGCACCGTCCTGTCAAGTCCTGCGACACGTCGCTGCTCCTCGAGACCGACGCGGCCAGAGGCCTCGTCTCCGAGCAGTCCTCGCTGAGGCAACTTCAAGTCCGTTGATTAAGGGCCTACTTACAGGTCAACGGCAGCCAAAAAAGAAACCAAAATAAAGGCATCGATGATGTCCAACCACCAAAAGATGCAGCAGAGGATGAAGAAATGGGAGGCAAATCACGTCTTGTGGTTTTGCTGCTGCCATTGTTCCTTTTGTTACAGTTTCACCGCAACGTTGGCCAGCAGCTAAAGTGTTTGTTTAGATTAAATTTACTGTAGAAATTCAGATGTTTCTTGCGTTTGTTCTACGTAACATGGAAATGTGGTGAAGAAAAAAAGGAAAGGAAGGGAAGGTTTTGCAGTTTGCCAGTCTGAAACTGTAGTAATTTGTACCCAACGTGCAGCTTCTTCTCCAAATGGCATTGTCCAGCTCAAGGATCAGAAGTACATGTTCTTGTTTTTTTACCCGCAAATGGTTAGTAAGCCATTACAGGGAAAGACTGGGACAAAGAACATGGCAACAATGTGAGTGTGTTGGCAGAATGCTTCACGCTGCAAACTTACAAGTTAGAAACTCAAATAGAAATACTTCACACACAACAGAACTTACAAGTCGGAAATGAAAACAGAAACACGTCACAGAAGAGAACTCGGAAAGTATAGTCAGCACACAACTAGCTAGGTATCTTACGTAGTTGTTTCGATACGCAAACACGTGAACAAGCAAACAACTGGCAAAACATAAATACATGAATACATGCAATTGGGTTAAGGTTAGACTAAGGAAAACGCTAACTAAGGTTTTTTTTCAGACAACATGTAAACACTGCTGACCACACTGATATGATGTGACAAACTCAATGAGCTGCAGCAGCCCTTCATTCACTTAAGAGAGATTTTTTTTAGTAACATAATACAGTAACATGGTACAGATAAATGCAGAACCTAATCGAACATAGTGTATAAACAAAATGAGTGTATAAACTCATGATCACTTCGGCAACATAAGGAAGAGCTATGTAATAGATATCATATTCCTGATTATATCTCAGAGAAATACCAGCAACACAAAATAAATCTTTGGAGCGTTCTGATACTCTAATCTGTTGGGGTGGGGGAGTCAGTGTTGTAACTGACTATCTCTAATAACAAAATGGACTACTAACACAACCCTTCCAGCTTATCTATTCAGAACAGAGCTATATCAATGAGAGCTTTAGGCATGGTTAGATAGGCACAAACTGGTAATATCAACACCACCATGATATTTAATATATGGATCATCTGGTTGTCATTTATGCACAACACATAACAGGAGAGGAATTTTGCCTTATCATCACCATCATCTTTGGCATATGTGTTATTTACATCACTGGATAATAACAGCTGAATGGACAATAGTGCATTGGTGGCTTGGTGCATGCTATCCACGTTCGCATCTAGATATTTTTTCATATAAAAAGCTATATAGTCCAAACCTCTCAAATTATATTCAGATATGTTCTAACCTGCTGAGCCATTTAAGCACATTACCACATCAAACCAGATAGTCACCCATTGTATCGTGCACCAGCAATTCCAATGCCTAGAAACATAAAACATGCAATTAGTAAAAGTTCCAAGGAAAAGACAAATGGATATGAGAAGGCAACACTGAATCTGTTGAATAGATGAATCGAGAAATATAAGAAACAGAACTCACTTGTAGTTATGTTTTATAGCTCACTATTGATGCTGGCAACAGTAAACAAAACCACACATGTTGCGTTTTGAAAGGAACATTCTTGAAAGCAGTATACATAGCTACCTTATAATTAAGAAGTTAGCTTTAAAAGAAGAAAATAAGACATGGTCTAGACTTTATATTATGTAAACTCATTCCTCATCATGTAAGAAGACAAAATAAAACATGCCAAAACGCATAAACACTACCAACAGAAGTGACCTTGGGTATTCAGATTTAAATAAATGAAGCCTGGTTAGAGAAAACAACTTCAGGGGAAAAGGTGTTAATCATTTGACATTTGCTTTTACACTAACACCCACTTGATATTTCATTTGTTATCTCCCAAGGATAAAGACAACTACATCGAATGATGACACAAAAAGGCTATAAGCTTGTATATCTAACGAACGAACAGTGAAGAGTGATACACCTAAGAGTTCAGCTAGGAAAGAGACAGTCATTAACTTAGTTTTAAGTCAGTGAACACTTACGAATTGCAACGAAGGTATTCGAGCAACCATGTACAAGACATAATCATATTAAGTTACTCCTACAATGTAAGGACTAAGGATGAACAATCACCTGACATATAGAAACTGTTGAAGGAATTACAAAGGGTAGCGTGATGGGTTTCCCAGAGTTTTCTCGATTGCATCGACTTAAGTTGAACCATGTAGACAGTGCCATCCAGATATAAAAATATTTCATTGGCATCCTCGGCGTATCCCCGTATCAGTGCCACCCGGCCCCTTCTTGCTACCTCAATCGGAGGAGGGAGCCCAAGAATATCGTGCATTTCGGTGGTCTTCCGTAGCACCCATGTGCCAACACCATGGCAATTAACCTTCCTCTGCCACACTTGAAAGTTATGGTAACGGTGAGACAATATGGCGAGACCAAGAGTACCATCCTCGGCCTGGATGATCTGACAGTTGCAGGGAAAACTCATCTTGGGAGGGGCCTCAATCACATTGAGGCTGTGTCTATCCAAATCAAACTGAAGTATGCCATCGTCTTCCGCATGATTTAACAGCCAGTAAAGAACATTACCAACAAGGGTGCTCTGAGAACCACTGCACTGCAGCAAGTCGAACCTGAATATGGAGCCTCTGTTGTGATGGGATCGCCCCATGTGTTGGTCTCGGAGGAGTAGACCCGCGCGAGGGCATGATATTCATGGATGCGCATGAACACCAACACCACCTTGAAGTGGCTGGAGTGGCAGCCGCCGTGCACGTGTCCCTGGCCGCGGTCAGCGCAGAGTACCGCCCCGTTGACGTCGTCCGTTGTGAACTCCGGCGGAACGGCCGCGCGGCGCTCCTCGCCCGTGATGGGATCGCACACAAGGACCTCCGCACGCTCCCGGTCGAATACGACTATACGAGGACGCGGCCGTGGCGGCAGCCGAGCAACTGTGGCCCCAGGTAGGGGTGGTCGTCGGGGAGTCGCAGGTCGAAGCGCTGGGGAGGGACGCGGTCGGGAGGGGCCAGTACGGGGGCGAACACGATGCCATCATCGCGGTGCTGGAAGACGCCGAGGAGGGGCGGCTCCCCGTGGTGGGCGCGCAGCGGGCGGTGAATTTGGGGTCGACGGCGACGCATCGCCACCGCTTGCAGACGTCGGAGACGCGGGGGAGTGAGGAGGGCAACGACGGGAGACGGAGGAGGATCTCGGCCAGGAGATCGTCGTCTTCGAGCAGTGGCGGGGGCGGCGGCGGCTGGGGGTCATTGGCGCCTGGCTCCCGCTCTCGCTCTCGCTCTTTTTTCTTTTTTTTAGGTGTGCTCTCGCTCTTGCTCGTGGGGAGCGTTTTTTCTGGATGGGCTCTAGATTATGGCGGAGGAGAGTGGTTGGATACGACGGCCCACTTTGGGAATTCGCTGGGCTGGGCTGCTGTGTCGTTCACTGGCTCCAACCATTATGAGAAATTTAAATATCCCCTAAAAAACGAGCAATTTGAATATTTACCACCTTGTGGATTGTCGTTGCTAAACTGCCACTTACATAATTACCTGAAGATGGGAGACTTCTACAGTGGCAAATTATTTGTACTTGTAAATTTGATGTGAGTATTGTTACAAGTGAATTTCACTTCAATATTTTCAAAATTTGACGGATTGAACGGGCCTTGAAGGATGAAAGCACCCCCAGCCTGTATGTTTTCTGCAGATATTTTGTCAGAATATAAGCTGCTGTGTGAGACAGAACAAGTAGTATTGCGCAGCGTGCTTTGTGTGGGTTGTTCCAGAACAGAAGTTGGTTTCAATCAGAATGTCTGCTGTGAGGTGCATACTCTGTAGGCGAGCTTCTCGGTGGTGCAGGCGAGGGACTGGAGGCTGCACCAAGACGCGGGCCGGTGTCCTCCGGGGTGTTCCTCGGGGGCACGGGCCATTCCGGCACCTGCCTCTCTCTCTCTCGCGCTCGTGGGGCTTTGAGGACTGGAGTGTTGTTTCCTGGAACCGCTTCTTCTTCTCATGCACAGGGAAAAGAAAGGCAGCAGGACGAAATATACCATGTGTCACGTTTTTGTGACAGAATGTGGTTGTTTCGAACAGGATAGATCACACGTAGAGAATAAATGGCCCGGCCCATTTACCAGTAGAAAGATCTTTTCAGAAAAAAATCCTATGTGTTGCGTTTTTCGTTTTCTTTTTCAAGAAATTCAAATGTTTGTTTGAAATTTTTAAAATGTTTGTGACTCCAGAAAAAAATCAAATCCTTTTTCAAAAAAATCGAAATGATAAATCCCGAACGTTCGGTATTTAACCATGGCAAATGAACGTTTCCGATGGCAATTCTCGTGATGCAAGGATGACAAGTTCGTTGACACGCACAACAATTTTCTGGCAAAAAATAGACCAAAGCATGAACTTGCCATGCTTACCAACTAAAGTTGTCGTCCTCGCATCACTAAACTTGTCCCAAAACATTCGATTTGCCATGATGAAATCCTGAGCGTTCGGGAGTTATCGAATTCCAAAAAAAAATCCTTTTCTAAAAATTACCACAAATTTAATAAAAGCTCGCGTTTCAAAAAATGTTGACAATTTTAAAAAAATGTTTGTGTTTTCAAAAAAATATTCGCAAATTCAAAAAATGTTCATGTTTTCCAAAAACATTGTTCACAACTTCCAAAGATGCTTGCCCTTAAAAAATGGTCGTACTTTCGGAAAAAATGATGCATTGCTCATGCTTTTTCCTAAACCCAGATGAAAATAATGAACACTAAATAACCGAACCACTACAGTTCTGATCCGCTACAATTGCCCGCTTAGTATTTTAGCAAGAGCAGTCGCTCACTCATTGACAGTATTGCTACGCGGGGTGGCCCAGTAGGACGCTGCTGCGTCATGGTGTTGCTGGGTTTTCGTAATCATTTTACTCCATCTGTTTCAAAATATTGTGTATTTGTTTTTTAAAATGTCAAACCTTTTTAAGTTTGACCAGAAATCGTTACATTCATCATGAAATGAATTTCTATTTTCTTTCTATTTAGTATTGTCGAATTTTGAATCACGGCCTGCGGACAGAGAGAATCGTGTTTGTTTTGGGCTAGGAATAAAATAAAGTACTCCACCTGCTATATGTTACTAATAGATTAGCCTGTTAGGTTAAGCTAGGGCTCACATGAGCAGATGATTAGCCAATGTACGCACTAAGCACTGCAGTACGGTATAATTTATCATTTGATTTTCAAGAAAAAAAGATGGTGGTTCAGTAAACTGAACTGCAACTGCATGCTGGGCCTTCAGAGCTAGTAACTGTAGCCCGGGTAAATGTAAATGCCTCCCACAGCTTCACTGATGTGTTAAGAACTTTTAGTACGTACTCCCTCTGTAAACTAATATAAAAGTGTTTAGATTATTAAAGTAGTGATCTAAACGCTCTTATATTTGTTTACGGAGGGAGTACTACCCGGTCACAGAAGTGCTCTGTTCGTCTTGTCCTGATGTAAGTGGAGATTCAAATAAAATTTTCGAAAACTGAAGCCACCACCCAAAGCATCGTGTACCTTCAAACCTTTCAAACTTAACATCGCAGAAGAAAAGAAGGAGGTTCCAAATTTTGAATCACGCCTTCTTCAGAGAGATAGAGAATCTTTTTTTTTGTGTGTGAAAAGATAGATTTTTCTTTGAGGGATTTGTGAAAAGATAGTTAGAGAATCGTGTGAGTCTTGGGCTCAGATAGAGAGCCTGCTGTATATACGCGCCTAGGCCAGCCAGATCGATGGGCCTCACTGACCGGCCGGCCGGCAGCGTAGGAAAGGAAAAAGCCTGGTCGATGCTGAACCGACGTGAGAGAAGGCCGGCAGCGTCTGAGAACGACTGAGAACGTTATTAGTCCCACCTCGGCTAGCTACGAGGGGCTGGGTGCAGAGCTCGGCTATAAGAGGGAGGGGGGCTCCAACGTTGGAAGGCATCTTTGCGCTTGGGGCAATGACGCAGCTAGTGAAGTAATACCGAGGCGCGTCAATTGCTGGTTGAAAACTATTTCCAAACCCCCTCTTTGGCACTTCCTCTGTGGAGAGGGCCACTGAGAATTTCTGAAAGGGCTTCTTCTCCTTCGGGACTGGGGAAAGCCCTACAATACCAAATTTTGAACTCTTACAAGTTCTCCTCAAATCACAGCAGTTCCTCTACCGCCGTGCATGTGGCCCTGGCTGCGGCGTGCATGTGGCCCTGGCTGCGGTCAGCGCAGAGCACCGCCCCGTTGACGTGGCCTGTCTTGAACTCCGGCGGGACGGCCATGCGGATCGCACACAAGGACCTCCGCCCGCGCCACGTTGAAGACGAGGACGCGGCCGTGGCGGCACCCGAGGAGGTGGGCCTCAGAGTCACATCGCGGATTCGCAGGTCCAAGCGCTCGGGAGGGACGCGGTCGGGAGCGTCCAGGATGGGGGCGAACACGATGCCGTCGTCGAGGCGCTGGGAGAAGCCGAGGAGGGGTGGCTTCCCGTGGTGGGCGCGGAAGCGGGCGGTGAACTTGGGGTCGACGGCGACGCGTCGCCACCGCCTGCAGACGGCGGAGGCCCGGGGGAGGGAGGAGGGCTGCCGCGGGATACGGAGCAGGATCTCGCGGAGGAGGTCGTCGTTTTCGAGCGAAGGCGGAGGCGGAGGCGCCGGCGGCGAGCCGCGGCGTTGGTGTCGGCGTCGGCGGCGGGTCATTGGCGGTTGGCGTCGGCGTCGGTGGGCTCCCGCTCTCGCTCGTGGGGGTGGGGATGGATTTGGTGGGTGGAGTGCTTTTTTTCTGGAACCGCTTCTTTTTGTTTTTTGAGATGAGAATAACCGCTTCGTCTTTTCGTGCACAAAGGAAGAGAAAAAAGAGCGCCGTGTTGTTGGGCCCGGAGAGTTGTTGTAACGAGCACTTGCTGGGATCTAGAAGAATGGACGGCCCATCCTGGGGATTTTCTTTTTGCGGATAGAAGACTTGTATTACTCAGAAACCAAAGAGTTACAATCAGCGAGGGCTAGCTCTACAGCTACTGAAGGTCCAGAACCAAACCAAGTTATAATCCTACCTTCAGACCTAGCAAAGGAAGCTAGACTGTCGCTAACCATATTCTGAGAACGACTAGCAAAAGTAATACAAGATCTACGAAGACTTAAAAGGTACTGAATCTCTCTTACGATGGCTGAGTATAAGGATCTATCCACTCCTTGCGCCTGAATCATCTTCATGGCAACCATAGAATCCATTTTCACCATAATTGGTAGCTCAGTGTGTTGGATCGCCAAAGAAATCCCTTCCATGCACGCACAAAGCTCAGCTTCCAACACATCTCTGCAAGAGAAAAGTGCTCGACATGATGAAAAAATAATAGCACCCTTGTCATCCCTAAGGACCATGCCGGCACCCGCCCTGCCATTTTCATCAACCGATCCATCTTTGTTTAACTTGACCCAACCAGCATCCGGCAATTTCCACCGACCACTACGCAAGGAGTCTCTGGAGTTCACCACTGGCGCATCAATAGGAGTCTTCCCCTTCCCCTGATAGTTGCATATATCATATTTCAGTCCTAGCAGGGAATCAAGATAGCTCACAAGGAACCTCTTCGAAGACTCAGCTGGAGGTGGGGGTTTATGATGGACCACCTCATTCCGGACAAACCAAGCATGCCACAAGGTCATCAATAGCATGGATCGATCAACATCAGATAGAGGATCTAGTGCATGCAACAACCACTCTCTTCCCGTATGCTCTATCGTATCGATATCTGGCAGTGACCAAACCACCATCATCGTATGCCATAAATCCCGGCCAAGTGGGCAACGTACAAAAGGGTAAAAATTATCCTCAGCTTCTGTAGCACAAAGCGGACAGAGATCCGATGTTTCCAGCCCGCGTTTATGCTTGTTTTTCCAGGTTGGCAAGGAATCAACTACCACCCTCCAAGCGAAGTTGTGGACCGAAGGTGGAATATCACATTTCCATATCAGCTGCCACACTTTTCTTCTGCCATCAGGTGCCGAGCTGGAGGCCGATTGTGCAAATCGATAAGCCTCTTCAAACGCAAAGTTGCAGGCACTTTTGACAGAAAATCTACCTTGTTTTCCTGGCCCCCAAGCAATGATATCTTCCTCCTGTCTCGAGGATGCTCTGATTTTCAGTATTTCTACAACATCAGTTGGGAGGAAGTATTGTTGTAGTAAGGCCGTATTCCAGGAGCCGTTAGGATTAAGCAAACCTGCCACAAACCTGATTCTGCATGTACCCTGCACGGTTATCGGTTTGAAACTGAAAGGTCTGGGAATCCAGTTGTCGCGCCAAATTCTGATGCTTCGGCCATCTCCAACTCTCCAAAGGATCCCCTTCTTCAACAGGTCCAGGCCATGGCTGATCGCTTGCCATGATGAAGATGCATTCCCACTAAACACTGTATCCTCGAGTTTACCATCCGGGTAATATCTGGCCTTCAACACCTGTGCACAAAGAGAGTGTGGTATGGTAATGAGACGCTAGGCCTGTCGAGCTAACACGGCCTGGTTAAACAGTCGGAAATCCCTAAAGCCAACTGACGAGGACATGTATTGGGGGTAGGGTAACAGGCCTGACGTAAAGGCCCTACCCATGGACACCGTATACTTTGTACTGGACCCGTGGGCTAGATCGCCGTCCAGATGTACCGCGACTTGAAAGTCACTCGGACAGCGATAACCACTCGGAGCACGGCACTTCACTCGACGAGCTCATTCCACTCGACCGTGTAACTCACTCGGATATGCAAAGACCAATAGTCAGCATGACGGTTTTGTAGTGGACAGGCATTATGGCATTGATGCTCCACCGTGTAACATAAGGGGTGAGGGGGTGGCACACTCTATATAAGCCACCCCCCACCACTAGACTAGGGGGCTTTTGGGGGGCTTCCACCTCTCTCTCTTTCTAACCATTAGTCTCAGGACATAGCTCAGGCATGAAGATCCGCTCTCCCCTCTCTCTCAAACACACATTGTAATCCCCGGATACATACTCAGATAAAACAAAGCCTCTCCGGAGCACGAGACGTAGGGGTGTTATCTCCACCGTGAGAGGCCCGAACTCGCTAAAACCACCGTGCCATCCATATGCATCTCGATAGATGATGCTCCTTTATCCTACCCCTCTTTTATTGTCGGAATCGTTACCACGACAGTTGGCGCCCACCGTGGGGCATGGGGTGTATCGAGCCATGATGCAGATGGTTATTTCTTCTACCACCAGCGGCACTTCCATTCCTGCTGGTGCCCTCTATTTGGTTTGATCTTCATGTTTCAATATGTTTTCTATACTGTTCATTTACACGACGAGCAAAGCATCACAAACAGAAGGAAAGCGTACACCCATCCAAACACGTACAAGGAGAGCTATCGGCCTTCAGGTTGGCTGGCCTCCCATCTCCATGAGCTGATTACTTGAATCGACGCGAAAGCAAGAAACCGACTGCGCCTCCACGGACGACCACCGGCGCCATCCGTCCCGTTGTCATCTTCGACCTCGGCACCACCGACCGCGCCTCCGCGCGCAGCCACCGGTGGCGTCCGCGTCATCATCGTCGCCAACCTCGTCGCCGAGCCGCACGGACGTCCGTCGTCGCCGTTCGCCTCGCCGTCGACTCCGGCCTCGTGTTCTCGGCTGCTCGCCTGCAACCTCTGCGGTGGCGGCGCAGGCACGTAGCGCTCCCGCCTCCGGTCCAGCGGCCTGCGGCGGTCTCCGTGGTGGAGGCGCGCTTCGGCGGCGACCTAGGAAACAGCCTCAAGCGACGGTCGTTCGGGATTGAAGGAATAAGTGCCTGGTAAGTGCATGCATAACGTAGGCCACCTAATCGAGCGATAACTGCATGCAGGAAAAAACGAATGGAAGGACAACTCCCACACGTACGCAGGTAACGCGGCTCCATCGGCAATCATTAAGTGCATGCTTAATTAACGTCGATCTCATAATTCCGTCAAGCATGGATCGACCGTCGTTAAGGTAACCACCTCATTAAGCGGCCAATTAGGCGTCCGTTACCTAATTAGGGCATGTACATCAGTGCAGACGCCTGCTATCTATAACATGTGTACACATCATCTATAGACACCACCAAAAATAAAACGTACAACAGGGCATCTGGTTAGGCTGGCTGTACACACTCCAACCGCTTGTAAATACATGGCCCACGAACCTGCGATCTACTCCAGCCACGACGTGCGATGGACTCGTACAACGGGAAAGAAGTCGTCTATAAGCAGCGATGTATACGCGAGCAGACCGTCGATATATCTACAGACAGGCTCTAGCGTTTTTCCTTTTCTCTCTCTCCCACGCCAATTTTTTTCCTACATGGCTTGTGTTACAGACGGCTGACTAGATGCCTTTGTACATGCCCTTACGGTGATTGACACCCCCGCCTTTCCCGCAAATTAATGGCTTAATTGCTCACCTTTCGGTTTCCACACCGATTAATCTGTGCATGCATGCACGGTCATGCGTGGTCTTTACTCTTTACAAAGTAGTATTCATGCATGCATGCACGGCATCCGTGGTCTTTACTCCTTGCAAATTACTCCCTCCGTCCGGGTTTATTAGGCCTCTCAGCATCACAAGCATGTCCCCTTTTATAAGGCCCCGCATTGGAAAGGTGCATGCATGCAACCATTTCATTGGTTGTATTGAAAGCTATTGTTGTGGGTGCCATGGCTGAAAAGTTAATACACTTCATGTGTGCTTTTTCATTGACTGCATGCATGTGAGAGAGTGCATTGGGAGTGGAATGGAATAATTAATGTGAGCAAATTACTATGTGTCTTGGTCTAAGAGAAGTTGTCTTTAGGCCTAATAAACCCGGACGGAGGGAGTAGCATTTGTGCATGGACAGTTTATTCCAGCAAAAAATACTCATGGATGTACTAACTTGTATTGTAGGCTTACTGAGACGAACAACGTCGATCGACCAACTCGCCATTTATTGCACTAGGACCCCAGCCATTTATTTCACCTTTTTCACTCGACCGGCGAGCGAACAGGTTCACTCGACCGGCTAGGCCCGAGATGATTTTTGCACTCTGGACAATTAACATGCAGGCTATTCCATTGGTTGGCCTCAGCATGCAGTCACCGGCGCCATTCGCCTCGTCGTCGTGTCCGGCTTCGTTTGCGAGGCCGACCACCGGTGCCACCCGGCTTGTCGTAGTCCCCAGCTACTCGACAGAGGATTAAGGACCTTGTCCTTTCCGATCATTTATAGTTTAGAACAGTCTTTTTTCTGTTCGAACCCAGGTTCACTCGGATAGGACTAAAGTTCACTGGAATGACCATCCACTCGAACGATTCGCACGCATGTTCGGACAAATTGACTCGGATGGTTAACAAACCACTGCGACAGTCGGACATGGGCGTTTTGGTCCAGCAATCACTCGGACGCCCGCGCATCATCACTCTGCGGGTCGCGTCTACTTCACGCGGACGCCCGACGCATCGTCACTCCGCAGCACGCGTCTACATCACTCGGACGCCCGCGCAACATCACTCCGCGCCACGCGTCTACTTCACTCGGCCGCCCCGCGCGTCGCCACTCGGTTGGTCACCTCATAACCACTCGGCCGCCCCGCGCGTCACCACTCGGTTGGTCACCTCATCACCACTTGGCCGCCCTCACCTCATCACCACTCGGCCGCCCCGCGCGTCGCCACTCGGTTGGTCACCTCATCACCACACAGATTTTAAAATTTTTTTCTGAAATAATTGTTGTTGCTTATACTTGTAACCAAAATCCCCTAGTGGGTGACTTAGCTGCGAATCTGTTTCGCCTAAGTTCAAGAAATCCTACCGAGTGACGAGTCAGCCTCTCACTCGGGGGCTTAGCTGCAGTCCAGTACTCGCCTAAGTTTGAAAAAATCCTACCGAGTGGAGAGCAAACCTCTCACTCGGGGGCTTAGCCGCAGTCCAGTATTCGCCTAAGTTTGAAAAAATCCTACCGAGTGGAGAGCAAACCTCCCACTCGGGGGCTTAGTTGCAGTCCAGTACTCGCCTAAGTTTGAAAAAATCCTACCGAGTGGAGAGCAAACCTCCCACTCGGGGACTTAACTGCAGTCCAGTACTCGCCTAAGTTTGAAAAAAATCCTACCGAGTGGAGAGCAAACCTCCCACTCGGGGGCTTAGCTGCAGTCCAGTACTCGCCTAAGTTAGAAAAAATCCTACCGAGTGAAGAGCAAACCTCCCACTCGGGGGCTTAGCTGCAGTCCAGTGCTCGCCTAAGTGTTTGAAATCCTACCGAGTGGAGAGCAAACCTCCCACTCGGAGGCTTAGCTGCAGTCCAAGGACTCGCCTAAGTAGCCAAAATCCGACTGAGACAAGAGCAAACCTCTAACTCAAGGAGCTGCATCACAAGTATAATGTGCGCTCCATCCCTATCCGCAAGGACACCAAGACAAAGGTCGACTGTCACCACTCGGCCACTCGCGCGTCTTCAGACAGCTAAGTCATTTTACATCCTGTTATTTCCGTCTTCCCGAGTGTCCCGTAATTCACACATCACGTTCACTCGGAGGCCACGCCACCGAGTGTACCTCTATGCTCGGCTGCTTATTTTCACATATTTGCTTAGTACTGGTTATGTGACTCACGAGTCCAGCTTCCATTTTTTCGCATACATCATTCACGAACACCATGTGTCGTTCTTCATTTCGAGTTTGCATCGGTCCTCCGGGGCTGCAACTCAGTTAAAACACTACACTTCCATTTTATTTGAGCCAGTATTCCAATGAGTTCGGTCGGATCCGTCGCTTCGACAAGTTCGAACGGATCCTTCGCTCTCTCAGACTCTTGCTGGTCAACCAGCAAGCCCCTTGCACTCCCAGCAGGTGTCTATGGGTGTTATTCACACAAATCATTTCAGCACACATCAAATTTCCTTGAGAAATTATTTCGTTGGCTTGTGCCATTTTTACACAAGTTATGCGATCACTCGACGGCCCTATGCGCCAACTTCATCGCTGCTCGGACTCGGTCACCGTACCGGTCCTAGCGCACCACAACACCGACCTTGTCACCTGTTGGCTTCAAACACATTCGGCCAACCCCTCAGAGGAATCCTCCTCATCATATCAATGACATAGACCTCGTCAGGCATGAGACTGATAAGTCCCTTTTATAATTAAATTGCACACTTCACTCCCTGCGAGTTTGCCTCTTTCGAGTATCACTCGGAAGCCTCTCCTCATCTTTACCCGAGTCCGACTCGATGAATTACAAATTATCCATTCAAAACTATATTTCTCGTATTCTGGCACGTCCGTTGTCGAAGCCTATAGTACGCTCGGGGGCTACGCCGCACTCGGGAGCTGCAGCTCATTCGGAATTTCTGAAAGGGCTCCCTCTCCTTCGGGCGAGGGTAAAGCCCTACAATACCCAA
This sequence comes from Triticum dicoccoides, assembly GCF_002162155.2. Taxonomy (NCBI): domain Eukaryota; kingdom Viridiplantae; phylum Streptophyta; class Magnoliopsida; order Poales; family Poaceae; genus Triticum; species Triticum dicoccoides. The sequence goes on from NC_041382.1 coordinate 45,642,863, forward strand.
ATTTATATCTTTTTCTTGCCGCTGGGTTTATCAGCCGTAGCGTTTGATTGTCAGTAGGTTTTCTCTTCTACCAACCAGGCCGCGCACATAATTAATGAAAAACGGTGTCCGTGGTCTTTTGGTGACTTTGGTTGGATGGCCAGCTCCCTGTTTGGTGTTCGTGAACGTCCGGACGAGTCCCGGACATTTGGTGATGCACATTTAGAGATCTACGGTGGACTTGATCGAAGTTGTTTTTCTTACCTCTCAACCCACACTGTCTTCAAATATATTCAGGCTGCGTTCGGCTTCGTGAACTCCGTGGAGCGGGGAAGTTCCGAACAGGGCCTCAGTAAGTAGGTCTTTGGTGAAATATATTCAGTCTATACGCTCAAACTACCCCAACCACCAACAGCACACATTTGCGAGGTAAAAGTACATTACCATAGCTAGTCGCTCTGCTGCACACTGCATTTCCTTACGAAATAAACCCAGTGTCCAAACTAATCCTAATTTACTCTCAAATGCACACGCAACATCTCAAAGTGCAGCTTTCTGCCAGCCACCAAACTAGTCCTAATTTACTCTCAAAATAAATGTACACACAACATCTGAATGGCATTTGGTTTAACTTTGTGGTAGTTCGGAATAATTCATCATTGGCGTACAAACTGCTACAGAGAACTCGCTGATATTTCCTTAATTCTACAACCTGAAAACATTCGCTTCCTTGTTCACTGTTCAAACTAGTTAGGCAGTTAAGCTGAGATTTCCTACTTATTTCTGCAGCTGAGACTAAACGTTTTCCCTTTTTTTTATGTGTTAGCCATCCTGGCACTTTCCATGGCCAGACCATGTGAGCAGGACATTCATCGGTTAGCTGATGTAGCAGAGGGTGAAGAATCACGTCTATACAATCTTGTGGTTTTGCTGCTGCTGTTGTTTCTTTTGTTTCAGTTTCACCGCTGGGCTCAAGTGTTTGTTTAGATTAAATTTGCGATATAAATTCAGATGTTTCTTGCCTTTGTTCTACGTACGTGACATGGAAATGTGCAGTGAAGAAAAAAGGAAAGGAAGGGAAGCTTGTGCAGTTTTGGAGCCACAAACTTTATCAGTTGCTATGTTCACCAGTGAAACTGTAGTAACTTGTACCCAACGTGCAGCTTCTTCTCCACATGGCATTGTCCAGCTCAAGGATCAGAAGGACATGTTCATATTTTTTTTACCCACAAACGGTTAATAAGCCATTACAGGGAAACACTAGGACAAAGAACATTGCATCAGTGTGAGTGTGTTGGCAGAATGCTTCACGCAGCATAAGTTACAAGTTAGAAACTCAAATAGAGATACTTCACACACAAAAAACAGAAACACTGGACAGAAAAGACCTTGTAAACTATAGTCAATACACACTTAGGAATCTTACATAGCAGACCACATTGATATGATGTGGCAAACTCACTGCAGCAGCCCTTCATTCACCTAGAGAAAAGAGAAAACCAAATTGCCAATCTGTTAGTGACCAGATACATATAGGCAGAACCTAATAGTAGAACCTCCTGTAACATAGTGTATAAACGAGTTATTTACCCAAAACCACCACACTTGGGGCTAGGGTAACCGGTCAGTACCACATTTAAACCATGTCACAAAAAACCACCAACTCTGGGACTAATCGGTACCGCGGAGCACTGACTGGCCGTTTTAGCCGCGGAAACAGCGAAACCGACAGGTCGGGCCCACCTGTCGGGTCGACGTGGCGCGGGCTGACAGACGCCGTTAGACGGAGGGGGACGGCCGTTTCCGCGCCCGTGTATTAGTGGGCTGTGCGGGTCGCTGGTCGGACCAGACCGCACCAGAGCACATCCGACTCCTCTGTCTTGACCTCGACGACCGCCGCCGCCGCCACCGTCGTCTCGCCGCCGTCCGCCGGTCCGCCATGGTTTCCTGGAGCGAGGGGTCAAGCTCTTCTTCTTCGGACGACGAGTTAGTGACTAGCCTGTTGGGGAACGTAGTAATTTCAAAATTTTCCTACGCACACGCAAGATCATGGTGATGCATAGCAACGAGAGGGGAGAGTATGATCTACGTACCCTTGTAGATCAACAACGGAAGCGTTGACACAACGTAGAGGAAGTAGTCGTACGTCTTCCCGATCCGACCGATCCAAGCACCGTTACTCCGGCACCTCCGAGTTCTTAGCACACGTACAGCTCGATGACGATCCCCGGGCTCCGATCCAGCAAAGCTTCGGGGAGGAGTTCCGTCAGCACGACGGCGTGGTGACGATCTGGATGTTCTACCGTCGCAGGGCTTCGCCTAAACACCGCTATGAGATGACCGAGGTGGAATATGGTGGAGGGGGGCACCGCACACGGCTAAGGAACGATCACGAAGATCAACTTGTGTGCCCTTGCCTCAGTATATAAAGAATGGAGGAGGAGGAGGCCGGCCAAGGCTTGGTGCGGCCAGGATGTGGAGTCCTACTAGGACTCCAAGTCCTAGTAGGAGTCCACCAAGAGGGGAGGAAGGGAGAAGGAAGTGGAGGAGAAGGAGAGGTGGCCGGCCCCCTTTTCTCTAGTCCAATTCGGACTAGAGGGGAGGGGGGGCGCAGCAGCCCCTTGGCCCTTTCTCCTCTTCCCACTAAAGCCCATCAAGGCCCATTGCTTCTCCCGTAACTACCCGGTACTCCGAAAAATACCCGAATCACTCGGAACCTTTCCGATGTCCGAATATAGTCGTCCAATATATCGATCTTTACGTCTCGACCATTTCGAGACTCCTCGTCATGTCCCCCATCTCATCCGGGACTCCGAACTCATTCGGTACATCAAAACTCATAAACTCATAATATAACTGTCATCGAAACCTTAAGCGTGCGGACCCTACGGTTCGAGAACAATGTAGACATGACCGAGACACGTCTCCGGTCAATAACCAATAGCGGGACCTGGATGCCCATATTGGCTCCTACATATTCTACGAAGATATTTATCGGTCAGACCACATAACAACATACGTTGTTCCCTTTGTCATCGGTACGTTACTTGCCCGAGATTCGATCGTCGGTATCCAATACCTAGTACAATCTCGTTACCGGCAAGTCTCTTTACTCGTTCTGTAATACATCATCCCGCAACTAACTCATTAGTTGCAATGCTTGCAAGGCTTAAGTGATGTGCATTACCGAGAGGGCCCAAAGATACCTCTCCGACAATCGGAGTGACAAATCCTAATCTCGAAATACGCCAACCCAACATGTACCTTTGGAGACACCTGTAGAGCTCCTTTATAATCACCCAGTTACGTTATGACGTTTGGTAGCACACAAAGTGTTCCTCCGGCACACGGGAGTTACATAATCTCATAGTCATAGGAACATGTATAAGTCATGAAGAAAGCAATAGCAACATACTAAACGATCGGGTGCTAAGCTAATGGAATGGGTCATGTCAATCACATCATTCTCCTAATGATGTGATCCCGTTAATCAAATAACAACTCTTTTGTTTATGGTTAGGAAATATAACCATCTTCGATTAACGAGCTAGTCAAGTAGAGGCATACTAGTGACACTTTGTTTGTCTATGTATTCACACAAGTATTATGTTTCCGGTTAATACAATTCTAGCATGAATAATAAACATTTATCATGATATAAGGAAATAAATAATAACTTTATTATTGCCTCTAGGGCATATTTCCTTCAGTCTCCCACTTGCACTAGAGTCAATAATCTAGTTCACATCGCCATGTGATTTAACAACAATAGTTCACATCACCATGTGATTAACACCCGTAGTTCACATTGATATGTGATCAACACCCAAAGGGTTTACTAGAGTCAGTAATCTAGTTCACATCGCTATGTGATTAACACGCAAAGAGTACTAAGGTGTGATCATGTTTTGCTTGTGAGATAATTTTAGTCAACGGGTCTGTCATATTCAGATCCGTAAGTATTTTGCGAATTTCTATGTCAACAATGCTCTGCACGGAGCTACTCTAGCTTATTGCTCCCACTTTCAATATGTATGTAGATCGAGACTTAGAGTCGTCTAGATTAGTGTCAAAACTTGCATCGGCGTAACCCTTTACGACGAACCTTTTTTCACTTCCATAATCGAGAAACATATCCTTATTCCACTAAGGATAATTTTGACCACTGTCCAGTGATCTACTCCTAGATCACTATCGTACTCCCTTGCCAAACTCAGTGGTAGGGCATACAATAGATCTGGTACACAGCATGACATACTTTATAGAACTTATGGCTGAGGCATAGGGAATGACTTTCATTCTATTTATATCTTCTGTCGTGGTCGGGCTTTGAGTCTTACTCAATTTCACACCTTGCAACACAGGCAAGAACTCTTTCTTTGACTGTTCCATTTTGAACTACTTCAAAATCTTGTCAAGGTATGTACTCATTGAAAAACTTATCAAGCGTCTTGATCTATCTCTATAGATCTTGATACTCAATATGTAAGCAGCTTTACCGAGGTCTTTCTTTGAAAAACTCCTTTCAAACACTCCTTTATGCTTTGCAGAATAATTCTACATTATTTCCGATCAACAATATGTTGTTCACATATACTTATCAGAAATGTTGTAGTGCTCCCACTCACTTTGTTGTAAATACAAGCTTCACCGCAAGTCTGTATAAAACTATATGCTTTGATCAACTTATCAAAGCGCATATTCCAACTCCGAGATTCTTGCACCAGTCCATAGATGGATCGCTGGAGCTTGCATATTTAGTTAACACCTTTAGGATTGACAAAACCTTCTAGTTGTATCATATACAACTCTTCTTTAATAAATCTATTAAGAAATGCAGTTTTGTTTATCCATTTGCCAGATTTCATAAAATGCGGCAATTGCTAACATGATTCGGACAGACTTAAGCATAGATACGAGTGAGAAACTCTTATCGTAGTCAACACCTTGAACTTTATCGAAAACCTTTTGCGACAATTCTAGCTTTGTAGATAGTAACACTACTATCAGCGCCCGTCTTCCTCTTGAAGATCCATTTATTTTCTATGGCTTTGCCGATCATCGGGCAAATCCATCAAAGTCCATACTTTGTTCTCATACATGGATCATATCTTAGATTTCATGGCCTCAAACCATTTCGCGGAATCTGGGCTCATCATCGCTTCCTCATAGTTCACAAGTTCGTCATGGTCTAGTAACATGACTTCCAGAACAGGATTACCGTACCACTCTGGTGCGGATCTCACTCTGGTTTACCTACGAGATTTGGTAGTAACTTGATCTGAAGTTACATGATCATCATCATTAGCTTCCTCACTAATTGGTGTAGTAATCACAGGAACATATTTCTGTGATGAACTACTTTCCAATAAGGGAGCAGGTACAGTTACCTCATCAAGTTCTACTTTCCTCCCACTCACTTTTCGAGAGAAACTCCTTCTCTAGAAAAACTCCGAATTTAGCAACAAAAGTCTTGCCTTCGGATTTGTGATAGAAGGTGTACCCAACAGTCTCCTTTGGGTATCCTATGAAGACATATTTCTCTGATTTGGGTTTGAGCTTATTAGGATGAAACTTTTTCATATAAGCATCGCAACCCCAAACTTTAAGAAACGACAACTTTGGTTTCTTGCCAAACCACAGTTCATACGGTGTCGTCTCAACAGATTTAGATGGTGCCCTTTTAACGTGAATGCAACTGTCTCTAATGCATAACCCCAAAACGATAGTGGTAGATCGGTAAGAGACATCATAGATTGCACTATATCCAATAAAGTACGGTTATGACGTTCGGACACACCATTATGCTGTGGTGTTCTAGGTGGCGTGAGTAGTGAAACTATTTCACATTGTTTTAACTGAAGACCAAACTCGTAACTCAAATATTTGTCTCCACGATCAGATCGTAGAAACTTTATTTTCTTGTCACGATGATTTTCCACTTCACTCTGAAATTCTTTAAACTTTTCAAATGTTTCAGACTTATGTTTCATCAAGTAGATATACCCATATCTGCTCAAATCATCTGTGAAGTTCAGAAAATAATGATACTTGCCGTGAGCCTTAACACTCATCGGACCGCATACATCAATATGTATTATTTCCAATAAGTCAGTTGCTCGCTCCGAAGAACGGAGTCTTTAGTCATCTTGCCCATAAGGCATGGTTCGCAAGCACCAAGTGATTCATAATCAAGTGATTTCAAAATCCCATCAGCATGGAGTTTCTTCATGCACTTTACACCAATATGACCTAAACGGCAGTGCTACAAATAAGTTGCACTATCATTATTAACTTTGCATCTTTTGGTTTCAATATTATGATTATGTGTATCACTATGATCGAGATCCAACGAACTATTTTCATTGGGTGTGTAACCATATAAGGTTTTATTCATGTAAACAGAATAACAACTTATTCTCTTACTTAAATGAATAACCATATTACAATAAACATGATCAAATCATATTCATGCTTAACGCAAACACCAAATAACACTTATTCAGGTTCAACACTAATCCCGAAAGTATAGGGAGTGTGCGATGATGATCATATCAATCTTGGAACCACTTCCAACATACATCGTCACTTCACCCTTAACTAGTCTCTGTTTATTCTGCAACTCCCATTTCGAGTTACTAATCTTAGCAACTGAACTAGTATCAAATACTGAGGGGTTGCTATAAACACTAGTAAAGTACACATCAATAACATGTATATCAAATATACTTATGTTCACTTTGCCATCCTTCTTATCTGCCAATCACTTGGGGTAGTTCCACTTCCAATGACCAGTCCCTTTGCAGTAGAAACACTTAGTCTCAGGCTTAGGACCAGACTTGGGCTTCTTCACTTGAGCAGCAACTTGCTTGCTATTCTTCTTGAAGTTCCCCTTCTTCCCTCTGTCCTTTTCTTGAAACTAGTGATCTTGTCAACCATCAACACTTGATGCTCTTTCTTGATTTCTACCTTCATCGATTTCATCATCATGAAAAGCTCAGGATTCGTTTTCGTTATCCCTTGCATATCATAGTTCATCACGAAGTTCTACTAACTTGGTGATGGTGACTAGAGAATTCTGTCAATCACTATCTTATCTGGAAGATTAACTCCCACTTGATTCAAGCGATTGTAGTACCCAGACAATCTGAGCACATGCTCACTAGTTGAGCGATTCTCCTCCATCTTTTAGCTATAGAACTTGTTGGAGACTTCATATCTCTCAACTCGGGTATTTGCTTGAAACTTCAACTCCTGGAACATCTCATATGGTCCATGACGTTCAAAACGTCTTTGAAGTCCCGATTCTAAGCTGTTAAGCATGGTGCACTAAACTATCAAGTAGTCATCATATTGAGCTAGCCAAACGTTCATAACGTCTGCATCTGCTCCTGCAATAGGCCCGTCACCTAGCGGTGCATCAAGGACATAATTCTTCTGTGCAGCAATGAGGATAAACCTCAGATCACGGATCCAATCCGCATCATTGCTACTAACATCTTTCAACACAATTTTTCTCTAGGAACATATCAAAATAAACATATGAAAGCAATAACGCGAGCTATTGATCTACAACATAATTTGCAAAATACTACCAGGACTAAGTTCATGATAAATTTAAGTTCAATTAATCAAATTACTTAAAGAACTCCCACTTAGACAGACATCCCTCTAATCCTCTAAGTGATCACGTGATCCAAATCAACTAAACCATAACCGATCATCACGTGATATGGAGTAGTTTTCAATGGTGAACATCGTTATGTTGATCATATCTACTATATGATTCACGCTCGACCTTTCGGTCTCCGTGTTTCGAGGCCATATCTGCATATGCTAGGCTCGTCAAGTATAACCCGAGTATTCTGCGTGTGCAAAACTGGCTTGCACCCGTTGTAGATGGACGTAGAGCTTATCACACCCGATCATCACGTGGTGTCTGGGCACGACGAACTTTGGCAACGGTGCATACTCAGGGAGAACACTTCTTGATAATTTAGTGAGAGATCATCTTATAATGCTACCGTCAATCAAAGCAAAATAAGATGTATAAAAGATAAACATCATATGCAATCAAAATATGTGACATGATATGGCCATCATCATATTGCGCCTTTGATCTCCATCTCCAAAGTACTGTCATGATCTCTATCGTCACCGGCATGACACCATGATCTCCATCATCTTGATCTATATCAATGTGTCGTCACACGGTCGTCTCGCCAACTATTGCTCTTGCAACTATTGCTATCGCATAGCGATAAAGTAAAGCAATTATTTGGCGCTTGCATCTTATGCAATAAAGAGACAACCATAAGGCTTTTGCCAGTTGCCGATAACTTTAACAAAACATGATCATCGCATACAACAACTTATATCTCATCACGTTTTGACCATATCACATCACAACATGCCCTGCAAAAACAAGTTAGACGTCCTCTACTTTGTTGTTGCAAGTTTGACGTGGCTGCTACGGGCTTAAGAAAGAACCAATCTTACCTACGCATCAAAACCACAACGATAGTTTGTCAAGTTGGTGCTGTTTTAACCTTCGCAAGGACCGGGCGTAGCCACACTCGGTTCAACTAAAGTTGGAGAAACTGTCACCCGCTAGCCACCTTTGTGCAAAGCACGTCGGAAGAACCGGTCTCGCGTAAGCGTACGCGTAATGTCGGTCCGGGCCGCTTCATCCAACAATACCGCCGAACCAAAGTATGACTTATATCGCCCACAACTCACTTGTGTTCTACTCGTGCATATAACATCAAACCATAAAAACCTAGGCTCTGATACCACTGTTGGGGAACGTATTAATTTCAAAATTTTCCTACGCACACGCAAGATCATGGTGATGCATAGCAACGAGAGGGGAGAGTATGATCTACGTACCCTTGTAGATCAACAACGGAAGCGTTGGCACAACGTAGAGGAAGTAGTCGTACGTCTTCCCGATCCGACCGATCCAAACACTGTTACTCCGGCACCTCCGAGTTCTTAGCACACGTACAACTCGATGACGATCCCCGGGCACCGATCCAGCAAAGCTTCGGGGAGGAGTTCCGTCAGCACGACGGCGTGGTGACGATCTTGATGTTCTATCGTCGCAGGGCTTCGCCTAAGCACCGCTATGATATGACCGAGGTGGAATATGGTGGAGGGGGGCACTGCACACGGCTAAGAAACGATCACGAGGATCAACTTGTGTGTCCATGGGGTGCCCCTTGCCTCAGTATATAAAGGATGGAGGAGGAGGAGGCCGACCAAGGCTTGGTGCGGCCAGGATGTGGAGTCCTACTAGGACTCCAAGTCCTAGTAGGAGTCCACCAAGAGGGGAGGAAGGGAGAAGGAAGTGGAGGAGAAGGAGAGGTGGCCGGCCCCCTTTTCCCTAGTCCAATTCGGACTAGAGGGGAGGGGGGGCGCAGCAGCCCCTTGGCCCTTTCTCCTCTTCCCACTAAAGCCCATCAAGGCCCATTGCTTCTCCCGTAACTACCCGGTACTCCGAAAAATACCCGAATCACTCGGAACCTTTCCGATGTCCGAATATAGTCGTCCAATATATCGATCTTTATGTCTCGACCATTTCGAGACTCCTCGTCATGTCCCCGATCTCATCCGGGACTCCGAACTCCTTCGGTACATCAAAACTCATAAACTCATAATATAACTGTCATCGAAACCTTAAGCGTCCGGACCCTACGGTTCGAGAACAATGTAGACATGACTGAGACACGTCTCCGGTCAATAACCAATAGCGGGACCTGGATGCCCATATTGGCTCCTACATATCCCGTTAATCAAATAACAACTCTTTTGTTTATGGTTAGGAAATATAACCATCTTCGATTAACGAGCTAGTCAAGTAGAGGCATACTAGTGACACTTTGTTTGTCTATGTATTCACACAAGTATTATGTTTCCGGTTAATACAATTCTAGCATGAATAATAAACATTTATCATGATATAAGGAAATAAATAATAACTTTATTATTGGCTCTAGGGCATATTTCCTCTAGAGGCAATAATACAGTTATTATTTATTTCCTTATATCATGATAAATGTTTATTATTCATGCTAGGATTGTATTAACCTGAAACATAATACATGTGTGAATACATAGACAAACAAAGTGTCACTAGTATGCCTCTACTTGACTAGCTCGTTAATCAAAGATGGTTTTGTTTCCTAACCATGAACAAGTAGTTGTTATTTGATTAACGGGATCACATCATTAAGTGAATGATCTGATTGACATGACCCATTCCATTAGCTTAGCACCCGATCGTTTAGTATGTTGCTATTGCTTTCTTCATGACTCATACATGTTCCTATAACTATGAGATTATGCAACTCCCGTTTACCGGAGGAACACTTTGGGTGCTACCAAACCTCACAACGTAACTGGGTGATTATAAAGGAGTACTACAGGTGTCTCCAAAGGTACATGTTGGGTTGGCGTATTTCGAGATTAGGTTTTGTCACTCCGATTGTCGGAGAGGTATCTCTGGGCCCTCTCGGTAATGCACATCACTTAAGCCTTGCAAGCATTGCAACTAATGAAGTTAGTTGCGGGATGATGTATTACAGAACGAGTAAAGAGACTTGCCGGTAACAAGATTGAACTAGGTATTTGGAATACCGACGATCAAATCTCGGGCAAGTAACATACCGATGACAAAGGGAACAACGTATGTTGTTATGCGGTCTGACCGATAAAGATCTTCGTAGAATATGTAGGAGCCAATATGAGCATCCAGGTTCCGCTATTGGTTATTGACCAGAGACATGTCTCGGTCATGTCTACATTGTTCTCGAACTCGTAGGGTCCGCACGCTTAAGGTTACGATGACAGTTATATTATGAGTTTATGCATTTTGATGTACCGAAGGTTGTTCGGAGTCCCGGATGTGATCACGGACATGATGAGGAGTCTCGAAATGGTCGAGACATAAAGATTGATATATTGGAAGCCTATGTTTAGATATCGGAAGTGTTCCGGGTGAAATCGGGATTTTACCGGAGTACCGGGAGGTTACCGGAACCCCCCGGGAGCTATATGGGCCTTAATGGGCCATAATGGAAGAAGAGGAGAGGCAGCCAGGGCTTGGGCCGCGCGCCCCTCCCCCCTAGTCCGAATAGGACAAGGAGAGAGGGGGCCGGTGCCCTCTTCCTTCTCTCTCTCTCTTTTCCACCTCATGAATCCTATTCCAACTAGGATTGGGGGAGAAGTCCTACTCCCGGAGGGAGTAGGACTCCTCCTGGCGCGCCCCTCATGGCCGGCCGGCCTCCCCCCTTCTAGTCCTTTATATACGGAGGCAGGGGCACCCCAGATACACACAAGTTGATCCACGTGATCTATTCCTTAGCCGTGTGCGGCGCCCCAGCCACCATAGTCCTTGATAATATTGTAGCGGTGCTTAGGCGAAGCCCTGCAGCGGTAGTACATCAAGATCGTCACCACACCGTCGTGCTGACGAAACTCTTCCCCGACACTTTGCTGGATTGGAGTCCGGGGATCGTCATCGAGCTGAATGTGTGCTAGAACTCGGAGGTGCCGTAGTTTCGGTGCTTGATCGGTCGGATCGTGGAGACGTACGACTACATCAACCAAACGCTTCTGTTGTCGATCTACTAGGTATGTAGATCATACTCCCCCTCTCATTGCTATGCATCACCATGATCTTGCGTGTGCGTAGGAAATTTTTTGAAATTACTACCAAATCCAACATCTTCTTCTTCATAGTCCATGGAATCTGAATCTGCATCTGGGAGATCTTCATGAGCTACAAAGTCTTCATCAAATACCGAGTCATCATCTTCATCAGATGTGTCCTCATTTCCTGCATGCTCCTCCTCATCTGTATCAAACTGGAAATCTGCATAATTGACACTAACTTGAGTGTTAACCTGCTGCAATGCATTATTTTCCTCATCTGCATCTACCATCTCTGGCTCAATTGGGTGATCTTGTGTCCCAAGCAGTAACTGGCATGGTGGAGGAACTGATTTTATTGGCATATAGTTCACACTTTCTTGTGTACCAACAAAATATGATGAGCCAACATGATCAGTGTTTGTTTTGTGCACAACACCTGACTCATTAACAACAAATACAACTGGTGGGTCCACTGTTAAATCTTCAATTGTTTCATCTGGGTCCACTTCTTCATCTTCTGCACTTTTGTTAACTGGTGCTTGCCTGATATCTAATTCCCCCTCTTTAACATACAAACACAGTGTCTGACTGCTTTTAAACTGCTTTATCATCTCATCCACTTCAGTGTTGTTTCTCACGAAAGTAATCCCTTGCAGCCCTGTGCAATCCTTCCTCAAGTAGCAAATACTGTCATCACTTCCATATCCATTTCTGACCATCACATTAAGCAAACTGCCATAAGTGATGTCTCTCTCATACATCTTCACAAGGGCATATTTTTTGGCAGCATCTTTAGAAGGAAACTGAGAATATAATGACCATGGCTCCTCAGGCCTACATAACACAAAACATATTAATGACCATGACATTTTCAGTAACATTTTCAAGCCTACAGAACACAAATCAAATTCATGACCATGACATTTTGAGTGCCACAATAAAAACTATGACATATTCACATATAAAACAAAGTAACAACAATAAGATCTATGCCACAAGAGCCAACAAATGCAGAATAAACTATGATACATTTAGTAATTCAGAAAAAAAAACAAAGAAAAAACTTCATCTAGGCATAGGAGCTTCCTCCCCCAACGAAGCAGTATTGCTAGAAGTAACCCTAGGCATCCTAACTAAGTGAGTACTGTAACTAAGCAGTATTGCTAGAACTCTAACCCTAGGTTTTTGCACTGAGATTTACCTGGGTGGAGATGGATGCCCGGGGGGTACTTCCTCCCCCCAACGAATCAGCCGCCGCTGACGCCTTCTCCGCGTCCGCAACATCCTTCTCTGCCTCCTCCGCATGCTGCGATGGTGGCGGCAGGACAACTTTTCCCTTATCCGCCGTCGAGTGCGAATCACCATCGGGGTTGGGGCCCAACTTGCCAACGGGGTCGCATTGCGGGCGGCGGCCACCGGAAGAACAACCATCGCCGCCGGAGCCGTCCAGACCTTCTCCGCCATAGCCACCGCCGGAGCTGGTCGCCATGAGCAGAGCGGGAGGAACGCGCGGGAGGGAAACTGAATCGGGGATTGGAGGACGAAACGGCAGGGGCGTGACCTAATACACGGGCGCGGAAACGGCCGTCCCCCTCCGTCTAACGGCGTCCATCAGCCCGCGCCACGTTGACCCGACAGGTGGGCCCGACCCGTCGGTTTCGCTGTTTCCGCGGCTAAAACGGCCAGTCAGTGCTCCGCGGTACCAATTAGTCCCACAGTTGGTGGTTTTTTGTGACATGGCTTAAATGTGGTACTGACCGGTTACCCTAGCCCCAAGTGTGGTGGTTTTGGATAAATAACTCTGTATAAACAAAATTGGGTGTACAAATTCAGGACCAGCTCGACAACATAAGGAAGAGCTGTGTAATAGATATCGAATATCCTATTCCTGGTTATATCTCATGGAAATACCGGCAACACAATATATCCTATTGCTGGTTCTATCTCATGGTCTCTAGAATTTATCTCATGCAAAGTCATCTCTCATCATGCCAAGAAGACAAAATTAAAACATGCAAAAATGCAACACTACCACCAGAAGTGATCTTGGGTATTCAGATTTAAATAAATGAAGCCTGGTTAGAGAAAACTACTTCGGGGAAAAAAGGTGTTGATCATTTGACATTTGCCTTTACATTATTACTCACTTCATATTTGATTTGCTATGTCCCAAGGATGAACACAACTACATCGAATCATGACACGAAAAAGGCCATAAGCTTGTCTATATTGATCGATAACATACACGTAACAATACAACTATAAGTTCATCTATCTAGGAAGGGGACAATCGGCAGCTAATTTTAAGTTTTTAGTGAATAACTGAACATCTACAAACTGAAACAAAGGTATTCGAGCAACCATGTACAAGACATAACCAGATTAGGTTACTCCTACAATATGAGGACCAAGGATGAACAATCACCCGAGGAGATGGGCCTTAGAGTCGGTGACGCGGATTCGCAGGTCGAAGCGCTCGGGAGGGACGCGATCGGGGGCATCCAGTACGGGGGCGAACACGATGCCCTCATCGCGGCGCTGGAAGAAGCCTATGAGGGGTGGGTTCCGTGGTGGGCGCGGAAGCGGGCGGTGAACTTGGGGTCGACGGCGACGCAGCGCCACCGCTTGCAGACCGCGGAGGCGCGGGGAAGGGAGGAGGGCTGCGGCGGGATGCGGAGCAGGATCTCGCGGAGGACGTCGTCGTTTTCGAGCGGAGGCGGAGGTGCCGGCGGCGAGCCGCGGCGGCGGCGGCATCGGCATCGGGTCATTGGCGGTTGGCGGTTGGCGCCTGGCTCCCGCTCTCGCTCGTGGGAACTAGAGTGCTTTTTTTCTGGAACCGCTTCTTCTTCTTTTCCGAGAACAACCGCTTCTTCTTTTCGTGCACAAGAGGATGGGGCGTCGACCCGTTGGCTGGGCAGCTGAGGTTGCTGCTAGTCCATCCGAGTTCGAGTCCCGACACGGACGCGCGGTGCTTATGGAGTTTCTCCTTAAAGAAAAGCCAACGAGGATTAGCCTTTGGGTTGTCTCATTTTTTTTTCGTGCACAAGGAAGAGAAAAAACAGCGACGTGTTGTTGGGCCCGGCAAGTTGGTGCAACGAGCGCTTGCTGGGCTCTAGAAGAATCGACAACCCAACTTAAAAATTTACTCGTCATGAAAATAGCACAACTTCATCAGACGCGCGGTGCTCACGGAGTTTCTCCTATAAAGAAAAGCCAACGAGAGTTAGCCTTTGGGTTGGTCTCATTTTTTTTCGTGCACAAGGAAGAGAAAAAACAGCGACGTGCTGTTGGGCCCGACAAGTTGGTGCAACGAGCGCTTGCTGGGCTCTAGAAGAATCGACAGCCCAACTTGAAAATTTGCTCGTCATGAAAATAGCACAACTTCATCAGACGCGCGGTGCTCACGGAGTTTCTCCTATAAAGAAAAGCCAACAAAGGTTAGCCTTTAGGTTGGTCTCATTTTTTTTCATGCACAAGGAAGAGAAAAAACAGCGACGTGCTGTTGGGCCCGGCAAGTTGGTGCAACGAGCGCTTGCTGGGCTTTAGAAGAATCTACAGCCCAACTTGAAAATTTGCTCGTCATGAAAATAGCACAACTTCGTCAGTCTGAGCTATATACATTTGATTTTAGAAAGAAAAAGTTAGAACATCTTATAATTTGAACGTTAGGGAGTAGATGATTGGCGTGAAGCATGTGGTGCCTGTGGTGCCTGAACACTGATCCATTTCACCACGAGGCATGGAGCACTGCCGGTGGATATATACGTTCATCATTATAGTTGCATGCCAGTGTGCTCCGGAGCGGAGCTGTGGAGTGGGAGTGAGTCCGAACAGGCCTTCAGTGACCTAATTGACCGCTCCGCTCTTTTAGTAACTATAAAGTGATCACATTAAACTAAGTTTGGGACACGGATCAGATCAGGCACAAAGTGGTGTTTTTTCATGCCATCGGCAGGTTCACTCTGACGAAACCAAACTGAAGATTTTCTGAAACTTGGGTATCCGTCCACTTGCTTCTAATCGAGCTTGACCATATGAATCCATTTGTCGTGCGTGTTGGTTTTCGTCGTCATGGCTTTGCTACATCTACGTAACTATTCTAGGTAAAGCTACGTAAAAACTGATTTGAGATGATTTGATTGAAAGGGAAAGAATAGCCCGGCCCCATCCCATAAAAATCAGGGGGGAAGAGAAGTAAATTAGGAAGTTCACCTAGCTTTACCTAGATGAGTACGTAGGTGTATGATTATGGGCAGCACTACGCGCCGGTGCGCCGGCCCAAATTTGGGCCGGTCTGCATGCAGCCGTACGATTCAGCATGCAGCAGTCGTTCGATGCTTCACATCATCATCTTCTTTCTCTCGTCGTTGCATACAAAAAAGAGAACGCGGAGCCAGCACAAGCGTTCATGGCGCCCCGCTCGTCGCAGGAACCAAAAAAAGGCGCCGTCCATGGCGCCCCACTCACGACGGCAAGGCTGCCTGTCGTCTCCGGCGACGGTGCTCGCTGAAGATCCTCCCCTCGTCGTCGATTTCAGTTGGAGATCCCATCGTTGACCCCCTGGTCAAAACTTCCCCCTCGACCGATTGCAACTCCGGTCGTTGATGCTCCATGGTTGCAGCCCTATGGTGCGCCGCCCGCCGGCCCTCGCCATCGACAAGCGAGTTTCCGCCAACAACGGCCACAGGTCACATCATGAATGGCATGTAGCAAGAAAAACGGTCATAGCAAAAGAGAAGGCAGTTGCAGCAAAAGATCATCGTCGTCGCCGTTCATCGCCAAATGCAGTAGAAAACAGAGTAGCGCTCGCCATGGTTGCAGCTCTGACACCGGCCGGTTCCAGCCCGCGGTGACCACACTTTGCCGCAGGTCGGGGTGCCAAGCAATAAAAAACTTTCATTTGTCGGTTGAAGCAAAAAATTACTAGGTTCCAGCAAAAACTAAAGCTGGTTCCAGCAAAACAAAGTTAGCAGGAAAAACTCCCAGTGGGCGATTGTAGCAAAAAAAATAGCTGGTTTCAGCAAAAACACAGACTGGTTCCAACAAAAAAGTTGTCGTCGACGGCGAGGGCGCGTCAGTTCCAGCACATCGCATGTCAGGCAGCAAAATTACTGATGCTGATTCCAACTCTGGGCTTCCCCGATTGCAGCAAAAGGACATCGTGGTTCCAGCATCTGGCAAACCGGTTGTAGCACCCCGCATGTTCACCACTAGCAGATGCGGACTTCCAGGACTTTCCACCATGTTTCCAGCATCTGGAAGCCACGGTTCCAGCATTTGTAACCGCGGTTTGTAGCACCAGGGAGCTGCATGGCGCAGTCGCCGTCGATGCAGCCCATCGTCGACGCGGCGCAGCCACCATGGCAACTCATCTCGCTCTCTTTTGCAGCAAAAAACGGTAAGGATGGGAGGGGCGAGGGGGTTGGGTGAGCGGCCATGGCTAGTAGCAGCTGCCGGTGTTGAATCTCATGGAGGGGGATTTCTCTCGCTACAGAAAGAGAAAGAGAGATGGAGGGGATGGGAGTGACGGGAGGAAGAGGATAAGGGAGGGAGGTCGAAGAAGAAGATAAGACAGAGAGGGAGAGAAAAAACTGGGCGTGCAGTGCGGAACGTACGATTGTGGTGGGATGGAATCGCTGCGCGTGAGGGCCGGGCGAAGTTTCGGCCGGCGCGCCGTCTGCAAGCGTTTTCCTATGATTATTGGTTTGCTAATAATGCCTCGAGAGCCTTGGGCCAACTCCACCGAGCGACCCTATCCTGTCCGACCCCGTCCATTTGGGGTAAAACGGACAAACGAGGCGGCCCAGCGTGCGGGAGCAAACGGACTTTTGTCCGTTTTGTGTCCGCTTTCGACCCATTCGTGGCCCAAGTTTGCGCCGCTTTTGGGGTGAAACGGACACCACGCGGACGGGCGAGTCGTCTGCGCATGTCCTCCCCTGGCCCGCCCGTCGGTGGCATAGGGCGGGCCTTTTTCTATCCGCCCCCTCCCTCCCTCCGGCCGCACCCCCTCCACTCTTCCCCACTCTTCCCCTCGCTGCCGCCGCTGCCATTGCAACCGTGCAGTTCGGACGCGAGCTCGCCCAGCCCCTTTCCCTTGGCGCCACCGAGCTACCCAACCACGACCACCTGGTGTGCGCACCCGCCGGCCGGATTTGGGGCGGATCCGGTCGGTCTTGAGCTCGGCCGGCTGTGGGAGGCCAGGCCGCGCCATGGACTGGTCGGGCACCTCGCCGGAAGGCCCTGGCAGGGCCGCAAGGCCACATGCAGGCAGTGGCTCCTCCTCTAGCCGCTCGGATCTGCACCGTCGGTGGTCCACCGGCAGATACACGAATGGCGGTCGGCCGGGCTCGGTGCTTGCCCAAAAGCTCGCCGGCGCACCGTTGCCACTCATTAAGTGCGACCACTGCCCAAGGATGGTCGTGCGCCGCGTGCCTACAACGCCAGAACATCCCGGATGGGTGTTCATCAAGTGCTTAAACGACGGGGTATGCGCTTTTTTAGCTTCGGTCTGTGCTCTATATTTGACTAGTTGTGCTAACTTCAAATTTTGTTGTGTAGAATGAATGCAAGTTTTGGTATTGGGAAGAAGAGTATATCGATATATTGATAGAGCGAAATTTAGTACATGTTCGTGCACTTTTAGCTAGCATAGAGGCTGTAAATGAGATAAGTGCACTTGTTGCTAGATTAGAGGCTAGACACGAGACTAGGTCTGAGGAAGCTAGATTAGAGGCTAGACACGAGACTAGGTCTGAGAAAGCAACATCTACTTCTGGCTTGAAGAAGAAAGGAGGATGCCAGATCGAACCTCCTCCACAGATCAGCAATGAGTGCATCGAGAAGGCCCTAACCCAACTCAAGGGTGCAGTTATGGAAGTTGGCTATCTTCTAAAATGTATTCTTGTTGTTCTTATTTTCTTTGGCCTTACTTTACTAGTCAAAATGTGATGATGTATTGCCATGTATAAAAAAATGAATGATAAAAAAAATTAAGGACTTGCAAAGAAAAATGCACGCGGACAGGATGCGGCCGGGATGCGTCCGCGCGCTGGGCGCACGGCCACCACATCCTAGGACACACCCAGACACGACCCCAAATTCCTACCCAAACGGATAGAATCCGGACAAAACGGCGTCCGTTCGGGGTCGCGCGGTGGAGTTGGCCTGACAAATGACACGGTGCATCCATGTGGATATGGGTTTGCAGTTGGATTATCGAACTGTTCTACTAGAATGCATATGGCGCGCAACGCTGGAACAGATGAGTTTACTTCATCAATGCCTTTTTTTCGCGAAACTACTTCATCAATGCCTGCCATGCTATCGTGCTGCTTGTTTCTAGGTAGGTCGGCAGAATTCCATTGAGATCTCAGTGCTCCAGTCGTTGAAAACTAGAGCGAATTCGGATAACGCTTCTCCATCGGGTAGGTACAGACAGACAGGCAGCATGCATGCTCATACGTACAGTACATGATACATGGGCCTACACTTCTTCTGAATTATTTGTGCTCCACGGCCCACGCCACGAGCGCATACATACACATACGTCACTGACTAGCTCACTAAGCTCAGCACTTACTTGGTGTTGACGGACCTGCAGTCCTTCCCGACCTCCCCCTGCCCGCGGGTGAGCGGCCCGTTCTCCGACATCCTCACCAGCGCCGCCGCGAACGTCTCACGAAAGTACCCGTTATCACCGGCCATCTTCTTCACGAAACGGCGCGGTGCGCGGGTGGGAGGCCAGCCGCTGGTCTACGAGCAGGAGGCCCCGGCCTTTCAGCAGGTTCCGGTGATACTTGTTGTCGAGCACCATGAGCGAGCGGACAACGAAGCCATCATTTGTTTTTGCTACAACTGACCGAAGCCAAAGCTGGAACCACGGTTGGTTTTCGCTTCAATCAATAAGCGAGCTGGAACCATCTCTGGTTTTTGCTATAACTCCATCGCTTTTTTGCTACGCAGCTGTGTAGTTTTGTGGCCGGCGACGACAAATGGATGCAGCTGGGGAGATCCGGAAGCTGCGACCATACTATAAAAAAGCTACGACCGGTAGCAAAAATGTTTCGGCGGGCGGACTGACATGTTGCATCCAACGACTGTGAACTTTTGGCTGGCGACGGTAGGCAGCTTCAACCTACAACCAAGAAGCTACAACTGGCAGATGTAAATGATACAACCGTACCTATATGAAGCTACATCCACGTCAACCAGAGGAATGGGATGGTGCAAACCGTTGTTTTTTGCTGCAACTGTCGTCTTTTTTGCTGCGACTGGCGAAGTTTTTTGTTACAACAATTCATAAGCATTGACTGGTGCCACCGTTCATGAAATCCTGTGCAGCAAGCGTGTTAGACTTCGTATTATAGTCTTATTGTGTAATCCATACCGTATTGGTATATGACTTGTATGACATCATTATATATATATATATGTGATAGGCCACCCCATAGAGGGTTGAGTCAGTTCCTCCAAAACCTTTGTCTTACATGGTATCGAGTCTAACCTAGGTCCTACACCCCACCCCACCGCCGCCGCCGTCGAAACCCTAAACCCGAGGGCCGCGCCGCCTGCGCAGCCATGACTGCTTCTGCCTCGGGCACTGCCAGAGCCAGGTCGATCCCCGCGTCGTTTTCCGCCCTCCTCAACCTACCACCCCATCCCCTGGCTCCGTCGGTGCCCCAGTTCTTCAGCACCACTGCTGTTGGCTCCATGTTTTCGGCGCCGACCCCGCCGCCGTCGCCCGCAACCTCCGGTGCCGCGACGACGGTTCTTCCCGCGCAACCCGCGGCCTCCACTGACTCCTCCTCGACACTCGCCGTCATCCCGGCGGCCTCGGGGGAGGTACTTCCCGCGGTGCCACCCACGGCCTCGTTCCCGGCCCCGCCCGCAGCTGCGATGCCACCTGCGGCCTCGTCGTCACCCGCGGCGTCGGTCGCTGCCGTGGTCCCTGTCACTGCTCCGTCGTCCATCGCCCCTGCTACTGGCGTCATTACGCCCACCGGGCTATTCCACTTCGACAATTTGATCGCCATCCGCCTCAAGTCGGACAACTACTTGTTCTGGCGCGCCAAGGTCTTACCGCTGCTCCGCAGTCGGTCTCTCCTAGGGTTTGTTGATGGTTCGCTACCGTGTCCTCCTGTCAGGACCCCGACTCGATGTCACATCGATCTAGCTGGTAACGCCTCATATCACTTTGCGGCCTCACGCACGGTATCCCCACGGGTGTCGTCTTACCTTTTCCCGGGACCGTTTGCGCCTTTTGGCTCACGTATATGATAGTGTCGCTAGCATCCATATGATAAAGAGCCCGGACTGACATGACTAGTCGTAAACCCAAAGTGGCACAGACTTACAGGGACATGCATCCATGACCCAGCTTCGAACGTGTCGGTCATCAGCAAGTGGGTCCGGGCTGTAGCACTGGGCTAGCAGGACTCCGGTAAACCGGGCTGTAGCGGGCTAACAGGACTCCGGTACTCAAAGCGTGACATTTCCCCGAAGGGACAGACACAGAAACGAAGAAGGACACATGCCGGCCAGCCTAAGTGTTCCAGAGCAGTAGCAAGCTACCATGGCTCAGCGGTAACACTAGGAGACATTTCCCGGTAAGAGAGGCTACTAAAGATAAACAACTAGATAGTCAGATCCCACACATACCAAGCATTTCAATCATACACACAATATGCTCGATATGTGCAAATACAACGAAGCATCACAACATGACTCTATGACACAAGTACTTTATTTAAGGCTCAGTGAGCCATACATAACATACACAAAGGTACGGGTCTCACGACCCCACATACAAGTCATACAGTCATACAAACCAGCAGCGGAAGTAACTTGTCTGAGTACAGACAACTAGTAAAAATAAAAGAGGCTTGGAAAGCCTAGCTATACTACATGGTCCTTCACAAGCTCAGGGTCACCACCTGGGTCTTTAGCCTATTCGTTGATGTCAACGTCTACATAGAACCCATCAGAAGGGGTTGCAGCGTCTTCTGTAAAAATGTAGATTATAGCAACATGAGTACAAAGGTACTCAGCAAGACTTACATCAGATCCTACATACATGCATAGTATCAAGAAGGGTTGGTGGAGTTATTGCAGCAAGCCAGCTTTGACTCTTGGCTAGGCTATCCTACGATACTCCAACTTGAAATGGTTTTGCGCACACGAGTCCACTACTCACCACTTCAATACACTACCGAGGATCCATCTCCGTCTTCCTACGGAAGAGCCATCCTCGGCACTCACACTTATCTTGAGGCTTTTAACGGTTTCCATTTACTTGTCTATGAACTGTATAGGCAACCAAGTAGTCCTTTACCGCGGACGCGGCTATTCGAATAGATCATGTTAACCCTGCAGGGGTGTACTCCTTCATACACGCTCTCACCACTTACCGTCGTTTACACGACATGTACTCGGCAACCTTCAAGCGGAAGCCCAACGTGGGTGTCGGCCACGACCTACCTAATCACCTAAGCCTCCAGTCCAGGTTTATCGCCTATCCAGGTTCCATCCGCAGGGAGTCCGGCCGAGGTTTCCCATACGGCCCCGAACGATGTGAACAGGGTTCCCGAGATACCTAACGGGTATTCGGTACACCCGGCCACGTACCTACCGCATCATAGCCCACCCCTACGGTCAGCGCTGTCCACGGCCTCCAGTAGGCTACAAACACCAGAAACTACTTGCAACTCCTGGACGGAGAACTAGGGTGAATAAGAAGCCGAGAGGGTCCATTGGTTTCGGGCCCAATGCATGGTAGTAGCTGATTCTTAAATCACACATACAGATCTCAGTGCTTAAGGTCGGCTTCAATGAAACAACCCACCATGTACTCCTACATGGCCTCTCATCAATACCTTTACCAAATCGTGTTCACCACACCACTCTCATTACCGACATAAACATTTCACTCTAGCCCATCACCCAGATGAACCAGACCTGACACGACTCTAAGCATAGCAGGCATAGCAAGGTAGGAACAACACATACATATGGCTCAAGCAACTCCTACACATGCTAGTGGGTTTCATCTAGTTACTGTGGCAATGACAGGTCATGCAGAGGAAATGGGTTCAACTACCATAGCACACAGCAGTTTGAATCGCGTTGTCTTAATGCAGTAAAAGAGAGCAGGAGCGAGAACATGGGATTGTATCGATATGATCAAATGGTTGGTTGCTTGCCTGATGGTTCGATGCACTGATATGGTTCTTCGTTAGGGTAATCACGGTACTCCTCGGGGGCAGAACCTGTCGCAAAGGACATCGATACACAACCATCACCAAACAATGTGCAACAATATGATGCATGCATGAAACATGGCAATATGAGTGTGTTGGGCTAATGCAACTAAGAACAGAGGGGTTTGAACAAATTTGAATCAAGGATTCAAATTTCAGATTCAAATATGGCCTTTTAAAGTGCTTTTCCTTGTTCTGCTTAAAACATCAATTTAACTTGTTTGATCATGCATGAAAGTAGTACAGATGGATAGATTGGATTTTTCTGATCATTTTTCATATATAATTTGTCCAATTTGGAGTTACAGAAAAAAAGTTATGAATTTTTGAAGTTTAAATAATATTCTGGAATTTCCTGATTTAATTTAAATTCAGAAAATCAATTATTGCGTCAGCCTGACGTCAGTGTGACGTCAGCAGGTCAACGGAACAGGTCTGGGTCAAACCTGACAGTGGGTCCCGCATGTCAGGGTGATTATTTTAATTAAAATTTAATTAAAACTAATCCTGTTTAATTAACAGGGCTGGGCCCCACCTGTCATTGACTCAGGGGAGTCAACCAGGGCCCATCCGTGGTCAAAGTCAAAGTCGGCTGCCGGTGTTTAGCCGCCGGCGAGCCCGACGCGGCGGCGGGAGTGGTTTTGGCCATTTCGGCCACCAGAGGGGCCGCGGAGACCACCGGAGTGGAGCTGAGGACAAACCGCAGCTCTTGGCGGAGTCCGTTGGGGTCGGGGTGGCCGGAGTCGACGGCGGCGAGCTCGGCTGCGGCCGCCGGGGTTCGGTCGTGCACGGGAACGGGGTTGGAGCTCGAAGTCGAGCGAAGCGAGGCGCTAGGGATGCTCTACGGGGTCTTGCGAACTCGTTGGACTCGCCGGGGTGACCAAATGGTCACCGGAGCTGCGTCGACGACGAGCTCGGCGACGGCGGAGGTTCGGCCGTGGTGGGGAGGAGGCTACGGTGGGGAAACGAGGGGGAGGAGAGGGGGAAACGGTGGCGTAGCTCACCGCGGTTGCAGTGGGCGTCGAAGTGGGCTCGGGGACGCGCTGGAGACGGCGAATCGACAGCGACGGTGGTCGGAGCCCGAAGAGGGGAACGGCGACGTGGCGGCGATGCAGGGCTTCCGGGGAGCTGTGGAGCGGTGGGGAGGAAGAGGGAGTCGAGGCGGAGCTCCTGAGCTAGTCGGGGGAGCGAGGGGTGGTCGGAGACGGCGGCTATGGTGAACGGCGGCGACGGCGGTGTTCGGCCGTGAGAGAGAGAGAGAGAGAGCAGCACGGGAGAGAGAGGGGGATAAGGCCAGGGGATCGGGGCGGCACCGAGAAGAAGCGCCGCGGCGTCGCGCTGGCGGGGGAGGCAGGCAGACGGGCTGGTGGCGTGGCGCTCCGGCCGTGCGCGCGCGCCGGCCACACGCCTGGCCGACTGGCGCCAGGAGGACGACGGCGGTGGTGGGCTGGGCTGGCTTGCTGGGCCGCACAGGGAAGTTTTTCCCCCTTTTTTTGTTTCTGTTTTTATTTAATATATCTGCAACTTTGTTGAATTTAATAAAATACCTAGGCAACTTCAAAAATTCACCAAACTATTCCTGGCCCATAGTTGGATTATTTCCAACATGAAACATTTTAGTTTGGAGATATTTGAGCATTTAAATATTTTATATTATTTTAAATGCCCAAATTCAAATATTTATGATTTAAATCAAAAACCCTAGGATGGCCTAGGAAAATGTGCACCACTTTTGGCAGAGGTTCTGAACCAAGGCAAAAATGATGGGCATTTTAGAAGGGCATTTCAGGTTCATTGAAAAATTATTTTAGTAACCCTAGTTGGTTTCAGAGGGGACTGGGGGTTCTGTCATCCCCATTTCAAGTTTCTGATGAAAGAGTAAACATGATGCAACACTCTAATGCATGACTAGCTAGGGTGTGACAACTCACCCCCACTCAAAAGAATCTCGTCCCGAGATTTGGGTTCCTCCGGGAAGAAGGCGGGGTACTCGAGTCGAAGACGATCCTCCCTTTCCCAAGTTGCTTCATCCTCAGAATGGTGCGACCATTGAACCTTGAGAAACTTGATATTATGACGTCGAGTGGTACGTTCGGCCTGATCGAGGATACGAATGGGGTACTCTCGATATGTAAGATTATCTTGGAGATCAAGCGTTTCGTGGTCCACTCCACGGATAGGATCTGAGAAGCAACGCCTGAGTTGAGAAACGTGGAAGACATCGTGAACTCTGGAGAGGTGCGGAGGTAGTTCCAACTGGTAGGCAACTTCTCCTCGTTTGGCAAGAATGCGAAAAGGTCCAATGTAACGAGGAGCCAATTTGCCTTTGATACCGAAACGATGGGTTCCCTTCAGAGGGGTGACCCGAAGATAAGCCTTCTCGTCAACCTCGAAAGTCACAGCCTTATGTTTTCGGTCATATTGACTCTTTTGACGGGATTGGGCTGTTTTCAACTTTTCACGAACGATACGAACTTGTTCTTCTGCTTCCTGAATCATGTCCGGGCCAAAGAATTTTCTTTCCCCGGTCTCTGACCAGTTAAGGGGTGTTCGACATCGTCGTCCATAGAGAACTTCAAAAGGGGCTTTACCCAAGCTAGATTGATAGCTGTTGTTGTAAGCAAATTCGGCAAATGGAAGGCACTTCTCCCAGTCCATTCCGAATGAGATAACAGAGGCTCGAAGCATGTCTTCTAGAATTTGGTTGACGCGTTCCACTTGACCACTCGACTGAGGGTGGAAAGCGGTGCTAAAGGAAAGACGGGTTCCCATAGCATTTTGGAAACTTTCCCAAAATCGAGAGGTGAAAAGACTTCCTCGATCCGAGTTAATTTCCAAAGGAACACCATGGAGAGACACTATTCGGGAGATGTATAAGTCTGCCAATTGACTGGCGGTTATACTCTCACGAACAGGTAAGAAATGGGCTACTTTGGAAAGACGATCGACAACGACAAAGATAGCATTATTCCCTCTCTTGGTCCTGGGAAAACCGGTAATGAAATCCATACCAATTTTATCCCATTTCCATTCAGGAATAGCTAGGGGTTGAAGGGTGCCAGCAGGCCGTTGATGCTCTGCTTTTACACGACGACAGACGTCGCAATTAGCAATATACTGAGCAATTTCTCTCTTCATCCTAGTCCACCAGAACCTCTGGCGTAGGTCCTGATACATCTTAGTACTACCGGGATGAATAGTGAGAGGAGATTCATGAGCTTCCTTAAGGATTAATCGCCTTAGGTTGCGCACTTTGGGAACTACTAGTCGATTCCCGAAGTATACGACTCCTTGATCATTAATGGAGAAACAATCCGCAATTCCTTTCTGAATGTTCCTCTTGATGCGGGAGATTCCCGGATCTACCTTCTGTGCTTTGATAATTTGATCCGTAGGGGTAGGTTTTGCCACCAAGGTGGAGAGAAAACCTTGAGGAACAATGTGAAGGTTAAGCTTCCGAAATTCCTCATGGAGAAGCGGTTGACTTTGTTGTAACAACAGGTTGTTACAATAAGATTTACGACTTAGCGCATCAGCCATGACGTTGGCTTTCCCTGGGGTGTAGGTTATTCCTAAGTCGAAGTCGGTGATCAATTCAACCCAACGTCTCTGCCTGAGATTCAAATCCGGTTGGGTGAAAATATACTTCAGACTTTGGTGATCAGTGAATATTTCGCAACGATTACCGAGGAGGTAATGTCGCCAGGTCTTAAGTGCATAGACTACGGCTGCAAGCTCTAGATCATGAGTAGGATAATTCTCCTCATGTGGGTGCAATTGCCGTGAAGCGTAGGCAATTATGTGTCGATCTTGCATGAGAATGCAACCTAGTCCTTGTCGCGAGGCGTCGCAGTAGATAACAAAGTCCTTGGAGAAGTCTGGCGGTACCAGCACGGGAGCAGAAGTCAGGCGTCTTTTCAGTTCCTGAAAGCTGTGCTCACATTGTGGAGTCCATTCGAACTTCTTATCTCTCTTGAGGAGTTCGGTTAGAGGTTTGGCAACCTTGGAGAAGTTCTCGACAAAGCAACGACAATAGCTCGCTAAGCCTAGAAAACTCCGAACTTGCTTGACTGATTCAGGTGGAGTCCAGTTAAGGACGGCTTGAACTCGCTCAGGGTTAACAGCAATACCTTTACCAGATATTACATGACCCAGATAGGTCACTTCTGACAACCAGAATTCACATTTAGAAAATTTGGCATAAAGGCGATGCTCTCGAAGTTTCTTCAACACTAGCCTTAGATGTTCGGCATGTTCTTCCTCGTTCTTGGAGTAGATGAGTATATCATCGAGATAAACTACGACGAACTTATCCAAATACTCCATGAAGATTGAGTTCATTAACCGAGAAAAGGTGGCTGGAGCGTTGGTTAAACCGAAGGACATGACGGTGTACTCGTATTGGCCATAACGAGTAACAAAGGCCGTTTTAGGAATGTCCCCGTTTCTGATTTTGATTTG
>NC_041382.1:45679939-45694530 GCF_002162155.2 Triticum dicoccoides
GAAGTCGAGCGAAGCGAGGCGCTAGGGATGCTCTACGGGGTCTTGCGAACTCGTTGGACTCGCCGGGGTGACCAAATGGTCACCGGAGCTGCGTCGACGACGAGCTCGGCGACGGCGGAGGTTCGGCCGTGGTGGGGAGGAGGCTACGGTGGGGAAACGAGGGGGAGGAGAGGGGGAAACGGTGGCGTAGCTCACCGCGGTTGCAGTGGGCGTCGAAGTGGGCTCGGGGACGCGCTGGAGACGGCGAATCGACGGCGACGGTGGTCGGAGCCCGAAGAGGGGAACGGCGACGTGGCGGCGATGCAGGGCTTCCGGGGAGCTGTGGAGCGGTGGGGAGGAAGAGGGAGTCGAGGCGGAGCTCCTGAGCTAGTCGGGGGAGCGAGGGGTGGTCGGAGACGGCGGCTATGGCGAACGGCAGCGACGGCGGTGTTCGGCCGTGAGAGAGAGCAGCACGGGAGAGAGAGGGGGATAAGGCCAGGGGATCGGGGCGGCACCGAGAAGAAGCGCCGCGGCGTCGCGCTGGCGGGGGAGGCAGGCAGACGGGCTGGTGGCGTGGCGCTCCGGCCGTGCGCGCGCACCGGCCACACGCCTGGCCGACTGGCGCCAGGAGGACGACGGCGGTGGTGGGCTGGGCTGGCTTGCTGGGCCGCACAGGGAAGTTTTTCCCCTTTTTTTTGTTTCTGTTTTTATTTAATATATCTGCAACTTTGTTGAATTTAATAAAATACCTAGGCAACTTCAAAAATTCACCAAACTATTCCTGGCCCATAGTTGGATTATTTCCAACATGAAACATTTTAGTTTGGAGATATTTGAGCATTTAAATATTTTATATTATTTTAAATGCCCAAATTCAAATATTTATGATTTAAATCAAAAACCCTAGGATGGCCTAGGAAAATGTGCACCACTTTTGGCAGAGGTTCTGAACCAAGGCAAAAATGATGGGCATTTTAGAAGGGCATTTCAGGTTCATTGAAAAATTATTTTAGTAACCCTAGTTGGTTTCAGAGGGGACTGGGGGTTCTGTCATCCCCATTTCAAGTTTCTGATGAAAGAGTTAACATGATGCAACACTCTAATGCATGACTAGCTAGGTTGTGACACCTCCGCAGGTCATCCCTACCGTCCACGGTCCGGCCATCAACCCGAAACACCATATGTGGGTGCAGCAGGACCAGGCGATTCTTTCTGCCATCCAGGGTTCCCTCGGCGACGGGGTCGCCGGCCTCTGCCTCTTCGCCGCCACCTCTATGGACGCCTGGATTGTTGGGGAATGTAGCAATAATTCAAAATTTTCCTACGTGTCACCAAGATCAATCTGTGGAGTCATCTAGCAACGAGGGAGGAGTGGATCTACATACCCTTGTAGATCGCGCGCGGAAGCGTTCAAGAGAACGGGGTTGATGGAGTCGTACTCGTCGTGATCCAAATCACCGATGATCCTAGCGCCGAACGGACGGCACCTCCGCGTTCAACACACGTACGGAGCAGCGACGTCTCCTCCTTCTTGATCCAGCAAGGGGGGAGGAGAGTTTGATGGAGATCAAGCAGCACGACGGCGTGGTGGTGGAAGTAGCGGGATTCCAACAGGGCTTCGCCAAGCGCTGCGGGAGGAGGGAGATGTGTCATGGGAGGGAGAGGGAGGCGCCAGGGCTTAGGTATGGTTGCCCTCCCTTCCCCCCACTATATATAGGGCCAAGGGAGGGGGGGGGGGCGCAGCCTTGGCCCTTCCTCCAAGGAAGGGTGCGGCCAGGGAGGAGTCCCACTTCCCCAAGGCACCTAGGAGGTGCCTTCCCCCTTTAGGACTCTTCCTTTCCCTCATCTCTTGGCGCATGGGCCTCTTGGGGCTGGTGCCCTTGGCCCATACAGGCCAAGGCGCACACCCCTACAGCCCATGTGGCCCCCCAGGGTAGGTGGCCCCACCCGGTGGACCCCCGGGACCCTTCCGGTGGTCCCGGTACAATACCGGTGACCCCAAAACTTGTCCCGATGGCCGAAATAGCACTTCCTATATATAATTCTTTACCTCCGGACCATTCCGTAACTCCTCTGACGTCCGGGATCTCATCTGGGACTCCGAACAACTTTCGGGTTACCGCATACTAATATCTCTATAACCCTAGCGTCACCGAACCTTAAGTGTGTAGACCCTACGAGTTCGGGAGACATGCAGACATGACCGAGATGACTCTCCGGTCAATAACCAACAGCGGGATCTGGATACCCATGTTGGCTCCCACATGTTCCACGATGATCTCATCGGATGAACCACGATGTCAAGGACTTAATCAATCCCGTATACAATTCCCTTTGTCTTGCGGTACGATACTTGCCCGAGATTCGATCGTCGGTATCCGGATACCTTGTTCAATCTCGTTACCGGCAAGTCTCTTTACTCATTTCGTAACACATCATCCCGTGATCAACTCCTTGATCACATTGTGCACATTATGATGATGTCCTACCGAGTGGGCCCAGAGATACCTCTCCGTTTACACGGAGTGACAAATCCCAGTCTCGATTCGTGCCAACCCAACAGACACTTTCGGAGATACCTGTAGTGTACCTTTATAGCCACCCAGTTACGTTGTGACGTTTGGCACACCCAAAGCACTTCTACGGTATCCGGCAGTTGCACAATCTCATGGTCTAAGGAAATGATACTTGACATTAGAAAAGCTTTAGCATACGAACTACACGATCTTTGTGCTAGGCTTAGGATTGGGTCTTGTCCATCACATCATTCTCCCAATGATGTGATCCCGTTATCAATGACATCCAATGTCCATGGTCAGGAAACCGTAACCATCTATTGATCAACGAGCTAGTCAACTAGAGGTTTACTAGGGACATGGTGTTGTCTATGTATCCACACATGTATCTGAGTTTCCTATCAATACAATTCTAGCATGGATAATAAACGATTATCATGAACAAGGAAATATAATAATAACTAATTTATTGTTGCCTCTAGGTCATATTTCCAACAGTCTCCCACTTGCACTAGATTCGATAATCCAGTTCACATCGATATGTGATTAACACTCAAGGTCACATCCCCATGTGACTAACACCCAAAGAGTCTACTAGAGTCAATAATCTAGTTCACATTACCATGTGATTAACACTCGATGAGTTCTGGGTTTGATCATGTTATGCTTGTGAGAGATGTTATAGTCAATGGATCTGAATCTTTCAGATCCGTGTGTGCTTTACAAATCTCTATGTCATCTCCCAGATGCAGCTACCACGTTCTATTTGGAACTATTCCAAATAACTGTTCTACTATACGAATCCAGTTTACTACTCAGAATAATCTGGATTAGTTTCAAAGTTTGCATCGGCGTAACCCTTTACGGCGAACTCTTTTACCACCTCCATAATCGAGAAAATTCCTTAGTCCACTATTTACTAAGGATAACTTTGACCGCTGTCCTGTGATCCATTCTTGGATCACTCTTGTACCCCTTGACTGACTCATGGCAAGGCACACTTTAGGTGCGGTACACAGCATAGCATACTGTAGAGAGCCTATGATAAAAGCATAGGGGACGACCTTCGTCCTTCCTCTTTCTTCTTCCGTGGTCGAGTTTTAAGTCTTAACTTCATACCTTACAACTCAGGCAAGAACTCCTTCTTTGACTGATCCATCTTGAACACCTTCAAGATCATGTCAAGGTATGTGCTCATTTGAAAGTACTATTAAGCGTTTTGATCTATCCTTATAGATCTTAATGCTCAATAGTCAAGTAGCCTAATCCAGGTTTTCCATTGAAAAACACTTTTCAAATAACCCTATATGCTTTCTAGAAATTCTACGTCATTTCTGATCAACAATATGTCAATAACACATACTCATCGGAAATTCTATAGTGCTCCCACTCACTTCTTTGGAAATACAAGTTTCTCATAAACTTTGTACACACCCAAAATCTTTGATCATCTCATCAAAGCATACATTCCAACTCCAAGATGCTTACTCCAGTCCTTAGAAGGATTGCTGAAGCTTTGCATACTTATTAGCATCTTTCAGGATTGACAAAACCTTCCGGTTGTATCACATACAACCTTTTCTCAAGAAAATCGTCGAGGAAACAATGTTTTGACATCCTATCTGCAAGATTTCATAAATAATGCAGTAATCGCTAATATAATTCCAACAGACTCTTAGCATCGCTATGAGTGAGAAAGTCTCATCGTAGTCAACTCCTTGAACTTGTCGGAAAACATCTTAATGACAAGTCGAGCTTTCTTAATGGTGACATTTACCATCATTGTCCGTCTTCCTTTTAAAGTCCATATGTACCTAACAGCCTTACGACCATCAAGTAGTTCTTCCAAAGTCTACACTTTGTTTTCATACATGGATCCTATCTCGGATTTTATGGCCTCGAGCCATTTATCGGAATCCGGGCCCACCATCGCTTCTCCATGGCTCGTAGGTTCATTGTTGTGTAGCAACATGACTTCCAAGACAGGATCACGTACCACTCTGAAGTAGTACGCATCCTTCTCATCCCACGAGGTTTGGTAGTGACTTGATCTGAAGTTTCATGATCACTATCATAAGCTTCCACTTCAATTGGTGTAGGTGCCACAGGAACAACTCCCTGTGCCCTGTCACACACTAGTTGAAGAGACGGTTCAATAACCTCATCAAGTCTCCACCATCCTCCCACTCAATTCTTTCGAGAGAAACTTTTCCTCGAGAAAGGACCCGATTCTAGAAACAATCCCTTATTGCTTTCGAATCTGAGACAGGAGGTATACCCAACTGTTTTGGGTGTCCTATGAAGATGCATTTATCCGCTTTGGGTTCGAGCTTATCAGCCTGAAACTTTTCACATAAGCGTCGCAGCCCCGAACTTTTAAGAAATGACAGCTTAGGTTTCTCTAAACCATAGTTCATACGGTGTCATCTCATTGGAATTACGTGGTGCCCTATTTAAAGTGAATGTGGTTGTCTTTAATGCCTAACCCATAATCTATCGTGGTAATTCGATAAGAGACATCATGGTATGCATCATATCCAATAGGGTGCAGTTATGATGTTCGGACACACCATCACACTATGGTGTTCCAGGTTGTATTAGTTGTGAAACAATTTCCACAATGTCATAATTCTGTGCCAAACTCGTAATTCAGATATTCATCTCTATGATCATATCATAGATATTTTATCCTCTTGTCACGATGATCTTTCAACTTCACCCTGAAATTACTTGAACCTTTCAATA
Organism: Triticum dicoccoides; assembly: GCF_002162155.2. NCBI lineage: Eukaryota > Viridiplantae > Streptophyta > Magnoliopsida > Poales > Poaceae > Triticum > Triticum dicoccoides. Next base: position 45,685,180 of record NC_041382.1, read on the forward strand.
ATTCAGACTCGTGATTCATCAAGTAAATATACTCAACATCTACTCAAATCATCTGTGAAGTAAGAACATAACGATATCCACTACATGCCTCAGCACTCATTGGACTGCACACATCAAAATGTATTACTTCCAACAAGTTGCTTTCTAGTACCATTTTACTGAAAACGAGGCTTTCAGTCATCTTGCCCATGTGGTATGATTTTCATGTCTCAAGTGATTCAAAATCAAGTGAGTCCAAACGATCCCTTTGCATGGAGTTTCTTCATGCATATACACCAATAGACATGGTTCGCATGTCTCAAACTTTTCAAAAACGAGTGAGTCCAAAGATCCATCAACATGGAGCTTCTTCATGCGTTTTATACCGATATGACTTAAGTGGCAGTGCCACAAGTAGGTGGTACTATCATTACTATCTTATATCTTTTGGCATGAACATGTGTATCACTATGATCGAGATTCAATGAACCATTCATTTTAGGTGGAAGACCATTGAAGGTATTATTCAAATAAATAGAGTAACCGTTATTCTCCTTAAATGAATAACTGTATTGCGATAGACATAATCCAATCATGTCTATACTCAATGCAAACACCAATCTCGATGGTAGAGGGAGCGTGCGATGCTTGATCACATCAACATTGGAAACACTTCCAACACATATCGTCAGCTCACCTTTAGCTAGTCTCCGTTTATTCTGTAGCTTTTATTTCGAGTTACTAACACTTAGCAACCGAACCGGTATCTAATACCCTGGTGCTACTAGGAGTACTAGTAAAGTAAACATCAACACAATTTATATCCAATATACTTCTATCGACCTTGCCAGCCTTCTCATCTACCAAGTATCGAGGGTAATTCTGCTCCAGTGGCTGTTCCCCTTATTACAGAAGCACTTAGTCTCGGGTTTGGGTTCAACCTTGGGTTTCTTCACTAGAGCAGCAGCTGATTTGCCGTTTCATGAAGTATCCCTTTTTGCCCTTGCCCTTCTTGAAACTAGTGGTTTCATAAACCATCAACAATTGATGCTCCTTCTTGATCTCTACTTTTGTGGTGTCAAACATCATGAATATCTCAAGGATCATCATATATGTCCCTGATATATTATAGTTTATCACGAAGCTCAAGCAGCTTGGTGGTAATGACTTCGGAGAACCATCACTATTTCATCTGGAAGATCAACTCCCACTCGATTCAAGCGATTGTTGTACTCAGACAATCTGAGCACAAGCTCAACAATTGAGCTTTTCTCCCTTAGTTTGCAGGCTAAGAAAAATCGTCGGAGGTCTTATACCTCTTGACGTGGGCACGAGCCTGAAATCCAAATTTCAGTCCTTGGAACATCTCATATGTTCTGCGATGTTTCAAAAACGTCTTTGGTGCCTCAATTCTAAACCATTTAGCATTACGCACTGAACTATCATGTAGTCATCAAAACGTGTATGTCAGATGTTTGCAACATCCACAGACGACGTTCGAGGTTCAGCACACTGAGCGGTGCATTAAGGACATAAGCCTTCTATGAAGCAATGAGGACAATCCTCAGTTTACGGACCTAGTCCGCATAATTGCTACTATCAACTTTCAACTAATTTTTCTCTAGGAACATATCTAAACAGTAGAACCGAAGCGCGAGCTACGACATAATTTGCAAAGACCTTTTGACTATGTTCAGGATAATTAAGTTCATCTTATGAACTCCCACTCAGATAGACATCCCTCCAGTCATGTAAGTGATTACATGATCCGAGTCAACCAGGCCGTGTCCGATCATCACGTGAGACAGACTAGTCAACATCGGTGAACATCTTCATGTTGATCGTATCTACCATACGACTCATGCTCGACCTTTCGGTCTCTTGTGTTCCGAGGCCATGTCTGTACATGCTAGGCTCGTCAAGTTAACCTAAGTGTTTCGCATGTGTTACGAGGCTATGTCTGTACATGCTAGGCTCGTCAAGACCCGTTGTATTCGAACGTAAGAATCTATACACCCGATAATCACGTGGTGCTTCGAAACGACGAACTTTCACAACGGTGCACAGTTAGGGGAAACACTTTCTTGAAATTTTAATGAGGGATCATCTTATTTACTACCGTCGTTCTAAGCAAATAAGATGTATAAACATGATAAACATCACATGCAATCAAATAGTGACATGATATGGCCAATATCATTTTGCTTCTTTTGATCTCCATCTTCGGGGCTCCATGATCATCGTTGTCACCGACATGACACCATGATCTCCATCATCGTGTCTTCATGAAGTTGTCTCGCCAACTATTACTTCTACTACTACAGCTAACGGTTAGCAATAAAGTAAAGTAATTACATGGCATTGTTCAATGACACGCAGGTCATATAATAAATAAAGACAACTCCTATGGCTCCTGCTGGTTGTCATACTCATCGACATGCAAGTCGTGATTCCTATTACAAGAACATGATCATCTCATACATCAGATATATCATTCAGCACATCCTTTGGCCATATCACATCACATAGCATACCCTGCAAAAACAAGTTAGACGTCCTCTAATTGTTGTTTGCATGTTTTACGTGGCTGCTATGGGTTTCTAGCAAGAACGTTTCTTACCTACGCAAAAACCACAACGTGATATGCCAATTGCTATTTACCCTTCATAAGGACCCTTTTCATCGGATCCGATCCGACTAAAGTGGGAGAGACAGACACCCGCTAGCCACCTTATGCAACTAGTGCATGTCCGTCGGTGGAACTAGTCTCACGTAAGAGTACGTGTAAGGTCGGTCCGGGCCGCTTCATCCCACAATGCCACCGAATCAAGATTTGACTAGTAACGGTAAGCATATTGAACAAATCAACGCCCACAACTACTTTGTGTTCTACTCGTGCATAGAAACTATGCATAGACCTAGCTCATGATGCCACTGTTGGGGAACGTAGCAATAATTCAAAATTTTCCTACGTGTCACCAAGATCAATCTATGGAGTCATTTAGCAACGAGGGAGGAGTGGATCTACATACCCTTGTAGATCGTGCGCGGAAGCGTTCAAGAGAACGGGGTTGATGGAGTCGTACTCGTCGTGATCCAAATCACCGATGATCCTAGCGCCGAACGGACGGCACCTCCGCGTTCAACACACGTACGGAGCAGCGACGTCTCCTCCTTCTTGATCCAGCAAGGGGGGAGGAGAGTTTGATGGAGATCCAGCAGCACGACGGCGTGGTGGTGGAAGTAGCGGGATTCCAACAGGGCTTCGCCAAGCGCTGCGGGAGGAGGGAGATGTGTCATGGGAGGGAGAGGGAGGCGCCAGGGCTTAGGTATGGTTGCCCTTCCTTCCTCCCACTATATATAGGCCCAAGGGAGAGGGGGGGCACAGCCTTGGCCCTTCCTCCAAGGAAGGGTGCGGCCAGGGAGGAGTCCCACCTCCCCAAGGCACCTAGGAGGTGCCTTCCCCCTTTAGGACTCTTCCTTTCCCTCATCTCTTGGCGCATGGGCCTCTTGGGGCTGGTGCCCTTGGCCCATACAGGCCAAGGCGCACACCCCTACAGCCCATGTGCCCCCCCGGGGTAGGTGGCCCCATGGGACCCTTCCGGTGGTCCCGGTACAATACCGGTGACCCCGAAACTTGTCCCGATGGCCGAAATAGCACTTCCTATATAATTCTTTACCTCCGGACCATTCCGGAACTCCTCGTGACATCCGGGGTCTCATCCGGGACTCCGAACAACTTTCAGGTTACCGCATACTAATATCTCTATAACCCTAGCATCACCGAACCTTAAGTGTGTAGACCCTACGGGTTCGGGAGACATGCAAACATGACCGAGATGACTCTCCGGTCAATAACCAACAGCGGGATCTGGATACCCATGTTGGCTCCCACATGTTCCACGATGATCTCATTGGATGAACCACGATGTCAAGGACTTAATCAATCCCGTATACAATTCCCTTTGTCTAGCGGTACGATACTTGCCCGAGATTCGATCGTCGGTATCCCGATACCTTGTTCAATCTCGTTACCGGCAAGTCTCTTTACTCGTTTCGTAACACATCATCCCATGATCAACTCCTTGATGACATTGTGCACATTATGATGATGTCCTACCGAGTGGGCCCAGAGATACCTCTCCCTTTACACGGAGTGACAAATCCCAGTCTCGATTCGTGCCAACCCAACAGACACTTTCGGAGATACCTGTAGTGTACCTTTATAGCCACCCAGTTACGTTGTGACGTTTGGCACACCCAAAGCACTTCTACGGTATCCGGGAGTTGCACAATCTCATGGTCTAAGGAAATGATACTTGACATTAGAAAAGATTTAGCATACGAACTACATGATCTTTGTGCTAGGCTTAGGATTGGGTCTTGTCCATCACATCATTCTCCCAATGATGTGATCCCGTTATCAATGACATCCAATGTCCATGGTCAGGAAACCGTAACCATCTATTGATCAACGAGCTAGTCAACTAGAGGTTTACTAGGGACATGGTGTTGTCTATGTATCCACACATGTATCTGAGTTTCCTATCAATACAATTCTAGCATGGATAATAAACGATTATCATGAACAAGGAAACATAATAATAACTAATTTATTATTGCCTCTAGGGCATATTTCCAACATGGATGATGCTGGAGCATGCCTTTGCCTAGGTCTCTACCTCCCGCTCGATGGCCCTTCGCATCGAGCTCGCGAACATCAAGAAGCTGGACACCTCCGCCACGACCTACTTCAACAAGATGAAGGTGTTAGCGGACACACTCACCTCCATCGGCCGGCCTCTTAGTGATGAGGAGTTCGCTGGCTTTGTCATCAAAGGTCTCAACACCGACTACGACAATCTCACCGAGGCTGTTCACAACGCCAAGCCAGCGATGCCCCCGCACGAGCTCTACTCAGGCCTCCTCTTCACCGAGCAATGCGTTGAGGCTTGTCGCACCTTCGCCACCATCACCGTGCAGCCGGCGGCCTTCTGGGCTTCTCGCGGCCAGCGCTCCCCTGCCCCGTCATCGGGCAAGGCCGCCCCACCCCCTGCATTAACCCTGGGTGGGGGTCCAAACTCTCAGGTGGTGTGCCAGCTATGTGGTCGTGAACGCCACATCGCCTCCAAGTGTCACCGTCGCTTTCAGAGGAGCTTCCTTGGCATCGGCAATGACGGCAAGGGCAACGAGCGCTAGTTTGCCATGGCAGACTTCGCCCCCCCGCCGCCACTCCGGTTGCCCACCTCGCTGCCGCCCCTGCTGCCCACATTGCCGCCAAGGGCAAGGACCCGCGCATCGACCAGGGGTATACACCGTCCTATCCTGTTGATCCTGCCTGGTACATGGACATCGGCGCCACGGATCACATGACGAATGAGCTCGACAAACTCTCCACCTACCAGCCCTACTACAGGCACGATCAGGTTCACACCGCCAATGGTGTAGGTATGCCCATCTCTCACATTGGCCAAGCATCTCTTTTAACTAGTCATCCTTCTAGGCAACTTCATCTTCGTAATGTTTTGCGGGTTCCCTCGATGACTCGTAATCTTTTATCTGTCCCTAAGCTCACCCTTGATAATCATGTCCCATGTGAATTTCACCCGTTTAATCTTTTTGTTAAGAACCGAGCAACCCGGGACGTTTTGCTTAGTGGCCGCTTGAGCCAAGGCTTGTACCATTTGTCGTCTTCCCAGCGGTGTTGGTATGTCGCCTTCCTAGTAGCACTCTCGCTTTGGTCATCCCGCCACACCCATCGTTAGCCACATACTCCACCGCCATGAGCTGCCTTTAGAGTCTAGCAATAAAGAGATGTCCGTGTGTGATGCATGTCAACAAGGCAAAAGTCATCAACTACCTTTTATTTCATCTACTAGAGAAGTAAAGAGTCCTCTTGAAATTGTGTTTTCTGATGTGTGGGGTCCGGCACAAACATCTGTTAATGATCATAGCTACTATGTCAGTTTTGTTGATGCCTATAATCGTTTCACATGGCTTTATCTTCTTAAGCACAAATCTGATGTGTTTGATATATTCATTCAGTTTCAATTGCATGTTGAACGTTTACTCAAGCATAAAATTATCCATGTTCAGTCAGATTGTGGGGAGGGCAAATATCGCAACCTCAACACCTTATTTAATAAGCTTGGGATCTCTCATCGTTTGTCATGCCCACATACACATCACCAGAATGGCGCTGTTGAGCGCAAACATCACCATATAGTTGAAACCGGACTCACACTTCTTGCTCATGCTTCTGTACCTTTTCACTTTTGGAGTGATGCTTTTGCCACCGCGTGTTTTCTCATTCACAGATTACCTATGCATGTTCTTAATATGAAAACTCCTATTGATCTTCTCTTGGGTGAAACTCCTGACTATACCTTTTTCAAGGTGTTTGGGTGTGCCTGTTGGCCTCATCTTCGTCCTTATAATGATCGCAAACTTGAGTTTTGCTCCAAAAAGTGTGTGTTCTTAGGGTATAGTTCTCTCCACAAAGGCTACAAATGTCTCCATGTCCCAACAAATCGAGTCTACATATCTCGAGATGTTGTTTTCGATGAGAATGTCTTCCCATTTTCTGCCATGCCTCAGTCATCTATCACATCACCATCTATGCATTCATCTCCTCTCATGCCTAGCCAATTTGAAGATGTTGCATTTTCGCCTATGTTGTTACCTAATCATGGTGCAGGAACTAAACATGGAGCTCGCCTGGAACTTCTACCTGACGGATCCCCTACGCCGCCCGTGGTGCACGAAGATCGGTCGGTCCATATGCATGCACCGCCTCCCGTCCTCGACTCCGTCTCGGGCGCCCTGTCTACCACTCCGACGGGGCCGGAGCCTGCGTTGGATACTATGGTGGCTGGGTCGGAGCACACAAATAATTCACCATTAACCCTTTTAGTAAAACGAGTAGAATCTATTTTTTCAATTTCAAAGCCTTTTTCGATAAGGAACTTGGTCAAGCATTTATACCACGCTCTAGGAGCTTGTTTAAGACCATAAAGAGATTTGTGAAGTTTGTAAACATGGTCAGGTTTCTTAGGATTGACAAAGCCGGGAGGTTGCTTAACATAAACTTTCTCCTCAATTTCACCATTTAAGAAAGCACTTTTAATATCCATTTGGTATAAGGTGATATCATGGTGATTAACATAGGCAAGTAAGATGCGGATGGACTCAAGTCTAGCAACAGGGGCATATGTCTCACCGTAGTCCATACATTCGACTTGAGTGTAGCCTTGGGCGACGGGACATGCTTTGTTACGGATGACTTGACCATCTTCGTCTTGCTTGTTGCGAAACATCCATTTGGTACCAATGATGTTGTGGGTGTTGTCGGGCTTCTCGACCAATGTCCACACTTGATTTCTCTCAAAGTTGTGTAGTTCTTCATGCATGGCATTTATCTAATCCGGATCTTCTAATGCTTCTTCAACCTTCATAGGTTCAATGCTAGAGATGAATGAATAATGTTCACAAAAATTAGACAAACGATATTTCGAGCGAGTGATTCTCCCGGTTTGGATATCATTATAGATTTGCTCGACGGGATGGCCTCTTGAGACTCTTACTCGAACTCCTGAAAGCTTTTTCTCGGTATGGTCATCTTGCCTGCAAAGTTCTCAGAGTTGCCTTGATCCTCGAAAGCGTACTCAACGGGCTCCTCATTCACGTACTCATCTCCCGGCTCTACCCAAGCAAGAACAACAAGCAAAAGGAACACAATCAACCACGTGCAATGCTCAATCAACATGATGCAAACATGGTATGATATGCGGGATGCGATATGTGATGCATATGCAAGATTTGGCAAGGAATGATTGAGCCTGGCCTCATCTTGGAAATCCAAGAGTGCCACTGGAAAGGTGAGGTGATTTCGGTTGAAATCGATATAAAGATCACCAAAATTGGATGCACGATTTGGAAATGGCAAGCAAAACAAATATGGCACCGGTCTGCGATTAACAACAAGTAGCCATCTAAATGCATCAAGATAAATAAGCTACAACACTCAAACAAGACAAAAAAATATATGGCAGGTATCCTCTCATGATGCTTGACAAAAGATAAACACTGAGCTACGGCTAATTCAATCATTAACAAGTTCAAACAAGCATGACAAAAGTGCAAAAGGCAACAGGTCTCAAACTTGGTGAAATTAATAGCATGTCAGGAATTTATCATCAGGAAGCAATCTTTAGAGCATGAAAACTACATGCTACATAAACATATCATGGAAAAGCAAGGCATGGCATGAAGCTACTCAAAGCATATAACAAAAATCCCTTAGTGACCATGAGCCAAAAGGGATCATAAAATATAATTGCAAGCATGTGGACATAGCAAAAACATAAACAGATTCAGACTTAGTGAAAAACTGGAGCATGGCAAAACAGGTAACGAGTAGGCATGTTTACGAGCTCGATGCACTCACTACGAGGCATTGCATGATAAGCTAAGCATACACCCAGCAAATAGACATAGCATAGAAGCTAGACATGGCAATAACAACAACATAGTATGCACGGATCAACAACAATAAGCTTTGCAAAAATGCTAAACATGTTAACAATCTGCCAGGAACATTTTATAGCAAAATTAGAGCTCGATTGACTCAAGCTAGGGTGCTCCATAATTGCAAACAAATACATGGATGGATACAACACAACATTATCTACAAAACATCCTTACTGATCATGCTCAAAAGAGGCACGGATCACTAGGCAACAACATGAACATATGGCCTAAAAATAATGACAGGGCAAGGACTTAGTGAAATTCTAAGTCCCTGAAATCAGCATCATTGAGTAAGCTACTTTGCATGCTTGTGCTAGTCACCACAAAGATCACAAAAATACATGGCATACACCCCTGTAAAGATAACATGGCATTCTACAAAACACATGTAGAGCTCAGGATCATATCATGCACACATTAATCATGGCAAAAATGACAAAAGTGCATTTGCTGAAACAGATCTGAAATAATCCTCACATAGCCCTCTTCCAACAGCATTTCGGGCATTAAGATGAGCTCAAATGGAAATGATGCAATGAGATGAAATGATGTACTCGTCGAGACGGACATTTTGATATGCTACACGCACGAATCGAAACTACGATGAGGAAGTTATGGCACGAGGAAGAATGCAAAATAATATGCAAAACAAGAGCGAAGTCAACCCTAAAAAAACAGATCTCAGATCTGAGGCGCGGAAGTCGAGGTTCGTCGCCGTTGCACTATTCACCGGAGTCGGACATCGCCGGACTTGGAGCCACCGGAGCGGGGAGGGGATGGATCCGACGTGGAGGTGGCTGGCGTCGGGCGCGGCAGATGCGGCGGAGGGCGGCGAGACGGCGG
>NC_041382.1:45695024-45739170 GCF_002162155.2 Triticum dicoccoides
CGTCGACGGGGAGGAAGGCGGCGGGGATCGGGCGCAGGCGCGGGGCACGCGGCCCGGTTCGACGGCAAGGAGGGCTCGCCCTGGGCCCGGACGGGCCGCGACGGCGGTGGAGGCGTGGTGCGCCATGTGTCGCCCGGCGGTTGGCGGCGGGGTTCGTCCGGCACGGGCGGACATAGTCCGGCGGCGGCGTGAGTGGATTTTAGGATTAGGGGGAGAGGAGACCCGGGATTTTCGGGAGGGGGTCTATATATAGAGGTAGAGGGAGCTAGGAAGCTCCAAATGAGATGCGGTTTTCGGCCACGCGATCACGATCGAACGCTCTAGATGATGGATGCGGTTTAGGTGGGTTTTGGGCCACTTTGGAGGGGTGTTGGGCTGCAACACACACAAGGCCTTTTCGGTCCCTCGGTTAACCGTTGGAGTATCAAACGAAGTCCAAATGACACGAAACTTGACAGGCGGTCTACCAGTAGTAAACCAAGGCCGCATGACAAGTCTCGGTCCAATCCAAAAACGTTTAGCACCCACACACGAAAAGAGGTAGAAAGGACCACCGGAGGACATAGGAGCGCCAGAATGCAAAACGGACAACGGGGAAAATGCTCGGATGCATGAGACGAACACGTATGCAAATGCAATGCACATGATGACATGATATGAGATGCATGACAAAGACAAAACAACACGGAGACAAAAACCCAACAACGAGGAAATAGAATAACTTAGGGCCGGAAACGACAAGAGTTGGGATACATATAAGGTGAATTACATCCGAGGTGTTACAACACTCCACCACTATGAAAGGATCTCGTCCCGAGATCTAGGACTGGAAAAACTCCGGGTACTCAGAACGGAGGTGGTCCTCGCGTTCCCAGGTGGATTCATGGTCGGAATGATGTGACCACTTGACTTTCAGGAATTTGATAGACTTGTTGCGAGTCTTGCACTCAGTTTCTTCAAGAATAGCGACTGGGTGCTCATGATAAGACAGGTCTTCTTGGAGATCAATGTCTTCGAAGTTGACGGTGCGGTCAGGAGTCTTGAAGCACTTGCGGAGCTGAGAGACATGAAACACGTCGTGCACGTTTGCAAAGTTGGAGGGAAGCTCAAGTTGATAGGCGAGATCGCCTCTCTTGCTGACGATCTTGAAAGGACCCACGTATCTAGGGGCAAGCTTCCCTTTGATACCGAAGCGACGAAAACCTTTCATTCGAGAGACGCAGAGGTAGACATGGTCTCCTATCTCGAAAGCCAAGTCCCGATGCTTACTATCATAGTAGCTCTTCTGACGCGATTGCGCGGCTTTGAGATTATCGCGAATGACTTTGCACATCTCTTCTGCCTCTGTGATCAAGTCATTTCCAAGAAGTTGACGTTCATCAGTCTATGACCAGTTAAGAGGAGTACGACAGTTCCTGCCATAGAGAATTTCAAATGGGGCCTTGCCCGAACTCGCTTGGAAGCTGTTGTTGTAGGAGAACTCGGCATATGGAAGACAATCTTCCCACTTCATACCGAAGGAGATGACGCAAGCCCTGAGCATATCTTCAAGAAATTGATTTACTCGCTCGACTTGGCCACTAGTTTGAGGATGAAAAGTATGCTGAAACAGATGTTTGGCGCCCATGGCCTTCTGAAAAGAATCCCAAAACTTGGAGGTGAAGATGCTGCCACGATCTGAAGAAATCAACTGCGGAATGCCGTGCAGAGAGACAATCCGGGAGGTATATAGCTCTGCCAATTGAGCTGCTGTGATAGATTCTTTGATAGGAAGAAAATGAGCCACTTTAGTGAGTTTGTCGATGACAACGAAGATAGCATCATTGCCACGCTTAGACTTTGGAAACCCAGTCATGAAGTCCATCTCAATATGGTCAAACTTCCATTCTGGAATGGCAAGAGGTTGGAGGAGACCAGCTGATCGTTGGTGTTCTGCTTTAACTCTTCTGCAGACATCACATTCATTCACGAACTGAGAAATCTCACACTTCATTCGAGTCCACCAATACGACTGCTTGAGGTCCTGGTACATCTTTGTACTTCCAGGGTGGATAGAGAGGAGTGAATTGTGAGCCTCGTTCATAATGACTTTACGAAGATCACCTTTAGGCACAATAATGCGATCCTCAAAGAATAGAGTATCCTTGTCATCAAGACGATAGCACTTGTACTTGGGTTGACTCTTGGCAATCCCAATCTTCACCTTCGTCACCATAGCATCAAGAAGTTGAGCCTCGCAAATCTGATCTTCCAAAGTAGGAGAGACTTGGAGGTTGGCCAGAAATCCTTGAGGAACAACTTGCAGATTGAGTTTGCGGAAAGCTTCACAAAGCTCGGGTTGGTAAGGCTTGAGAATCAAACTGTTGCAGTAAGCCTTCCTGCTCAATGCGTCAGCAATTACATTGGCCTTGCCTGGAGTATATTCGATACTCGGATTATACTCTTGAATCATTTCGACCCAATGAGTCTGCCTGAGGTTGAGATTAGTCTGAGTGAAGATGTACTTGAGACTCTTGTGGTCAGTGAAGATGTCCACTTTTTGTCCCAATAAGAGATGTCTCCAAGTTAAAAGAGCATGCACAACTGCCGCCAACTCGAGGTCATGAGTGGGGTAGTTCTTTTCGTTGGGCTTCAACTGGCGAGAGGTATAGGCCACAACTTTCTTCTCTTGCATCAACACTGCACCAAGACCTTGAACGGAAGCATCACAAAAGACCTCGTACGGTTTGGATTCATTAGGAGGAGTTAGAACTAGAGCAGTGACTAACTTCTCTTTCAGGGTGTTGAAAGCGATGTCACATTCAGGAGACCAAACGTACTTGACGTGCTTCTGGAGAAGGTTGGAAATAGACTTCGCGATCTTCGAGAAGTTCTCAACGAACCTTCGACAATAGCTTGCGAGCCCAAGGAAGCTGCGGAGTTGCTTCACGTTCTGAGGTGGTTCCCAATTCACAATTGCAGACACCTTCTCAGGATTCATAGCAATGCCCTTGGCAGAGATGATATGCCCAAGGTAGAGAACCTCATCGAGCCAAAACTCGCACTTTGAAAACTTGGCATAGAACTGATGTTCTCTGAGCTTATCCAGCACCAAACGCAAGTGCTTGGCATGATCCTCCTTGTTCTTGGAAAAGACCAAAATGTCATCGAGGTAGACCAAGACAAAGTCATTTGTGTAGGCGTTGAAGATGAAATTCATCATGCGAGAGAAAGTTGGCGGAGCATTGACGAGGCCGAAAGACATGACAGTGTATTCATATGAACCATAGCTTGTTTTGAATGTTGTCTTGGGGATATCTTCTTCACGAATGCGAATATGATGATAGGCCATACAGAGATCAAGCTTGGAGAATACTTGAGCACCTTTGAGTTGTTCAAATAGCTCATTGATGTTGGGAAGTGGGTACTTGTTCTTTATAGTCTTCTTGTTCAATGGACGGTAGTCGACACAAAGTCGGTCCGTTCCATCCTTCTTCTTCACAAAAAGAACACCACAACCCCATGGAGAAGAACTAGGTCGGATGAGACCCATTCGCTCTTAAATATCGAGTTGCTTCTTCAGCTCATTCAACTCTTCAGGTCCAAGCTTGTAAGGACGTTTGCAAACAGGTTTCGTGCCAGGCTCAAGATCGACGACAAATTCAACTGGCCGGTGCGGAGGCATTCCTGGAAGCTCTTCTGGAAAGACGTCTTGATATTCGCAAATGACCGGAATTTGAGAAATGGCATCCAGTTCACCCTTCTCATTGAGAGAAAACAGTCGGATGGTATCATCATGAGCGGCAAAGACAATTACATCCTCAGACAAATGAGTCAATTGAATCTGCCTGGCAGCACAATCAAGCTGAGCCTTGTGCTTAGAAAGCCAGTCCATTCCAAGAATAAGATCGATATCCGAGTTACCAAGGACCACTGGAGAGGACAGAAACTTGTAGTCGCCCAACGTGATAGTAACATATGGAACCTCCAAACTGGCACTCAAACATTTGCCGGGAGAAACGATATCCATTTGTTTGCCCAAATGAGAAGACACGAATTCATTCTTGGCAAAAAGTGGCTTAGACATGAAACAATGCGATGCACCAGTATCAAAAAGTACTTTTGCAGGAACATCGTTAACAGGAAGGTTACCCATGATGACATCTGACGAGTCCTCTGCCTGAGCTGCATTCATCAAGTTGACCTTGGCGTGCTTGGGGTTATGCTTGACCACTGCATTGCTAGCAGATCTCAAAGGAGGAGGAGGAGGAAAGCGCCTCTGATTGAAGCATTTGTTGGCATAGTGACCCTTCTGCTAACACTTGTTGCACGTGACCTCCAAGAGTGGACGGTGATACAGAGCACTTGATCTTGGAGCTTGAGACGAAGTCTTGTTCTGAAAGCCTGGGTTGGGTGGGTGGGAAGATCCATTGCCACCTTTGCTCTTCTGCTGATAAGGCTGACGGAACGGAGGAGGAGGAAGCCAATACTTTTGCTGCTTAGAAACCACTTGAGTTGAAGAAGAAGAAGAAGTCACATCTCTGACTCGCTTCTTGGAAGCATCGCACTTCAGTTGAGCAGTCTCTTGCTTCATTGCCATATTGTAGAACTCATCGTACTTCTTCGGCTCAAAAAGGACGAGAGCTAGTTGGAGATCTTCTCTGAGGCCACCCCTGAACTGATAAATCATGCTCTTCTCGTCAGGGATGTCCTACTTGGCGAAACAAGCGAGCCTCTGGAACAGAATGTTATACTGGTACATAGACGAGCTGCCTTGCTTCAGGTTGCAGAATTCCTCATGCTTGCTTTCAACAACACTCTTAGGAATGTGATGATCTCTGATGTCTTGACGGAATTCATCCTAGGTAATCACACGACCTTCTCTGGAATCTTTGTATTGCTGAAACCATTTTGCAGCTTGGTCTTTGAGTTGGAAGGAGGCAAACTTGACAAAGTCCTTAGGCCTGACGTTACTGCACTCGAAATGCTTGCATATATCCACGAGCCAATCATCAGCGTCTGAGGCCTCGACACAGTTGCTGAAGGTCTTTGGCTGGTTAGCGAGGAACTGGTTGAGTGTAGCAAACTGATTGTGATTGTTGCCATGGCCTTGGTTGCGCTCTTGCAGAATTTGCATGATCAGCTGCGTGTTTGCATTGGTAGCAGCCATCACAACTTGCCATGCCTCCGGAGGTGGAGGTGGTGGTGGCGGATCCTGATTCTGATTCTGACCCTTAGCAGGAGCCATCCTGAAGAGGGTGACATCCGTTAGCATCTTGACAGACAAATATTTAAGCTGAATCAAATGGATTGAAATTGCAACTTATAGTCTTCACATCCGAACAAAATAAACGAATGCATTCCAATTGAGATGGTCACATATCCATAAATTGAGAAGCCACTTAGATAGAGGTAGAAGAATAAAAAAACATGGTACGGACAAGAACAAATACTTGGTGAGGATTACCCAATCCCAAACCAAATATCCGCAGAAGAAGAACTAGAGCTACATGAATTCCTACCTATGAAACTCCCAAACCTTTCCGGTTATGCAATCAGGTGTTGGGGATACAGGGGAAGCATAATATCTCACCCAAAGCTAGCAAATCCTATATCCAGATGTATCCATCCTTTAACACATAACCAAGAAAACTTCAGAAATCATTTACCTCAACCTTCGAAAAGCATTCGTTATACAAGTTATGGCAATACTCCCGAACTCCCGCCCCAGTACTGGGTGGCGTCGAGGTTATCTCACCAACAATTGCATAAAAGAGATTTTTGATGTCGGCGAAACTCAGGTATTCTAGAATCTTAACGATAAAATTGTGACGACAACACCTCGAAGCTCAACTCCCCGGGAGACTGCCACAACCCCTAAATGTCGGGAGGCACCAAGAACAATGTTCTCGTCACAAAACCATCGGAACGATTCCAAGATACCCGCGTGATCCTACATTTTTTTAGTGAAATTTGAGAAGAGAAGAGTCAAAACTCTATGTCAGGATGCCTCCCAGAGCAACGAAGGGACTGAGGAGTAAAAAGAAGTCCTACTCTCCGATATATATAATCCTAAATGACTCAAAACATTTTTCTAGACTCAACAACGCCAATGATTCGATCAAGCAGGGGGCTCCTAAGGTCGGGGAAGGCTCTGATTACCAACTTGTAACGCCCTCGATGCGGCTATATCTCCCACGTGTCGAAGCACGACTTAGAGGCATAACCGCATTGAAAGCAATGTCGCAAGTGAGGTAATCTTCACAACAACCCATGTAAATAAATAAAGGGGAGAGGTACGTAGTTGGCTTACACTCGCCACATCACACAAATACATAAATAAGTCATTACATTCATCCAATACACTCAAGGTCCGACTACGGAACCAAAATGAAGATAAACCCCAAATGCAACATAGTCCCCGATCGCCCCAACTGGGCACCACTACTGATCATCTGGGAAAGACACATAGTAACGATGAGAGTCTTCATCGAACTCCCACTTGAGCTTGGCCATATCATCTGGAGCGGTATCATCGGTCCTTACATCTGGTTTTGGAAGTAATCTGTGAGTCACGGGGACTCAACAATCTCACACCCTCGCGATCAAGACTATTTAAGCTTATAGATAAGGTAAAGGTATGATGTGGAGCTGCAGCAAGCGACTAGCATATATGGTGGCTAACATATTCGCAAAAGAGAGCGAGAAGAGAAGGCAAAGGCACGAGTGACAAACTATGATCAAGAAGTGATCCTAGAACAACCTACGTCAAGCATTACTCCAACACCGTGTTCACCTCCCGGACTCTGCCGAGAAGAGACCATCACGGTTACACACGCGGTTGGTTCATTTTAATTAAGTTAAGTTTCAGGTTATCTACAACCGGACATTAACAAATTCCCATCTGCCCATAACCGCGGGCACGGCTTTCAAAAGTTCAAATTCCTGCAGGGGAGTCCCAACTTAGCCCATCACAAGCTCTCATGGTCAACAAAGGATATTCCTTCTCCCAAGACATTCCGATCAGACTCGGCATCCCGGTTACAAGACATCCTTGACAATGGTAAAACAAGTCCAGCAACACCGCCCGAATGTGCTGACAAATCCCGATAGGAGCTGCACATATCTCGTTCTCAGGGCACACTCAGATGAGACATCATACGAGTAAAACCAACCCTCAAGTTGCCCCGAGGTGGCCCCGTAGTCTACTCGGTCGGACCAACACTCAGAGGAGCACTGACCCAGGGGGGTTTAAATAAAGATGACCCTTGGGCTCCGGAAACCCAAGGGAAAAAGAGGCTAGGTGGAAAATGGTAAAACCAATGTTGGGCATTGCTGGAGGAGTTTTATTCAAGGCGAACTGTCAAGGGGTTCCCATTATAACCCAACCGTGTAAGGAACGCAAAATCCGGGAACATAACACCGATATGACGGAAACTAGGGCGGCAAGAGTGGAACAAAACACCAGGCATAAGGCCGAGCCTTCCACCCTTTACCAAGTATATAGGTGCATTAAGATAAACAAGATAATATGGTGATATCCCAACAATAAACATGTTCCAACAAGGAACGATCTCCAATCTTCACCTGCAACTAGCAACGCTATAAGGGGGGCTGAGCAAAGTGGTAACATAGCCAAACAACGGTTTGCTAGGACATGGTGGGTTAGAGGTTTGACATAGCAATATGGGAGGCATGATAAGCAAGTGGTAGGTATCATAGCATAGGCATAGAAAAAGAGCGAGCATCTAGCAAGCAAAGATAGAAGTGATTTCGAGGGTATGGTCATCTTGCCGGCAAAGTTCTCAGAGTTGCCTTGATCCTCGAAAGTGTACTCAACGGGCTCCTCATTCACGTACCCGTGTCCCGGCTCTACCCAAGCAAGAACAACAAGCAAAAGGAACACAATCAACAACGTGCAATGCTCAATCAACATGATACAAACATGGTATGATATGCGGGATGCGATATGTGATGCATATGCAAGATTTGGCAAGGAATGATTGAACCTGGCCTCATCTTAGAAATCCAAGAGTGCCACTGGAAAGGTGAGGTTATTTCGGTTGAAATCGATATAAAGATCACCAGAATCGGATGCACGGTTTGGAAATGGCAAGCAAAACAAATATGGCACCGGTCTGCGAATAACAACAAGTAGCCATCTAAATGCATCAAGATAAATAAGCTACAACACTCAAACAAGACAACAAAATATATGGCAGGTATCCTCTCATGATGCTTGACAAAAGATAAACACTGAGCTACGGCTAATTCAATCATTAACAGGTTCAAACCAGCATGGCAAAAGTGCAAAATACAACAGGTTTCAGACTTGGTGAAATTAACAGCATGTCAGGAATTTATCATCAGGAAGCAATCTTTAGAGCATGAAAACTACATGCTACAGGAACATATCATGTCAAAGCAAGGCATGGCATGAAGCTACTCAAAGCATATAACAAAAATACCTTAGTGACCATGAGCCAAAAGGGATCATAATATAATTGCAAGCATTTGAACATAGCAAAAACATAAACAGATTCAGACTTAGTGAAAAACTGGAGCATGGCAAAACAGATAACGAGTAGGCATGTTTACGAGCTTGATGCACTCACTACGAGGCACTGCATGACAAGCTAAGTATACACCCAGCAAATAGACATGGCATAGAAGCTAGACATGGCAATAACAACAACATAGCATGCACGGATCAACAACAATAAGCTTTGCAAAAATGCTAAACATGTTAACAATCTGCCAGGAACATTTTATAGCAAAATTAGAGCTCGATTGACTCAAGCTAGGGTGCTCCATAATTGCAAACAAAGACATGGATGGATAGAGCACAACATTATCTACAAAACATCCTTACTAATCATGCTCAAAAGAGGCACGGATCACTAGGAAACAACATGAACATATGGCATAAAAATAATGACAGGGCAAGGACTTAGTGAAATTCTAAGTCCCTGAAATCAGCATCATTGAGTAAGCTACTTTGCATGCTTGTGCTAGTCACACAAAGATCACAAAAATACATGGCATACACCCTTGTAAAGATAACATGGCATTCTACAAAACACATATAGAGCTCATGATCATAGCATGCACACATTAATCATGGCAAAAATGACAAAAGTGCATTTGCTGAAACAGATCTGAAATAATCCTCACATAGCCCTCTTCCAACAGCATTTCAGGCATTAAGATGAGCGCAAATGGAAATGATGCAATGAGATGAAATGATGTACTCGTCGAGACGAACATTTTGATATGCTACACGCACGAATCGAAGCTACGATGAGGAAGTTATGGCATGAGGAAGAATGCAAAATAATATGCAAAATAGGAGCGAAGTCAACCCTAAAAAACAGATCTCAGATCTGAGGCGCGGAAGTCGAGGTTCGTCGCAGTTGCACTGTTCACCGGAGTCGGACGTCGCCTGACTTGGAGCCACCGGAGCGGGGAGGGGATGGATCCGGCGTGGAGGTGGCTGGCGTCGGGCGCGGCAGATGCGGCGGAGGGCGGCGAGATGGCGGGCGTTGAAGGGTGGCGGTCGCCGGTGAGGGGCGGCCGCGGCGGAGGTCGCCGGGGACGGGGTCGGGCGCGCCGTCGACGGAGAGGAAGGCGGCGGGGATCGGGCGCAGGCGCGGGGCGGGCGGCCCGGTTCGATGGCGAGGAGGGCCCGCCCTAGGCCGGGACGGGCCGCGACGGCGGTGGAGGCGCGGTGCGCCACGTGTCGCCCGTCGGTTGGTGGCGGGTTCGTCCGGCGGCGGCGCGAGCGGATTTTAGGGTTAGGGGGGAGAGGAGACCCGGGATTTTCGGGAGAGGATCTATATAGAGAGGTAGGGGGAGCTAGGAAGCTCCAAATGAGATGCGGTTTTCGGCCACGCGATCGTGATCAAACGCTCTAGATGATGGAGGAGGTTTAGGTGGGTTTTGGGCCACTTTGGAGGGGTGTTGGGCTGCAACACACACGAGGCCTTTTCGGTCCCTCGGTTAACCGTTGGAGTATCAAACGAAGTCCAAATGGCACGAACTTGACAGGCGGTCTACTGGTAGTAAACCAAGGCCCCATGACAAGTCTCGGTCCAATCCGAAAACGTTTAGCACCCACTCACGAAAAGAGGTAGAAAGGACCACCGGAGGACATAGGAGCGCCGGAATGCAAAACAGACAACGAGGAAAATGCTCGGATGCATGAGACAAACACGTATGCAAATGCAATGCACATGATGACATGATATGAGATGCATGACAAAGACAAAACAACACAGATACAATAACCCAACAACGAGGAAATAGAATAACTTAGGGCCAGAAACGGCAAGAGTTGGGATACATATAAGGTAAATTACATCCGGGGTGTTACACCTTCCTAGCGAAGTTATTGAAGATCTTTTGGACCTGCGATTTATCAAGAAAGAACACCCACGTAAATCTTGAAAAAAATCATCAACTATAACTAGACCAAATGAGTTACCACCGAGACTCTTGTAGGCATTGGGACCAAAGAGATCCATATGAAGTAGCTCGAGCGGTCTTCTCGTGGTCATAATGTTCTTCACGGGGTGACTTCCTCCAACTTGTTTTCCTGCTTGACAAGCACTACAAAGTCTATCCTTGTCAAATATAACATATTTTACTCCAAGGATATGATCACCTTTACTAAGCTTATCAAGATTCCGCATGCCCACATGACCTAACCCTCTATGCCACAACCAGCCTTTCGAGGATTTAACAATTAGGCAAGTTCTAGGTTGAGCCTTTCTAGTGAAATCAACAATATACAGATCACCTCTACGTGTACCGGCAAAGACCATTTTATGATTATCTCTACGAAACACTTGGCAATCTACTTCAGTAAATAGGACATTGAAACCAAAGTCAGCAAGTCTAGATGGAAAGTAAATTGTAGCCAAGAGATTCAACGAGCATGACATTTTGTATGGAGCTATCATGTGAGATGGCCACCTTACCAAGGCCAACCACCTTACCCTTTGAGTTGTCACCAAAAGTGACATACTTTCGAGGGCCGTCGTTTTCAGCAAGCTCACGAAACATATCTTTGTCTCCGGTCATATGATCGGTACATCCACTATCAAGGACCCATTCCTTTCCTCCAGCCATGTAGCCGCGAAGATTAGCCATAAGACCAAAGTGTCTCACTACATCATCAAGATCATAGTCACTATCATCATCCTCATCATAGCAACGACACCAGAAATCCTTCTTGCTACCTCTTGAGCACTGCATTGGTTTTCCCTTGAAGAGGAAAGGGTGATGCAGTAAAGCAGCGTAAGTATTTCCCTCAGTTTTTGAGAACTAAGGTATCAATCCAGTAGGAGATCACGCTCAAGTCCCACGCACATACACAAACAAATAAGAACCTCGCAACCAATGCGATAAAGGGGTTGTCAAGCCCTTCTCGGTCACTTACGAGAGTGAGATCTGATAGATATGATAAGATAATATTTTTGGTATTTTTATGATAAAGAGAAATAAAGATGCAAACTAAAATAAAAGGTAAAGGAAATAACTAAGTATTGGAAGATTAATATGATAGAAGATAGACCCGGGGGCCATAGGTTTCACTAGTGGCTTCTCTCAAGAGCATAAGTATTATGGTGGGTAAACGAATTACTGTCGAGCAATTGATAGAATTGAGCATAGTTATGAGAATATCAAGGTATGATCATGTATATAGGCATCACGCCCGAGACTAGTAGACCGAAACGATTCTGCATCTACTACTATTACTCCACACATCGACCGCTATCCAGCATGCATCTAGAGTATTAAGTTCATAATAACATAGTAATGCTTTAAGGAAGATGACATGATGTAGAGGGATAAACTCATGAAATATGATATAAACCCCATCTTTTTATCCTCGATGGCAGCAATACAATATGTATCGGTTCCCTTTCTGTCACTGGGATCGAACACCGTAAGATTGAAACCAAAGCTAAGAACTTCTCCCATTGCAAGAAATATCAATCTAGTAGGCTCAAACCAAACTAATAATTTAAAGAGACTTGCAAAGATAAACCAATCATACATAAAAGAATTCAGAGGAGAATCAAATATTGTTCATAGATAATCTGGATCATAAACCCACAATTCATCGGATCTCGACAAACACACCGCAAAAGAAGATTACATCGAATAGATCTCCAAGAAAATCGAGGAGCACTTTGTATTGAGATCCAAAGAGAGAGAAGAATCCATCTAGCTAATAACTATGGACCCATAGGTCTGAAGTAAACTACTCACACATCACCAGAGAGGCCATGGAGTTGATGTAGAGGCCCTCCGTGATCAATGCCGCCTTCGGTGGAGCTCCGGAAAAGGCCCCGAGATGGGATCTCTCGAGTACAGAAGGTTGCGGCGGTGGAATCAGGTTTTCCTGGTGCTCCTGGATGTTTGGGGGGGGGGTATGTGGATATATATATATAGGAGGAAGAAGTACGTCGGTGGAGCAATAGAGGGCCCACGAGGGTGGAGGGCGCGCCTAGAGGGGTAGGCGCACCCCCCTGCCTCGTGCCTTCCTCCCTTGTTTCTTGACGGCCACTCCAAGTCTCCTGGATCATGTTTGTTGAGAAAATCACGTTCCCGAAGGTCTCATTCCGTTTGGATGCCGTTTGATATTCCTTTTCTTCGAAACCCTAAAATAGGCAAAAACAGCAATTTGGGATGGGCCTCCGGTTAGTAGGTTAGTCCCAAAAATGATATAAAAGTGTAAAATAAAGCCCATTAACATCCAAAATAGATAATGTAATAGCATGGAGCAATCAAAAATTATAGATATGTTGGAGACGTATCAGCATATTCTGATGGAGGGGTATATATAGCCTCCACACAAAATCTAACCGTTACACACAATTGACCAAACTCGGTGGGACCGAATCAGAAAATTCGGTCAGACCGATTCAGTTCATAATGTGACCGTTAGGCTTTTCAGTGGGACCGACATGATCAGCTCGGTGGGACCGATGTGCTTGGGTTAGGGTAAAACCTCATCTCGGTTTGACCGATTACACAAACTCGATGGGACCAATTTGGGAAGTGAAACAGAGAGTTGGCCAAGCAAACTCGGTGGGACCGATTGCATATCTCGGTGAGACCAAGATTATTGCAATAGGCAATAGAGAGTTTGCAAGCCCATCTCAGTGAGACCGAGATTCCACGGGTTTGACCGAATTGATTAGGGTTTGTGGCAATGGCTATGTCAAGAGAAATTGGTGGCGCCGGATGAAAGATTTCGGTGGGGCCAAGTTTGACTTTTGGTTTGGGACATATGTGGATATGAGAAAGTGGTTGATGGCTTTGGAGGATATCACTAAGAACTTTGAGCAAGAAACCCATTAAGCAACACCTCATCCCCTTTTAATAGTATTGGCTTTCCTATGGACTCAATGTGATCTTGGATCACTAAAGGTAAAATGCAGAGTCTTGAGCTTTTGAGCTTGAGCCAATCCTTTGTCCTTAGCATCTTGAAGGGGTTCCACATCCTCTTGTCCATGCCACTCCATCTGTTGAACTTGTCTGAAATATACTAGGTGAAAACATTAGTCCAACAAGAGATATGTTGACATTAATTACCAAAACCACCCAGGGAGCACTTGTGCTTTCACCACGACAATGGTTGCAACCTGGCGAGCGGACAACAAAGCTGAAACCAACATTTGTTTTTGCTACAACTAACCAAAGCCAAAGCTTGAACCGCAGTTGGTTTTTGCTTCAACCAATAAGTGAGTTGGAACCACATCTGGTTTTTCTACAACTCATCGCCTTTTTGCTACAATCGGTGGCTATGTAGTTTTGTGGCCGGTGACGACAAATGGATGCAACCGGGAGATCAGGAAGCTGCAACCGTGTTGCGAAAAATCTACGACCGATAACAAAAAAAGCTTTGGTGGGCGGACTGACATGATGCATCCAACGGCAGTGAACTTTTGGCCGGCGACGGTAGGCGGCCGCGGCTTCAACCTACAACCAACGAGATGCAACCGGCAGATGTAAATTATACAACCGTACATGTATGAAGCTACATCCACATTAGCCAGAGCTGCAACTCCGTTTGGGGGATGGTGCAAACCATTGTTTTTTGCTGCAACTGTCGTCATTTTTCCTACAACATTTCATAGGCATTGACTGGTGCCGTTGTTCGTGAATCCTGTGCAGCGAGCGTAGATGGCCAAGGCAGCGGTGGTGCATCGAGTGTTGCAACCATGGAGCTTTGACGATGCGAGTTGCAACCTGATGGCAACGGGGGTTTGCAACCTGTTGGCGGCAGAGCTTCAACCAGAATTGACCACCTGTCGTCCACCGAATGTCGTTCGCCATGGAAGCTGGAAACCACTCGAATCGCCTGATTAGGCAGAGTGGGTTGGCTCCTAATCCCCATGGGCGGCTTTTTTAATGAATAGCCCCACAAACTGATGGCTCCTAACCGGATGTTGGAAGCGAGTCATGTAAAGTTACAACGCAAGGGGAAATCTTATGTTGGTAGGGCGAGCAGTGGGGTGCCATAGAGACATCGGAAAATTCTGGCTCGCTCGGTGGACCGGCATGAAAATTACTTATACTTCACCCACTGATTATTTTCAATGTGAGTCCCACCACAACTTAATTAAAAATTCAGTTTAATGAAAATTTAAATTCAAAGTAATACAACCAAATGTTAATATAGATTACATGGAGCTCTTAGCAGTTGTTTGGTTACGAAGATTTTGCTAAACTAGTTTCCTCTAAACGTGCTTATGGTTATAACCAAACTAAAACCATGTTTGGTTAGCATACCAGATTTGAGGATAAGCAAAAATTAGTTTTCGTAAACCTGGAAAAGTGGGTTTATGGAAAAATGACGATTCAACATTTTTCTATACACCGATTCAGCGTATCCATATTTTGAAGCCCCGTGCTCGACGAGACTTCCTCGAGACCTCGACGATGCCATCCTCACCTCCATCGACCACCACAGTCAGATTATACACCAGGTCAAACACGCTCATACCATCGCCGTTGGTTGTCGCTCGCCGGCTAAGCTACAACACTCTAGTCAGGCACCATGGGAGTGCAGGAGACAGAGCCGGGAGTCGGTGGCGGAGGGAGCTCACCAGAGAGGGCTTCTCCTGCAATTGACGGGCTGGGCAGTTAGCTAGGTTGAATAGATGGTGCACACAGGAGGACTTGATGAAAGAGCCGCCGTAGTGTCCGTGGTGGAGGCGTGGAGATACTCGCCGAGGTTGGAGGAGAAGGCCGAGAAAAGGAAAAAATGGGTGCTTAGGATAGTTGATTGGCAGTGGAAGGACGTCCATGGTGAAAGCGTGGACCTACTCGCCGGGGTTGGAAGAGCGGCGACGCTTGTGGCCAAGCGGAGCAGCCATGCACGACAGGTGCTCGACACGGTGTCTCGAGGACGGGGGCGAGGGGAGAAAGGGGAGCTGCACGGTGGCGCAAGAGTAAAGCAGCAGGCAGGGCAGCGCTGCCGCAGCGGCCATGTCCATCCGTTAGCTTGTTTGGCGCTGGGAGCAACTCCTATTGCGCGGCTGGCCATGTCGTTCATGGCATGTTGTGAGAGAAAAAGGGGCGGGAGCTGGCTTGAGAATTGATTGGATGAGGACGATAGCATGGTCGAAGGGACTTCCAAACAAAGAATTTATTAAACTTGTTTTTACCATTTTCTTATCCAATCAAGATTTTCTATATACTTATTCCTAACCGAATTGTTAACAAAACTGGTTTTCTAAAAAATCTCTTTAAAACATGTTTTACTAAAACTAGACGCTTACAATTTTTATCCAAACAACCACTTATAATAGATATATGTAACAACTCGGCCTCTGATATAAGCATATTATTTGGATTAATAGTGACTAGTGGTAATAAAATCTCTACGTAATAAGTTGATCATGTGTACTCGAATTTATAGAAATGCGATATGCTCGAGATTTGAAGGAGTGAAACGGTTTTTAGTTATAATATCTCTAATATAATTTATATCAAACTTTTATACTTTCGTATAAAACACTTTATTATGTCCAATTCAAAAAATATATGCTACATAATTAATGTTTATTATCTTTTTAGTTAGTGTAATAGACCAAGTATTGTGTTTTTTGTTATACAATTGTAGTGTGTATCATTACAAAAAGTACATTTGAACTGTGATAAATATAAATTGCATTTTGTAGTAAAATTCACTTGAATAATTGTCAATAGTCACATAAAGTATATAGCATGAATGTTTATGTATATTTTAATATTTTTAAACATCATTGTAGAGACCTGCAAAGCATATGATGAAACAAATATCTTAATAATGATTTTCTAGTGTAAGATTAGTAGGCATATTTCTATAAACTTCTAGTCTATAAGTTGAGTCGTTTGTATTGTTTTTCATTGTTTTGGTCAAACATGTCCTTAAGTAACCATGAGTTCAATAATAATTGAACACCTGCTCTCTAAATTTTATTCAACTACCACTTATAGAAATCATCAATGAACATAAAAATATCATGGCTTCTGCTACTTATGTATCTAGTATTTAGCGTGCACGTGCAACACACGTCTCAACCAAAGCAGCACATGAAATTCATGTGTATTGAATTATGTAGTGTCGATAATCCTTGCCTCTCTAAAGGTGAAGTTCAATGCAAACCCCATATTTTACCTTCTGAGGATGTATGTGAGGTTGGGGTAGACCAAAAAGAAATCATAATCCAAGAAGAAATTGCAATCATATAGTAAAGATTTCATAATGTCTGATTTATTCTGTGAACTTGGAAGGACTTATAATACATACTAGATGATACTCCGCGCGTTGCTGCGGAAGTATGAGCAAACAATTATGTGTGGAGATGTGGATTTAATTAAGCAAATGGGAAGAGATAAACCTGACCAAACAGAAATACATGTCTCAATCAAGATAATCATGTGTTATATAGAACCAAACTCAATGAATAATTCTTGGAAAAAACATTAGTCCCTAATGGGCGAAAAAGAATACAATTATTTAGATTGCAAGAACATGATTATTGTGTCTGTATGTAAGGCTGGATGTTTGGTGAAAACAGGTAAGCAAGCTTGTAATTTGAGGTCGCCCTGGCCTCACCTCCGAAAGGTAGCAAGATAAATAAAAGGGACAATTGCATTTTTACCCCTAGTTGGTTCCTACACACGGGTTTTGCCCTTACTTTTCGAGCTTGCTCAGTTTTGCCCTTACTTTTTCCATCGAGGTCTGATACGTCTCCAACGTATCTATAATTTTTGATTGCTCCATACTATTATATTATCTGTTTTGGATGTTAATGAGCTTTATTTTACACTTTTATATCATTTTTGGGACTAACCTATTAACCGGAGGCCCAGCCCAAATTGTTGTTTTTGCCTATTTCAGTGTTTCACAGAAAAGGAATATCAAATGAAGTCCAAATGGAATGAAACCTTCGGAAACGTGATTTTCTCAACAAATGTGATCCAGGAGACTTGGAGTGGGCGTCAAGAAACAATCAAGGAGGCCACGAGGCAGGGGGCGCACCTACCCCCCTGGGCGCGCCCTCCACCATCGTGGGGCCCTTGTTGCTCCTCCGATCTACTTCTTCCTCCTATATAAGTCCACGTACCCCGCAAACATCCAGGAGCACCATAAAAACCTAATTCCACCGCTGCAACCTTCTGTACCCGAGAGATCCCATCTTGGGGCCTTTTCCGGAGCTCTGCCGGAGGAGGCATTGATCACGGAGGGCCTCTACATCAACTCCATGGCCTCTCCGGTGATGTGTGAGTAGTTTACTTCAGACCTTCAGGTCCATAGCTAGTAGCTAGATGGCTTCTTCTCTCTCTTTGGATCTCAATACAAAGTTCTCCTCGATTCTCTTGGAGATCTATTCAATGTAATCTTCTTTTGTGGTGTGTTTGTCGAGATCCGATGAATTGTGGGTTTATGATCCAGATTATCTATGAACAATATTTGATTCTTCTCTGAAAATTCTTTTATGTATGATTTGTTTATCTTTGCAAGTCTCTTCGAATTATCAATTTGGTTTGGCCTACTAGATTTATCTTTCTTGCAATGGGAGAAGTGCTTACCTTTGGGTTCAATCTTGCGGTGCCTGATCCCAGTGACAGTAGGGGAAACGACATGTATTGTATTGTTGCCATCGAGGATAAAAATATGAGGTTTATATCATATTGCATGAGTTTATCCCTCTACATCATGTCATCTTGCTTAAGGCGTTACTCTGTTCTTATGAACTTAATACTCTAGATGCATGCTGGATAGCGGTCGATGTGTGGAGTAATAGTAGTAGATGCAGAATTGTTTCGGTCTACTTGTCATGGACGTGATGCCTATATACATGATCATGCCTGGATATTCTCATAATTATTCGCTTTTCTATCAATTGCTCGACAGTAATTTGTTTACCCACCGTAATACTTATGCTATCTTGAGAGAAGCCACTAGTGAAACCTATGGCCCCTGGGTCTATTTTCCATCACACAAGTTTCCAATCTATTTTATTTTGCAATATTTACTTTCAATCTATATCATTAAAATACCAGAAGTATTTATCTTATTATTATTATCTCTATCAGATCTCACTCTTGCAAGTGGCCGTGAAGGGATTGACAACCCCTTTATCGCGTTGGTCGCGAGGTTCTTATTTGTTTGTGTAGGTACGAGGTGACTCGCGCGTGGTCTCCTACTGGATTGATACCTTGGTTCTCAAAAATTGAGGGAAATACTTACGCTGCTTTACTGCATCACCCTTTCCTCTTCAAGGGAAAACCAACGCAGTGCTCAAGAGGTAGCAAGGTCCCTCGAATGCCCTTTGACCGTTTGACCAAAACTTTGAAAATTCATAACTAATTCATATGAACTCAAAAAAATGCAAATAAGATATCAAAATGTTCAGATAAACATTACCTTTATGTGCATATCATTTGCATTTAGGAAAAAAAGAACCCTTTAAAATACCTTAGGTAATTGATGTTATTAACATTGTTAAAAATAAAAAGGGTATAAACAATATTTTTTCATGAATGAAAATTACATGCAATGTAGGTGATGTTTTGTGAAGATCCTGTTATCTTACTTGCATTTTTCTGTGTTCGTATAAACTTGTTATGAAGTTTACAAATAATGGTCAAAGTCGTTAGAACATTCTTAATAAGATGATATGAACTCAGAAAAATACAAATAAGATATCTGGATGTTCAGAAAACATTACCTACATTTACCTCGGCGAGACAGGAGGGGCTGGGTGCAGAGCTCGGGTATAAGAGGGAGGGGTGAGCTCACGTTGAAAGGCATCTTTGCGCTTGGGGCAATGACGCAGCTAGTGAGGTAATACCGAGGCGCGTCAATTGCTGGTTGAAAACTATTTCCAAACCCCCTCTTTGGCCCTCCCTTTGTGATGGGCCATTGAGAATTTCTAAAAGGGCTCCCTCTCCTTCGGACGAGGGTAAAGCCCTACAATACTCGAATTCAAATCCTTTTTAGCTACCAATTTTGTTCTTACTCTGGCAGTTCCCTGGCCTGGTGTGTCGACCAGCTTTGATGAGTTTGTGGCTGGCTGGTCTTCTTCTTTCAATGTAACCACAACAGTTCATCTACTGTTCTAAGGAAAAAGAGTCTTGACACAACTATTCATACTATGCGGAGATTGTGACGACAAATACTGGAGCACCTTATTAGCACTCTCACAACTGACTGACATATACGTACAATGGTACACTTCCGCAAAGGCATCCTTCTCTTTCTCTGACCTGTCGACTTCAGGTCTTCCTTCTTCAGGGAGTCTGCTGAAACGCTGGCAATCCTGACCTGTTTCAACCAATGAATGCTGCTGTAGGTGCTTGTTACTGAAATCATTCAGCTTTACAATTGCAGTTCATAGTTGTACGCTGTCTGTCAGCATTCAGCTTGATGTTTTAGAGATACGCTTACTGGCTACTGCCTTTGGGTTCTTGTTACTAATGTCATCGAACTTATGCCTTCCGGCTTAATAGTAAGCTATTGATGTGCCAAATTAGTTTTCATTCATACCCGTTCGTAAGCTATTGCGGCTCAAATGAACACTCAATATCTGAAAGTGCAACTTTCTGCCAGCCACCAAACTTGCACTAATTGTCACATCCCTAGTTCTGGTATGACCTAGACCAGCTAGTCAGTTGTGCATCATGTTCAAATTACATTTAAATTTGAAATGGGAATTGTGAAACCCTCAGAATCATTTATGAAAATGACCCAAGTAACCAGTTGCTCCAAAAAGGTCCAAGAAAATGTTCATGTTGCTCTTTGAAAATATTGGTCAGAGGTAAAATTCAAACCAACATTTTCAGGAGCTCATAAGTATTTATCTTGGGCATTTGGAATTAATGCAGTAATTATTTGCTTTGGATATATATTGTTATATATATAAAATATTGTCCAAAAATTATGCCAGTAGTTGAGGAGCTCAGGAATAATACCACTAGCCCCTGCAAAAATTGGCATAAGTAAATAAAATGATTTAGTATTTTTACTAAATCAAAACAAATGTCAGAAAAATAGAAAAGAAAAACAAAAGGGAAATACTTACCTGGACCTTACCTGCAGCCTGGCAGCCCGGTGGCCCATCAGGCCGGCCCAGCTGACTGGCGCTGCCAGTCGTCCTCCTCCTCGAGCCAGAAGGACGAGCACGCGCGCACGCCCAAGAGCGCCACGCCACCAGGGCGTCTGCCTGTGTCCCCAGGCCAGCTCGACACCGCGGCCGACCTCCTTGGTGCTGTCCCGATCGCTCTGACTCCCCCTCACTCTCCCCGTGTCCATCCCCCTCCTCTGATCTCTCTGCGCAGCACCACCAGACGCCACCATCGTCGCAGCTCGCCGCTGCCGCGGCCACAGCCATCTCCTCACCCCTCTGTCGTGTCCACCAGCACCGCCGTTGAGCTCCGCCTCCCCAAGCCGAAGGAATCGAGCCCGAACGCCCTGCATCGCCTCCACGCCATCGTCTTCAACCTCGGGTTGACTGAGATCGCCGTCGCCCGTACGTCACCATCAGGCCGCCCCCGAGCTCGCCGTCTCCTTCATACGAACCGCCGTGAGCCCCTGCCTCTTTCCCCTCTCCCCCTGTGCTCTTCTCCTCGACATAGCCGCTGCTTCGCCGACGGCCGAATCGCGCCGCCGCTTGAGCCCCTCGCCGCCGTGGCCACAGTCATCATAGCCCCCAACCGAGCACACCCACGTGCTCACCGCACCATGCAGAGGCCGTAGGTGCTACGCCCGCATCACCACGCTCACTGCAGCTTCGAACCCGAGCTCGACCGAACTCCGACCGCCGCGGACTTGCTCGTCGTCGTTGGCTCCAGCCACCATAGGCCCGGCCTCCACCACCACTAGATGCGCGCCTGCAAGAGCTCTCCAACGAGCCCAAGAACAGCCTCGCCCGTTCCCTGTGGGCGTTTTCCGAGCCGCGCCGCCGTCCCGGGCCTCACCGGCGGGTTTGACCCGCTAACCGGGGTTGACCCTCCCCCTTGTGTCACTGACGCGTGGGCCACCCCCCTGACATCTTTAGTTAGTATTAGATTAACACTAATTAACCTAGGTTAGTTACCTAGTTAGTCACTGACCAGTGGGCCCGACGCCCACTAATCCTAATTAGACTAAATAAACCCCCTGTTAACTAACTGAGTCACTGACGTGTGGACCCACACGTCAAGTTTGACTTGGTCAGCGCCTTTGACCTGCTGACGCAATGCTGCTGTCATGCTGACGCAATATATCATTTTCTGGTATTAAAATAAATTAGGAAATTCCAGAAATGATATAAACTTCAAAAATTCATAGAAATTCAACCGTAGCTCAGATTGAAATAATTTATATATGAAAAATTATCAGAAAAATTCAATCTATCCATCTGTACCAGTTTCATGCATGTCAAACCAACTTATACCTATTGTATAAGTGAAACACTAAAATGGCTTATATAAAGAGCTTATTTTAGAGATGCATTTGAATCTTTGGTTCAAATGGATTTCATCCAAATAAAAGCCAGTTGCATTAGCTCAATCAGCATCACATATTCATGCCATGATCATGCATCATATTGTTGCGTATGCTTGTCTTTGATTATCGACACCGTTCCTTCTCGATAGGTCCTGCTCCGGAGACCGATCCAGAGTACCTGTCAGAGGAGCAGTGCCCCCCTGTTGATCTACCAGGCAAGCAAACCCCCTTGTTCATTCCGATACAATCCTACTCTCTTGGTCCTGCTCTCATTTATTGCATTAGGACAACAACGATTCAACTGCTACTTTATGATGCGGTAGTTGAACCCATTCCTCTTCATGACCTGTCATTGCCACAGTAAATAGTTAAAACCCACTAGCATGTGTAGGAGTTGATTGAGCCATGTTGTGTTCTTGCCATGCCATGCCTGCTATTGCTTAGAGTTGTGTCAGGTCTGATTCATCGGGAACGAATTGGAGTGGTACGATATGTTCTGGTGCTGAGAGTTAAGCGTGTGAACATGATTTGGTAAAGGTAGCGGTGAGAGGCCATGTAGGAGTACATGGTGGGTTGTCTCACTGGAACCGTCCTTAAGCACTGAGTTCCGTGTATGTTGTCCAATGACTAGCTACTACCACACATTGGAATGCTTAAGTGCCCCTCTCGACTTATTAGCCAACTTGATCTCTGTCCAGGAGTCGCAAATAGTTTCTGGTGTTTGTAGGTAGTGTTAGTAGTCTACCAAGTGGCACCCGACCAGGTGGGCTTGGGACAGACTAGGCACAAGTGGCATGGTGTACCAAGCGTAGATCCATCCGGCAAGGTGGGCTTGGGAACCTGCATATATCGTTTGGGGCCGTGAGCGACACCCCGGCCGGATCTCCTTGCGGATGGAACCCGAATAGGCGATAAACCTGGACTAGAGTCTTGTGTGGTTAGTCAGGTCGTGGCCGACACCCTCGCCAGGCTTCCGCTTGAAGGTTGCCGAGATACATGACGTGTACATGGTGATAAGTGGTGAGAGCATGTGTGAAGAAGTACACCCCTGCAGGGTTATCATGATCTATTCGAATCGCCGTGTCCTCAGTTATGGACTTCTTGGATGCTTATGTGGTACATAGACAACTTAAAGTGGATACTCTAAAATGCTTAAGACAAGTGTGAGTGCTATGGATGGCCTTCTCGTAAGAAGAC
Source organism: Triticum dicoccoides (assembly GCF_002162155.2). Taxonomy (NCBI): domain Eukaryota; kingdom Viridiplantae; phylum Streptophyta; class Magnoliopsida; order Poales; family Poaceae; genus Triticum; species Triticum dicoccoides. The sequence goes on from NC_041382.1 coordinate 45,718,198, forward strand.
GAGGATGAATCCATAGTGGTGTATTAATGTGGTGATTAGTGGACTCGTGTGCGCTGCCTCACCTCAAAGAAGTTTCTCGTTGTCGTAGAACAGGATAGCCACTGAGTCAAAGCTGGTTTGCTGCAACTAAACCCCACATTACCTTCTTGATACAAATGCATGTATGATAGGATCTGATGTAAGTCTTGCTGAGTACCTTTGTACTCACGTTTGCTTTATTTATGTTTTGCAGGTGAGACATCTGTCTCACTAGTAGTACCGCTTGGATTTCGACGAGTAGCTTGCACCTCAGCTACGATCTTGTGCCCTTGGGAGGGACTTGTAGATAGTCAGGCCTCATAGCCTCTTCTTTTGTAGTTGTTTGTACCCAGACATGTAATGCTTCCGTTGCTTGTATGCTCTGAATGATGGGTCATGTGACCCCTGTTTGTATTTTATGCTATGTGGCTCTTCTGAGCCTTTATCTATATGAGTTTGCGTTATGTTGTGATGCCATGTTGTACAACACATACTTGCATGTTATGCGTACGTGTGACGTGTATTGCTATGTGTGGGATCTGACAATCTAGTTGTTTATCCTTGGCAGTCTCTCTTATGGGGAAATGTAGTCTAGTGCTTCCTTGAGCCATAGTAGTCCGCTACAGCCCGGTTCACCGGAGTCCTGCTAGCCTAGCACTACTGCTCAGGACACTTGACTGGCCGGCATGTGCTTCACTTTGTTCCTGTGTCTGTCCCTTCGGGGAAATGTCATGCGGTGACATCCAGAGTCCTGCCTAGCCTGCTACAGCCCGGGTTCCCCAGAGTCCTGTTAGCCCAGTGCTACAGCCCGGATTCACACGGTGCTGACCGACATGCTCGATGTGAATCATGTATGCCTGTCCCCATGGGTTAGTGCCGCTTAGGGTTCATGACTAGCCATGTCGGCCCGGGTTCTCTGTCATATGGATGCTAGCGACACAATCATATATGTGAGCCAAAAGGTGCAAACGGTCCCGGGCCAGGGTAAGGTGACACCCGTGGGAATACCGTGCGTGAGGCCGCAAAGTGATATGAGATGTTACCAGCTAGATCGATGTGACTTGGAATCAGGGTCCCGACAACTTTGGTATCAAAGCCTGACTGCCTGTAGGATTTCCAAGCCAACCTGGTCGAAGTTGAGTCTAGAAATTCTTTAGCTATATAGGGGAATTGATTGTGGAAGGGAACGTAAGGCTCTTTTTACTCCTTATACCTCATGCCCTTCTGATCTGAGTCATCCTATCTTTCCTACGGGGTTAAGGAACTAGGCTTCCCCTTCCGTCTATCAGGATCACGTGTTACTACTCCGTAGTCTCTTAGGATTGGTTGATCAGAGTCTTATCCCAGTTCAAGTACTTCCGGTGTAGTCTGTTTAGTAATATCTCAGAACCTTAAGTGATGATGTTGAGTATGGTGCTACCCCATCATTTGCAGGATGTCTCATTTTGAGCATTTTACTGTTGTTATGCTGCCGGAATTGTCCTAGGAGTTCAAGAGATAGTATTTTCCTTGTACTATATTCTACACCCTTATGATGACGCTGAATCCATCCTTGTTTTCCTTGGTTTCGTTCTTCAGGATGTTGCCGGTTAATCGAAGTTCTGTTGCTCGTAGCCGGAACCACGGAGATGGTAGGGATGAGGTTCCTCCCGATCAGTCTTCATTGGCAAAGTTCATGTTAGAAGTTGAGATGAACAAGCGTGAGACCAACCGCTTGTTAACACGTATCGAGGAGAACACTGCACCCCAGTGCAAGGAGTCAGCGACCATCTATGATTTCATTGGTCTGAAACCACCTACCTTCCATCATTCCATCGAACCACTCGATGCAGATGACTGGCTTCGTAGTATCACTCACAAGCTGCGTTCTGCGAACGTAGCTGAAAGTGACAAGGTCACCTATGCTACATATCACCTGGAAGGTCCTGCTAGTCTTTGGTGGCAGAACTATGAGGCTATGCTTCCAGCTGGCCAGATAACCACCTGGAGAGATTTCACTGAGGCTTTTCGCGAGCATCACATTCAGGCTCTCATTGACCGCAAGAGAGATGAGTTCTGTAGTTTCACTCAGAGTAAGATGGCTGTTGATGCTTACAGTAGGAAATAAGAGGTGTCCACAGACGCCAAGAAGCAGGCTAGGTTCCGGAAGGGTCTCAACCCCAAGTTGCGTCGTGATCTACACTTGCATCATTGCAATACATTCCAGGATCTTATGAACAAGGCCATTAATGCAGAGACAACTCAACTCACTTACGAGGAGTCTCGTAAGAACACCCGTGATTTGGGTTCTTCCTCTGGTTCTAGTTCTCAGAAGCGCCGGATTTGGATTCCGAACTCCGCTCTTCCACCCGGTTATACAGCAAGGCCTTCTTGTGTGGCACCTCACCCAGTTCAACCGTATGCTACACCCATGCCTATTGGTAGACCACTTGTCAATGCGGGTCCATGTCATACCTCCAAGATTTGTTACAAGTGCGGAGAGCCAGGCCACATTGCCCGTATTTGCACTCAGACCCGTGTTGCTCCACCCCAGCCCGAGAAGTCTGTTGGCAGTGGTAGTAAGCCATCACGCAAGATGATCAGTGCCAAGTCAGCTCCCACTGAACTTGGACGTGTGCATCACGTCTCAGCTAAAGACGCTCATGATGATCCAGATGTCGTTCTTGGCACACTCCTTGTCAACTGTCATCCAGATTCGGTTCTATTCAATACTGGAGCATCTCACTCCTTCATTTCCGAAAGTTATGCCCGCTTGCACGACATGTCATTTTGTGATATGCCCTCCCCACTACTCATTCAAACTCCTGGATCCAAGTGGCAAACTTCTAGGATAAGTTATGGCAATGAAATACATGTTGACAGACTTGTATTCCTAGCTTCCTTGATATCCCTTAAGTCTTTAGATATTAACATCATCTTGGGTATGGACTGGATGAAAGCTCACTATTGATTGTTACACCAGGTCTGTTCAGCTCACACACCCCTCTGGCAAGATAGTCACTGTCTCCACCAAAATTGCAAAGCATCAACTCTATTCTCTAAATGCAAGCCCTCTTCCTGACCTTGAAGATATCCCGGTAGTCCGTGACTTTCCGGATGTCTTTCCAGAGGAACTGCCAGGTATTCCACCTGACAGAGATGTAGAGTTTGTTATAGATCTTATCCCCAGAACCGCCCCAATTTCTAGGAGACCTTACAAGATGGCACCCTTAGAGTTAGCCGAGCTTAAGAAACAACTTGATGAGTCCTTGCAAAAGGATTTCATCCGTCCTAGTTCTTCTCCCTGGGCTTGCCCCGTCCTCTTTGTCAAGAAGAAGGATGGTACGGACTGGATGGTTGTAAATTATCGCCTCGTTAATTTGGTCACGATAAAGAACAAGTATCCGCTCCCCAGGATCAACAATCTGTATGATCAGCTTGCTGGATCCTCAGTCTTGTCCAAGATGGATTTGAGGTTAGGCTACCACCAAATCAAGATCAAAAACGGGGACATTCCTAAAATGGCTTTTGTCACTCGTTATGGCCAGTACAAGTACACCGTCATGTCCTTTGGTCTAACCAACGCTCCAGCTACGGTCTCCCGCTTGATGAACTTGATCTTCATGGAGTACTTAGATAAGTTCGTCATGGTTTACCTCGATGATATCCTTATTTACTCGAAGAACGAGGAAGAGCATGTCGAACATCTTAGACTTGTGTTAGAAAAACTCAGAGAACACCGCCTTTATGCCAAGTTCTCCAAGTGTGAATTTTGGTTGCCAGAAGTGACCTACCTAGGACACGTAATCTCTGGTAAGGGCATTGCTGTCAATCCTGAGAGAGTTCAGGCCGTTCTTGATTGGACTCCGCCTGAAACAGTTAAACAAGTTAGGAGTTTCCTTGGTCTAGCCAGTTATTGTTGCCGCTTTGTTGAGAACTTCTCCAAAGTGGCCAAACCTCTGACGGAACTTCTCAAGAAAGATAAAAAGTTTGAGTGGTCCCCACAGTGTGAGTACAGTTTTCAGGAACTGAAAAGACGCCTGACTTCTGCTCCCGTACTTGTGCCACCGGATTTCACTAAAGACTTTTTTATCTACTGCGACGCCTCACGACAGGGACTAGGTTGCATCCTTATGCAAGATCGCCATGTGATTGCCTATGCATCTCGACAGTTGCATCCACATGAGGAGAATTATCCTACACATGATCTAGAGCTTGCAGCCGTAGTCTATGCACTTAAGACCTGGCGACATTACCTCCTTGGTAAATGTTGCGAGATTTACACCGATCACCAGAGTCTTAAGTATATCTTCACCCAACCAGATTTGAACCTTAGGCAAAGACGTTGGTTGGAGTTGATCTCAGATTACGACTTAGGAATTACCTACACCCCAGGCAAGGGGAATGTCATGGCTGATGCGCTAAGTCGTAAGTCCTATTGCAACAATCTCATGTTGCAGCAGGGCCAGCCACTTCTCCATGAGGAATTATGTAAGCTTAACCTTCACATTGCTCCTCATGGATTCCTTTCTACCTTGGTGGCGAAACCTACCCATGAGGATCAGATCATTACTTATCAAAAGTTTGATAGGGGTGTTATCCGCATCAAGAGAACCATTAAGAAGGGAGTTGGTGGATGTTTCTCTATGGATGATTGAGGTGTTGTTTTCTTTGAGAATCGCTTGGTGTGTCACACCCTAGTTAGTTCAAGCATTAGAGTGTGCATCATGTTTAAATTCCTCTTAAATTTGAAATGGGGAAGACAGAACCCCCAGCACCCCCCTGGAAACAACTAGGGTTTACTAAAATTATTTTCAATGAACCTGAAATGCCCTTCTAAAAAGTTCACTCTCTTTGTCTTGGGTTAGAACCTCTGGCAAAATTGGTGCACAATTTTCTAGGTCAACAGAAGGTCATTGAATTAAATCATAAGTATTTGATTTTGGGCATTTAAATGCTATAAAATAATTTAAATGCTCAAATAATTCTGGAAATAAGTGTGGGCTGTTGGAAATATTCTGAGCAGAGCCCACAATTATTTTCAGGATTTTTGGAAACGTTTTAGTATTTTTAATAAAGCCCAATGGTTGCAGAAAAAATAGAAAAAGAAAACAAATCAGAAAAGAGAGAGAGAGAGAGAGAGAGAGAGAGAGAGAGAAACCTACATGGGCCTCACCTGTGCTGGCCCAGCCCACCTGGCCTGTGCCAGTCATCACCCACCTCTGCCAGTAGGCAGAGGCGTGTCGCCGGCGCGTGCTCCCGCGGCCACCTCCTGCTTCCACCTCCTGCTGCCTCCTCGTCCCCATCCGAGCGCCACGAAGACGCCCAGCACCTCCCTGCACTCCTACCCTCTCCCCCCTCGTCTCCCTCACCCTCTCCCGCGATGGCCGAGCGCGATCCTCGCCGCCGTTTGCCATAGTTGTCACCAGAGCCACCCCCTCGCTTCTCCAACAAGCCCATTAGCTCCACGATGCCGTCCTCGACCTCCTCGTCGACTCACGCGACGCCGGACGCCTCCAAGCACCTCCCCGATGCCTTCTTCTTCCTCAGTTTGCCGAGATTGCCGCCAATGCCCCGATGACGTCCGACCTCTCCCGAGTCCGTTGAGACGTGTTTTGCAACCGCCGTGAGCTCCTCCACCGAACCCCCCTCTTCTCTGCTTCGTTTGCTCACCGTAGACGCCGCCCCCTTGCTCACCGTAGCACGCCGCCGCGCGAGCTCGACGCCGGCATCACTCCGGTGACCATTTGGTCAGGCGCGGGTGCCTAACGCACTCACCGCACCTTCTAGAGCCTCGCTAGAGCGTCTGTTTCCCCGCTAGCTCGCTGCAGCAGCAAAACCACCAACGGCCGAGCTCCGGCCGTCGCCACGAGCTCGATTCCGGCGAGCTCGCTCCACCCCAGCTCCTTCCACTTGCCCCACTAGATGCGCGCGAGCCCCAGCTACGCGAAGGACCAAATCGCGGTCGATTTGGTCGCCTGTGGGCGATTTCCCAAGCTCTCCGCCGTCTCGGCCTCGCCGGCGACTCAACACCGGCGGGATTGACTGTGCTGACCAAGGGTTTGACCCCAGTTTGACTCCGCCTGAGACACTGATATGTGGGGCCGGCTCCTAACCAAATTAGATTAGTTTTAATTAGAGTTAATCACTCTGTTAGAGGTTAATGACCTCGTTAACTAACTCTCTCTCACTGACATGTGGGCCCAGGCCCCACTTACAGTTAATTAGAGTTAATTTAACACTGTTAACTAGTTGAGTCACTGACAGAGAGGGCCCACCAGTCAGGTTTGACCTGGGCTAGCGCCTTTGACCCGCTGACGTCAGAGTGACATAGTGCTGACGCATTAATTCAATTACTGGATTTATTCTTTAATAGGAAATTCCAGAAAATAGTCAAAACTTCTAAAAATCATAGAAAATCAACCATAGCTCCAAATGCAAAGATTTATATATGAAAAATGATCAGAAAAATTCAATCTATCCATCTGTAATGGTTTCATGCATGACAAAACAAGTTAACCTTGCTGTTTAAGCAGAATAGGGTAATGCACTAATAAGGCCATGTTTAATGAGCTAATATTTGAATCTTTGATTCAAATGAGTTCATCCCCTTCTGTTTTAGCTTGCATTAGGCCAAGACACCTTCATCTTGCCATGTCATAGCATGCATCATATTTTTGCATATCGCCATGTGTTGATTATGTTTCGGTGTGTCTTTCGTGGTAGGTTCTGCCTCCGAGGATAACCCCGAGTATCCGTCTGAAGGGCAGTACCCTACTACCTCTACAATAGGCAAGCAACCCATTGATCATTTCGATACAACCCATGTTCTCGCTTCTTCTCTTGTTTACTGCATTAAGACAACGCGATTCAAACTGTTGTGTGCTACGGTAGTTGAACCCTTATCCTCTGCATGACCTGTCATTGCCACAGTAACTAGATGAAACCCACTAGCATGTGTAGGAGTTGATTGAGCCATGTATGTGATTCCTACCTTGCTATGCCTGCTATGCTGAGAGTTGTGTCAGGTCTGGTTCATCTGGGTGATGAACTAGAGTGATATGATTATGTCGGTAATGTGAGGGATGTGTTGAACATGTTTTGGTAAAGGTATCGATGAGAGGCAATGTAGGAGTACATGGTGGGTTGTTTCATTGAGACCGTCCATAAGAACTGAGATCTGTATGCATGATTTAAGATTCAGTTACTACCACACATTAGGCCTTGAAATACGACCCCGCTCGACTTACTGACCCATCTCGTCCTCTGTCCAGGAGTTGCAACTAGTTTCTGGGTTTGTAGGTTATGTGTTGGCGGCCGTGCGTAGCGCTGACCCTAGGGGTGGGCTATGATGCGGTAGATACACCATGGCACGGTGTACCGAGTCGCCTGTTTGGTGTCTCGGGAATCCTGCACACATCGTTTGGGGCCGTTGAGGACACCCCGGCCGGATTTCCTTGCGGATGGAACCTAAATAGGCGATAAACCTGGACTAGAGACTTGTGAGGTTAGTCAGGTTGTGGTCTACACCCACGTCGGTTTTCGCTTGAAGTCTGCCGAGCACATGTCGTGTGCAGACGCTAAGTGGTGGAAACATGTGTGACGAAGTACACCCCTGCAGGGTATAAAACTATTCGAATAGCCGCATCCGCGGTAAAGGACTAATTGGTTGCCTATACAGTTCATAGACAAGTTAATGGATACTACTAAAAGACTCAAGATAAGTGTGAGTACCGAGGATGGCCCTCTCGTAGGATGACGAGGGAGGATCCCCGGTGGAGTATTGTGTTGGTGAGTAGTGGACTCGTGTGTGAAAACTATTTTACTAGTGGAGTTCCGTAGGATAGCTTAGCCAAGAGTCAAAGCTGGCTTGCTGCAATAACCCCACCACCTTCTTGAGAATGAGCATGTATAGTAGGTTCTGATGTAAGACTTGCTGAGTACCTTGTACTCATGTTTGCTTATTTATTGTTTTCAGACGACAACACTGCCCCCTCCGATGGGTTTTATGTAGACCTTGATGTCGACGAGTGACTAGCCACCCAGGTGGTGATCCTGGCCATGGAGGGCCCTATGTAGATAGACAGGCTTCGAGAAGCCTTCTTTCTTTCTAGTGTCTATACTCAGACTAGCTGCTTCCGTTTGTGCTTGTATGATTGTATAACTTGAGTGTCGGGTCATGTGACCCCTATCTGTATGAACATGTTATGTATGGCTCTCTGGAGCCTTTAAATAAAGTACTTGAGTTGTAGAGTTTTGTTGTGATGCCATGTTGTATGTACTCATATCGGGCATATTGTGTGTATGATTGAAATGCTTGGTATGAGTGGGATCCGACAATCTAGTTGTTTATCCTTGGCAGCCTTTCTTATGGGGAAATGTAGTCTAGTGTTCCTGGAGCCATAGTAGTCCGCTACAGCCCAGTTCACCGAAGTCCTGCTAGCCCAGCACTACTGCTCAGGACACTTGACTGGCCGGCATGTGATTCACGTCGTTCCTATGTCTGTCCCTTCGGGGAAATGTCACGCGGTGACATCCGGAGTCCTGCCTAGCCTGCTACAGCCCGGAATCACTCGCTGATGACCGACATGCTCGATGTGATGCATATGAGGTGTTACCGGCTAGATCGATGTGACTTGGAATCGGGGTCCTGACAGCGTTGGCATCAGAGCCGGGCTGCCTGTAGGTTCGTTGAGCCAAACTGGTCGATGTCGAGTCTAGAAATGCTTTAGTTATATGTAGGGGAATTGATTGTGGGAGGGAACGTAAGGCTCTTTTACTCCTTTACCTTATGCCCTCTGATCTGAGTAATTCTCTTCTCATTCAACGTGGGTTAAGGACTAGGCTCTCTTCTTCTGTCAGGTTCACGTGTTACTAATCCGTAGTAGCTTATAGGATTGTTGTTACAAGCCTCAGTACAGTTTCTACTACTTTTAGTATGTTGCTAATTAAATCAGAACCTTGATATGATGTTGTTGAGTGGTATTGCAAACTGTTGTGGATGTCTCAAATATTTTTCTGAGCATTTACAGCTGTTATGTTGTCCAATTTTCCCTAGAAATCCTAATGTCTTTGCATTGTGGTTGTGCTTTCAGATGGCCAACTGTGCTCAAAACCAAGTGGTTCGCCTGACCCGGTGCCTCGACATGCCCGGTCATACTGCTATGTTAGTCCGCGTAATGATCAAGACAGGTTACTGTTGGTATCCCGAATACACTGTCGAAGAGCAGTTCCGAGACTTTAATCAAAGCCAATATTTCTGCACCGTCAGGATATTTCCTTCTTATCCTGGATCTACCGAGCCCCTTCACTGTTCCTATGGACTTCGGGTTACTGTTGAGATGGCTGTGCAGGATGCTGCCTATTCCATGATGACCATCATGCGAGTCCGGACTGGCCTGCTTTGGAACACCGACTTCCGTTACACGCCAGCTTCACTTACGGGAGCGCAAGGGTATCTTCAGGCTATCTATGCTGACTCCACTCAGGAGGACTCATTAACTCGTACCACTGCCGAGATGCTCGAAGATAAGGACCGAGAGAATCGGGCCTTGAGGTTGGAGCTTTTCAATACCCGTGCTGATCACTGGGCCACATTGACTCGGTTTGCACCTGTGGTGCAAGCTGGATGTATGGATACAAGGGATCTGTATCCTGTGAGATCTGCTCTGCCAGACATGGTGGATTGGTGTGATGTGGGAGGCATCACCCCGCCCCGTGGTCCCCGCAGGCCACCGTTTGTTGGTCCAAGACCTCATCCTAGCCCCTATGGTCCACAAGCTCCTCAGGACCGTCTGTTCCCGGATGATCACGTTGAACTTCCAGGCTATGGAGTTGACTTCCATGAGGACTACTATGGAGTTGTCTGAGTTAGTAGTAGTACCACTAGTATTGTAATAGTTGTATCTTCACTGTCCTGCGTGACTTGTGGAATATGACTTTGTGTGTAATCAATTCTGGAGGTGTAGACAAATAATGTATAGGAGCTTGGAATGCCTCCGATGAGATGTAACGTCTTTCATCATAGTTGTACTGTAGCCTGGGCTTGTACTAAACTATGTATGATGTGTATGACCGTTGGTATATATATGGCAGTTTTATATTACCATGACATACGGATGAACATCTCTGCATTCCGTGTTATCCATTACATTCTGCACTTCCTTGCTAAGTTTGAGCCATCCTTATCTAAACCATTGTCTTGTTTTCTCCTAGGATGGTCAACACCCGCAGCAACCCTACTGCCCTGGAGCAGGGGGAAGCCAGTGCAGCTAGGGGTGAAAATCTGCCTCACCCGCCTTCCCTGGCCGAAGTGATGCTGGAGGCGGAAAGAAACAAGCGTGAGACTAACCGCCTGCTGGAGAGGATTGAGCAGAACACTGCACGCCATCCGCGAAATGATTTGGTGTCAATCAATGATTTTATCAAGCTGTACCCACCAAAGTTTAACCATTCTGTTGAGCCCCTCGACGCGGATGACTGGCTTCACAGCATCACCCACAAGCTACGTTCTGCCAATGTAGCCGAAGCCGACAAGGTTACCTACGCTGCCTACCATTTCGAAGGCCCTGCTAGCCTCTGGTGGGAAAACTTTGAAGCTATGCGCCCGGTCGGCCAAATCACTACTTGGGCTGAATTCAGTGAGGCTTTCCGTGAGCATCACATTCCGGAAGGTCTCATGGATCGCAAGAGGGAGGAGTTGTGCAATTTCACCCAAGGAAGACTGACTGTGGATGCATATAGTCGTGAATTTGGGAATCTGGCACGTTATGCCCCTAAAGAGGTATCTACTGACGCTAAGAAGCAGGCAAGGTTCCGCAAGGGACTTAGCCCTGAGCTTCGCCGCGATCTTCGTCTGCACGAGTGCACCTCCTTTCAGAAGTTGGTCAACAAAGCCATCAGTGCTGAGACAGGCCAGACTGATTATGACGCTTCACGCAAGCACTCCTGTGATTTTGGCTCTTCATCCGGCTTTGGAGCTCAGAAGCGCCGGGTGTGGATCCCAAGCACGGCACTGTCACCCAGGTTCATCCTGAGGCCATCCTTTGAGGCGCCTCGTCCCAACCAGCAGTTTGCACCGCCCAAGCCCTATGGTGGCCCCGTTGCTAATGCTGCTCCACGCCCCAATGTTGTGACATGCTTCAAGTGTGGAGAGCCGGGTCACTATAGCCGGGAGTGTCCCTAGAACAACAACCCCAATCAAACTGGAAATTCCGTTGGCCATGGTAAGCCAGCGGGAAAGACATTCTACGCCAAGCCGGTCACCACTGCCCGTGGCCATGTCAACTATGTTTCAGCCGAGGAGGCTCATGAGGATTCTAACGTCGTCCTTGGTATGCTCCTTGTTAACTGCCATCCGGCATCTGTTCTTTTCGATACTGGAGCATCTCATTCATTCATATCCGAGAACTATGCTCGATTGCATAACACGACATTCTGTGACATGCCCACTTCCATGGTAATTCAAACTCCGGGTTCCAAATGGCAAACCTCTAGGGTAAGCCATGGGAACGAAATTCTTGTCGATAGACTTGTCTTCCTTGCGTCCTTAATAGCTCTCAAGTCCTCGGACATAAACATCATCTTGGGTATGGACTGGATGTCAGCCCATTATGCTAAGATTGATTGTGCCACTAGAACCGTTCAACTTACTCACCCATCGGGCAAGACAGTCAATGTCTTAACTCGAGTGGCCAAGCGCCAACTTCACTCCCTAAATGCCAACCCCCTTCCAGACCTTGAGGATGTTCCGGTAGTTTGAGACTTTCCGGATGTCTTCCCAGAAGAACTGCCAAGTGTTCCACCTGACAGGGATGTCGAGTTTGTGATAGACCTTGTTCCAGGAACCGTTCCAATTTCTAGGAGACCCTACAAGATGGCACCCTTAGAACTAGCTGAGCTTAAGAACCAACTCGATGAGTCCTTGAAAAAGGGTTTCATCCGTCCTAGTTCCTCTCCTTGGGCTTGCCCCGTCCTCTTCGTCAAGAAGAAGGATGGAACGGATCGAATGGTTGTAGATTACCGACCTGTCAACTTGGTCACCATCAAGAACAAGTATCCGCTTCCCAGGATCAACGATCTGTATGATCAACTCACTGGGTCCTCAGTCTTTTCCAAGATGGATTTGAGGTTAGGCTACCATCAGATCAAAATCAGAAACGGGGACATTCCCAAAACGGCCTTTGTTACTCGTTATGGCCAATACGAGTACACCGTTATGTCCTTCGGTTTAACCAATACCCCAGCTACCTTCTCCCGGTTAATGAACTCGGTCTTTATGGAGTATTTGGATAAATTCGTCGTAGTATACCTCGATGACATACTCATCTACTCCAAGAATGAAGAGGAACATGCCGAACATCTAAGGCTGGTATTGATGAAACTTCGAGAGCATCGCCTCTATGCCAAATTCTCCAAGTGTGAATTCTGGTTGCCAGAAGTGACCTATCTAGGCCATGTAATCTCTGGTAAGGGTATTGCTGTCAATCCCGAGCGAGTTCAAGCGTCCTTGATTGGACTCCACCTGAGACGGTCAAGCAAGTTCGGAGCTTCCTTGGCTTAGCAAGCTATTGCCGTCGCTTCGTCGAGAATTTCTCCAAGGTTGCTAAACCTCTAACTGAACTCCTCAAGAAAGATAAAAAGTTCGAGTGGACTCCATAGTGCGAGTTCAGCTTTCAGGAACTGAAAAAGATGCCTGACATCTACTCCCGTACTGGTACCACCAGATTTCTCCAAGGACTTTATTATCTATTGCGACGCCTCGCGACAAGGACTAGGTTGCATACTCATGCAAGATCGTCAGGTAATTGCCTATGCTTCACGGCAATTACATCCACATGAGGAAAATTATCCCACACATGATCTAGAGCTTGCAGCTGTAGTCCATGCACTTAAAACTTGGCGACATTACCTCCTCGGTAACCGTTGCGAGATCTTCACCGATCACCAAAGTCTGAAATATATCTTCACCCGACCAGATTTGAATCTCAGGCAAAGACGTTGGGTCGAGTTGATCTCGGATCATGACTTAGGAATAACTTACACCCCGGGCAAAGCCAATGTCATGGCTGATGCACTAAGTTGTAAGTCCTATTGTAACAACCTGATGTTACAACAAAGTCAACCACTTCTCCATGAGGAATTTCGTAAGCTTAATCTTCACATTGTTCCTCGAGGGTTTCTATCCACCCTGGTGGCGAAACCTACCCTTATGGATCAAATCATAGCTGCCCAGAAGCGTGATAAGGGCATATCCCAGATTAAGGAAAACATTGCTAGCGGAGGTGCTAAATGTTTTTCCATGGATAAGCGGGGTGCTGTCTTCTTTGAGAACCGTTTGGTGGTTCCCAAGAAACAACATCTACGCCAGTTGATCCTTAAGGAAGCTCATGAATCCCCTCTCACCATTCATCCCGGTAGTACTAAAATGTATCAAGACCTACGCCAGAGGTTTTGGTGGACTAGGATGAAAAGAGAAATCGCTCAATACATTGCTAGCTGCGACGTCCGTCGTCGTGTTAAAGCAGAGCATCAACGGCCTGCTGGCACCCTTCAACCTTTGGCTATTCCCGAGTGGAAATGGGATAAAATCAGTATGAATTTCATCACTGGGTTTCCCAAGACCAAAAGAGGGAATAATGCCATCTTCGTCGTGATCGACCGTCTTTCCAAAGTAGCCCACTTTCTACCTGTTCGTGAGAGTATCACCGCTAGTCAGCTAGCCGACTTATACATCTCCTGAATAGTGTCTCTTCTTGGTGTTCCATTGGAAATTAACTCAGACCGTGGGAGTCTTTTCACCTCTCGATTTTGGGAAAGTTTCCAAAATGCTATGCGAACTCGTCTGTCCTTTAGCACCGCCTTCCATCCTCAATCAAGTGGTCAAGTAGAGTGAGTCAATCAAATTCTGGAAGATATGCTCCGAGCCTCTGTCATCTCATTCGGAATGGGTTGGGAGAAATGCCTTCCATTCGCGGAGTTTGCTTACAACAATAGTTATCAAGCTAGCTTGTGCAAGGCTCCTTTCGAAGTTCTCTATGGATGAAAATGTCGAACGCCTCTTAACTGGTCAGAAACCGGGGAAAGACAACTCTTTGGCCCAGATATGATTCAGGAAGCAGAAGAACAGGTTCGCGTTATTCGTGAGAAATTGAAAACAGCCCAATCTCGTCAAAAGAGTCATTATGATCGTAAACATAAGCCTATGACTTATGAAGTCGGCGAGAAGGCTTACCTTCAGGTTACTCCGTTAAAGGGAACCCATCGTTTCGGTATCAAAGGAAAATTGGCTCCTCGTTACATTGGACCCTTTCGCATTCTTGCCAAACGAGGAGAAGTTGCCTACCAATTGGAACTACCTCCGCATCTTTCCAGAGTTCACAATGTCTTCCACGTTTCTCAACTCAGGCGCTGCTTCGCGGATCCTACCCGTGGAGTGGACCACGAAACGCTTGATCTACAAGATAACCTCTCATATCGGGAATATCCCGTTCGTATCCTTGATCAAGCCGAGCGTACCACTCGACGTCATAATATCAAGTTTCTCAAGGTTCAATGGTCACACCATTCCGAGAAAGAAGCCACTTGGGAAAGGGAGGATCGTCTTCGACTCGAGTACCCCACCTTCTTTCCGGAGGATCCTAAATCTCGGGACGAGATTATTTTGAGTGGGGGTGAGTTGTCACACCCTAGTTAGTTCAAGCATTAGAGTGTGCATCATGTTTAAATTCCTCTTAAATTTGAAATGGGGAAGACAGAACCCCCAGCACCCCCCCTGGAAACAACTAGGGTTTACTAAAATTATTTTCAATGAACCTGAAATGCCCTTCTAAAAAGTTCACTCTCTTTGTCTTGGGTTAGAACCTCTGGCAAAATTGGTGCACAATTTTCTAGGTCAACAGAAGGTCATTGAATTAAATCATAAGTATTTGATTTTGGGCATTTAAATGCTATAAAATAATTTAAATGCTCAAATAATTCTGGAAATAAGTGTGGGCTGTTGGAAATATTCTAAGCAGAGCCCACAATTATTTTCAGGATTTTTGGAAACGTTTTAGTATTTTTAATAAAGCCCAACGGTTGCAGAAAAAATAGAAAAAGAAAACAAATCAGAAAAAGAGAGAGAGAAACCTACCTGGGCCTCACCTGTGCTGGCCCAGCCCACCTGGCCTGCGCCAGTCGTCACCCACCTCTGCCAGTAGGCAGAGGCGTGACGCCGGCGCGTGCTCCCGCGGCCACCTCCTGCTTCCACCTCTTGCTGCCTCCTCGTCCCCATCCGAGCGCCACGGAGACGCCCACCACCTCCCTGCACTCCTCCCCTCTCTCCCCCTCCTCTCCCTCACCCTCTCCCGCGATGGCCGAGCGCGATCCTCGCTGCCGTTCGCCGTAGTTGTCACCAAAGCCACCCCCTCGCTTCTCCGACAAGCCCATTAGCTCCGCGCTGCCGTCCTCGACCTCCTCGTCGACTCACGTGACGCCGGACGCCTCCAAGCACCTCCCCAATGCCTTCTTCTTCCTCCGTCCGCCGAGATCGCCGGCAACGCCCCGACGACGTCCGACCTCCCCCGAGCCCGCTCAGACGCGTTCTGCAACCCCCATGAGCTCCTCCACCGAACCCCCCTCTTCTCTGCTTCGTTTGCTCGCCGTAGACGCCGCCCCCTTGCTCACCGTAGCACGCCGCCGCGCGAGCTCGACGCCGGCGTCACTTCGGTGACCATTTGGTCAGGCGCGGGTGCCTAACACGCTCACCGCACCTCGTAGCGCCTCGCTAGAGCGTCTGTTTCCCCGCTAGCTCGCTGCAGCAGCAAAACCACCAACGGCCGAGCTCCGGCCGCCGCCACGAGCTCGATTCCGGCGAGCTCGCTCCACCCCAGCTCCTTCCACTTGCCCCACTAGATGCGCGCGAGCCCCAGCTACGCCTAGGACCAAACCGCGGTCGATTTGGTTGCCTGTGACTCAACGCCGGCGGGATTGACCGTGCTGACCAGGGGTTTGACCCCAGTTTGACTCCACCTGAGACACTGATATGTGGGGCCGGCTCCTAACCAAATTAGATTAGTTTAAATTAGAGTTAATCACTCTGTTAGAGGTTAATGACCTCGTTAACTAACTCTCTCTCACTGACATGTGGGCCCAGGCCCACTAACAGTTAATTAGAGTTAATTTAACACTGTTAACTAGTTGAGTCACTGACAGAGAGGGCCCACCAGTCAGGTTTGACCTGGCTGGCGCCTTTGACACGCTGACATCACAATGACGCAGTGCTGACGCATTAATTCAATTACTGGATTTATTCTTTAATAGGAAATTCCAGAAAATAGTCAAAACTTCTAAAAATCATAGAAAATCAACCATAGATCCAAATGCAAAGATTTATATATGAAAAATGATCAGAAAAATTCAATCTATCCATCTGTAATGGTTTCATGCATGACAAAACAAGTTAACCTTGCTGTTTAAGCAGAATAGGATAATGCACTAATAAGGCCATGTTTAATGAGCTAATATTTGAATCTTTGATTCAAATGAGTTCATCCCCTTCTGTTTTAGCTTGCATTAGGCCAAGACACCTTCATCTTGCCATGTCATAGCATGCATCATACTGTTGCATATCACCATGTGTTGATTATGTTTCGGTGTGTCTTTCGTGGTAGGTTCTGCCTCCGAGGATAACCCCGAGTATCCGTCTGAAGGGCAGTACCCTACTACCTCTACAACAGGCAAGCAACCCATTGATCATTCCGATACAACCCATGTTCTCGCTTCTTCTCTTGTTTACTGCATTAAGACAATGCGATTCAAACTGCTGTGTGCTACGGTAGTTGAACCCTTATCCTCTGCATGACCTGTCATTGCCACAGTAACTAGATGAAACCCACTAGCATGTGTAGGAGTTGATTGAGCCATGTATGTGATTCCTACCTTGCTATGCCTGCTATGCTTAGAGTTGTGTCAGGTCTGGTTCATCTGGGTGATGAGCTAGAGTGATATGATTATGTCGGTAATGTGAGGGATGTGTTGAACATGTTTTCGTAAAGGTATCGATGAGAGGCCATGTAGGAGTACATGGTGGGTTGTTTCATTTGAGACCGTCCATAAGAACTGAGATCTGTATGCGTGATTTAAGATTCAGTTACTACCACACATTGGGCCCTGAAATACGACCCCGCTCGACTTACTGACCCATCTCGTCCTCTGTCCAGGAGCTGCAACTAGTTTCTGGTGTTTGTAGGTTATGTGTTGGTGGCCGTGCGTAGCGCTGACCCTAGGGGTGGGCTATGATGCAGTAGATACACCATGGCACGGTGTACCGAGTCGCCCGTTTGGTGTCTCGAGAACCCTGCACACATCGTTTGGGGCCGTTGGGGACACCCTGGCCAGATTTCCTTGTGGATGGAACCGGAATAGGCGATAAACCTGGACTAGAGACTTGTGAGGTTAGTCAGGTCGTGGTCTACACCCACGTCGGTTTTCGCTTGAAGTCTGTCGAGCACATGTCGTGTGCAGACGCTAAGTGGTGGAAACATGTGTGATGAAGTACACCCCTGCAGGGTATAAAACTATTCGAATAGCCGCGTCCGTCGTAAAGGACTACTTGGTTGCCTATACAGTTCATAGACAAGTTAATGGATACTACTAAAAGACTCAAGATAAGTGTGAGTACCGAGGATGGCCCTCTCGTAGGATGACGAGGGAGGATCCCCGGTGGAGTATTGTGTTGGTGAGTAGTGGACTCGTGTGCGAAAACTATTTTACTAGTGGAGTTCAGTAGGATAGCTTAGCCAAGAGTCAAAGCTGGCTTGCTGCAATAACCCCACCACCTTCTTGAGAATGAGCATGTATAGTAGGTTCTGATGTAAGACTTGCTGAGTACCTTGTACTCATGTTTGCTTATTTATTGTTTTCAGACGACAACACCGCCCCCTCCGATGGGTTTTATGTAGACTTTGATGTCGACGAGTGACTAGCCACCCAGGTGGTGATCCTGGCCATGGAGGGGCCTATGTAGATAGACAGGCTTCGAGAAGCCTTCTTTCTTTCTAGTGTCTGTACTCAGACTAGCTGCTTCCGTTTGTGCTTGTATGATTGTATAACTTGAGTATCGGGTCATGTGACCCCTATCTATATGAACATGTTATGTATGGCTCTCTGGAGCCTTTAAATAAAGTACTTGAGTTGTAGAGTTTTGTTGTGATGCCATGTTGTATGTACTCATATCGGGCATATTGTGTGTATGGTTGAAATGCTTGGTATGAGTGGGATCCGATAATCTAGTTGTTTATCCTTGGCAGCCTTTCTTATGGGGAAATGTAGTCTAGTGTTCCTCGAGCCATAGTAGTCCGCTACAGCCCGGTTCACCGGAGTCCTGCTAGCCCAGCACTACTGCTCAGGACACTTGACTGGCTGGCATGTGATTCACGTCGTTCCTATGTCTGTCCCTTCGGGGAAATGTCACGCGGTGACATCCGGAGTCCTACCTAGCCTGCTACAGCCCGGAATCACTCGCTGATGACCGACATGCTCGATGTGATTCATGTATGCCTGTCTCCATAGGTCTGTGCCGCTTTGAGTTCATGACTAGCCATGTCGGCCCGGGTTCTCTGTCATATGGATGCTAGCGACACTATCATATACGTGAGCCAAAAGGCGCAAACGGTCCCGGGCCATGGTAAGGCGACACCCGTGGGATACCGTGCGTGAGGCCGCAAAGTGATATGAGGTGTTACCGGCTAGATCGATGTGACTTGGAATCGGGGTCCTGACATGGTGGTTCCCAAGAATCAACATCTACAACAACTTATTCTTAAGGAGGCTCATGAATCTCCTCTCACAATTCATCCCGGTAGCACTAAGATGTATCAGGACCTACGCCAGAGATTCTGGTGGACTAGGATGAAGAGAGAAATTGCTCGGTTCATTTGTAACTGTGACGTCTGTCGTCGCGTTAAGGCAGAGCATCAAAGGCCTGCTAGCACCCTTCATCCTTTAGCTATTCCTGAATGGAAATGGGATAAAGTTGGTATGGACTTCATCACCGGCTTTCCCAGGACCAAGAAAGGGAATAATGCTATCTTCGTAGTCATTGATCGTCTTTCAAAAGTGGCTCACTTCCTACCTATTCGAGAGAGTATCACTGCTAGTCAGCTCGCTGACTTATATATTTCTCGAATAGTGTCACTTCATGGTGTTCCACTAGAGATCAATTCAGACCGTAGTAGTCTTTTCACTTCTCATTTCTGGGAGAGTTTCCAAACTGCCATGGGCACCCATCTTTCCTTCAGTACCTCTTTCCACCCTCAATCAAGTGGTCAGGTGGAAAGGGTCAACCAAATCCTCAAAGACATGTTTAGAGCGTGCGTTATCTCATTCAGTATGGATTGGGAGAAGTGCCTTCTTTTTGCCGAGTTTGCTTATAACAATAGCTACCAATCCAGTCTCAAGAAAGCTCCTTTTGAGATTCTGTATGGACGAAGATGTCGAACACCTTTGAACTGGTCAGAAACCGGTGAAAGACAATTCTTTGGACCGGATATGATCCAGGAGGCAGAAGAGCAAGTTCGCATCATTCGTGAGAATTTGAAAACAGCCCAATCTCGTCAAAAGAGCCAGTATGACCGTCGTCATAAGGAAGTGGCTTATGAAGTTGGCGACGAGGCTTACCTTCGGGTTACCCCTTTGAAGGGTACCCATCGTTTCGGTATCAAGGGCAAGTTGGCTCCTCGTTACATTGGTCCTTTTCTCATTCTCGCTAAATGAGGAGAGGTTGCCTACCAGTTGGAACTACCCCCACATCTTTCTCGAGTTCATGATGTCTTCCACGTCTCTCAACTCAAGCGTTGCTTCTCGGTTCCCATCCGCGGAGTGGACCACGAAACGCTTGATCTCCAAGATAACCTCACATATCGAGAGTACCCCATCCGCATTCTGGATCAAGCAAAGCGTGTCACTCGACGTCATCACATCAAGTTTCTCAAGGTTCAGTGGTCTCATCATTCCGAGAGAGAAGCTACTTGGGAGCGTGAAGATCGTCTTTGACTTGAGTACCCCACTTTCTTTCCGCCGACTCCTGAATCTCGGGACGAGATTCTTCCAAGTGGGGGCGAGTTGTCACATCCCTAGTTCTGGTATGACCTAGACCAGCTAGTCAGTTGTGCATCATGTTCAAATTCCATTTAAATTTGAAATGGGGATTGTGAAACCCTCAGAATCATTTCTGAAAATGACCCAAGTAAAAGTTGCTCCAAAAAGGTCCAAGAAAATGTTCATGTTGCTCTTTGAAAATATTGGTCATAGGTAAAATTCAAACCAACATTTTCAGGAGCTCATAAGTATTTATCTTGGGCATTTGGAATTAATGCAGTAATTATTTGCTTTGGATATATATTGTTATATATATAATATTGTCCAAAAATTATGCCAGTAGTTGAGGAGCTCAGGAATAATACCACTAGCCCCTGCAAAAATTGGCATAAGTAAATAAAATGATTTAGTATTTTTACTAAATCAAAACAAATGTTAGAAAAATAGAAAAGAAAAACAAAAGGGAAATACTTACCTGGACCTTACCTGCAGCCTGGCAGCCCAGTGGCCCATCAGGCCGGCCCAGCTGACTGGTGCTGCCAGTCGTCCTCCTCCTCGAGCCAGAAGGACGAGCACGCGCGCACGCCTGAGAGCGCCACGCCACCAGGGCGTCTGCCTGTGTCCCCAGGCCAGCTCGACACCGCGGCCGACCTCCTTGGTGCCGTCCCGATCGCTCTGACTCCCCCTCACTCTCCCCGTGTCCATCCCCCTCCTCTGATCTCTCTGCGCAGCACCACCGGACGCCACCATCGCCGCCGCTCGCCGCTGCCGCGGCCACAGCCATCTCCTCACCCCTTTGTCGTGTCCACCAGCACCGCCATTGAGCTCCGCCTCCCCAAGCCGAAGGAATCGAGCCCGGACGCCCTGCATCACCTCCACGCCATCGTCTTCAACCTC